>NC_060122.1:458019301-458346444 GCF_021461395.2 Schistocerca americana
ACCGTCATATCATTGTTTGTGTACTTATTACAGATGAAACGCATTTATGTCATAAAATATGGTAACTGCAGACTTTATAATCCAGCTTTTTATATCTATGCTCTTTTAAAGTCTTTCAAAATGGTTCAAATGGCACTGAGCACTATGGGACTCAACTGCTGTGGTCATAAGTCCCCTAGAACTTAGAACTACTTAAACCTAACTAACCTAAGGACATCACACACATCCATGCCCGAGGCAGGATTCGAACCTGCGACCGTAGCGGTCGTGCGGTTCCAGACTGAAGCGCCTTTAAGCGCTCGGCCACTCCGGCCGGCTTTAAAGTCTTTATTGACAACAATTTACACCCGCCAGATTAGCAGTAAAGCACTGCTTCCTGGACTCGGGTACGCACGCCAGCCCCGGATCGAATCCGCCTGGCGGATTACCGACAGCGGCTGGTGTGCCGACCAGCCTGGATGTGGTTTTTAGGCGGTTTTCCACATGCCGCTACGTGAATACCGGGTTGGTCCCCATGTTCCGCCTCAGTTACACGATTCGCAGACATCTGACCATGTTCGCACTATTCCATGGATTACACTAGACGCAGACAGCTGGGGTACACTGATTACGTCCCAGGGGGTATGGGGTGGCGGCAGGAAGGGCATCCGGCCACCCCTAAAAATTAAACTTCCCAAATCCGATCCTAACAATGCCGCCCTGCGAAACCGCGGACCAAGGCACCAGCAAAAGAATTGAACAACAATTTATTAAAACAAATATCAACAGAAAGTGAATAGTTAGTCAGTATACCATTAGAGGGTAACTTTTATATACAGCACATGTTCATGCACATTCATTAACAATGCGGTTTTCTGCAGTGATGGGATTGAACAATGAAGTATGTTTTGTGATATTACATCACTGTATTTTATTTTGCTTTATATTGAACGTCATCAGCATATCTTCTCTCGTAATTTTTAACGTTATTACCCACGTAGGTATGAGGATGGCCAATGCACGCTGGAACCAGTCATTCCCTTCGAAATTATTGTGATTATGCAGGGAAACAAAATGTTTTCAAAATCATCAATGACTGTGCGTCTCCAGCTTTACTAAAATGTCGTTCTCTCCAAAACTCCGAAATTCTGTGAATCTGCTGTACATGGACTGTCCCAACCTTGGTGCACCTTGGCAATTTTCACATCAGTTAACAAATAATTACCGTCGCTGAAATAAGCGGTAAGTGACAGAGCAAATCCTGGAAATTACTGAGAATGCGGTCTCAGGCCTTCGGATTTATCTTTTGTACGTAATAAAATAAAAAATATGCTCCCGTCATTTTGATGTTATTTTACACTACTGGCCACTAAAATTGCTACACCAAAAAGAAATGCAGATGATAAACGGGTATTCATTGGACAAATATATTATACTAGAACTGACATCTGATTACATTTTCACGCAATTTTTGGTGCATAAATCTTGAGAGACCAGTACCCAGAACAACCACCTCTGGCCGTAATAAGGGCCTTGATACGCCTGGGCATTGAGTCAAACAGAGCTTGGATGGCGTGTACAGGTACAGCTGCCCATGCAGCTTCAACACGATACCACAGTTCATCAAGAGTAGTGACTGGCGTATAGTGGCGAGCCAGTTGCTCGGCCACCATTGACCAGACGTTTTCAATTCGTGAGAGATATGGAGAATGTGCTGGCCAGGGCAGCAGTCGAACATTTTCTGTCTTCTCGACTGCTAGTGATACGACGCCGTTGGGATCCAGCACGGTGTTCCGTATTAACCTCCTGAACCCACCGATTCCATATTCTGCTAACAGTCATTGGATATCGACCAACACGAGCAGCAATGTCACCATACGATAAACCGCATTCGCGATGGGCTAGAATCCGACGTTTATCAAAGTCGGAAACGTGATGGTACGCTTTTCTCCTCCTTACACGAGGCATCACAACAACGTTTCACCAGGCAACGCCGGTCAACTACTGTTTGTGTATGAGAAATTGGTTGGAAACTTTCCTCAGCACGTTGTAGGTGTCGCCACAGGCGCCAACCTTGTATGTATGCTCTGAAAAGCTATTCATTTGCATAGTACAGCATCTTTTTCGTGTCGGTTAAATTTCACGTCTGTAGCACGTCATCTTCGTGTTGTAGTAATTTTAATGGCCAGTAGTGTATTATATTGCTTCCGTAGGTTGAGCTACTGACTTTCCAACCATGGTAAGCTGATTATGCTGTCATTGCTGTTTATGCATACAGGCCTGAAGATTAGTGTACTGAATTATCAAAACTGGTTGCAATTTAATATAATAACGTCAAAACGATGGCTGCAAGTGTTTATTTTTATGACGTAAGCTTACGGTCTAAGTCCCGCAGTCCACTCAGGTACAGAGCTGTGGCGCTATCGTCGAGTCCGCCTGCAGTTCAAGTCAATTATTTGGTGTGGTAAACTGCACTTCCACAGAGTCTCCATGAAAGTATTTGGGCTGGAGCCAGTAGGTACTGCAGAAACTCGCCGGCGAACTCTGTCAGGCGGCGTGTGGCTCGCACTGGCGTTTGCAGAGTGAATTATTGGCCTTGGGCGGGAAGAGCAGAGCTCTGTTCTGGGCCTCACTTATTGATATTTATGGTGGGAACAGCGCGCTCCGGATCTGTGGTCGCCGCATCCACCATCCAACAGACTTCGCTCCGGACTCGGAAGCGTTGTCGTCTCCAGCTGCTGGCACGCGCCCTGTTGGAGCTACTGGGAGGCGTAATTTCATTTCACTCGAACATAATGTGGTGTCAGCGACCTTAGCCAGTGGCAGCAATCTCGATGTAAACAATGTTCACTTTATGTGAATATTTCTGGCGTACGAGATTGTCAGTCACTTCGCGTGTTTAGGATCTGTTGTTACTGATACTGGAGACTGCGAGCTTGAGATCAGTTGGAAGGACACCACCAACAGTGGCCAAGACAAAGCTCTCCCTCATCCAAACTCTAATCTGTGGTACCACATGCAGCAAGTTCAAAATGGCTCTGAGTACTATGGGACTTAACTTCTGAGGTCATCAGTCCCCTAAAACTTAGAACTACCTAAACCTAACTAACCTAAGGACATCACACACACCCATGCTCGAGGCAGGATTCGAACCTGCGACCGTAGCGGTCGCACGGTTCCAGACTGTAGCGCCTAGAACCGCTCGGGCACCCCGGCCGGCCATGCAGCAGGTATTTCGTCGATGACAGCAGATTGTCGCAGGGTTGATACTCTGGCGATATGGTGCTACAGAAGATTACTTCGAATACTATGGATAGTACATCTCACTAATGAATCAGTCCTGTCGACACTTGTGAGTCAAAATCAGTTGAAATGTTTTGGTCACATTGCCAGAACACAAGAGGCATTGGAAAGAACAGTAGCAGAGGGAAATGTCGACGGCCGAAGACCTAGAGGTCGCGCGCCATTTTGGTGAATGGATCAGATTAAGAGCTTTGCCGGGAAGGGCTTGCAACGAGCAAATAACCTTGTCCAAGACAGATCTTTGTGGATACTGGTCGTCAAGTGGCTTACCACGTGCTGCCACTACAGCCTTGCGCACGGCTAGACCAGAGAGAGAGAGAGAGAGAGAAACCTACACCCCGTGTATAGCTGAAGAATAGCTATCGGGTTTCCAGCTGAGTGCCGGTGTTAAAAACGCCGCGACGTTTCGAAGAGTGTCATACTCATCAGCTTCTGGTAAAGTGTCGAGATACTTTTTTTTAAGAAGTGGAGCCCCTCCACGCCCACACCGGCATGATGGCCAACACAATAGGTCTACTGACATCTCTGCATAAGGGTTAGTTTTCACTAAAGTGAGGTGTCGCAAGATGTGGGTACTGCGATGTTTGTGTACGTGTGGTTAAGGTTAACCATTAATACGCGCTCATCTGGAGACAGATTGGGTCGAAATCGAACGAAGGGTAACGGTTTGAAGGGCAGAGGATAAAAAAGTGCCAAGGCAAGAGCCAAGGGAAAAAAACCTCTGCGATAGTTAGGTCGGGTGGTAAGAGCAGTAGCGGATGTCTTGCTGCCTGCGATAGGTCGTGCAAGGGTAGGCTTTGTTAGTAGTGGGTATCTGACGTTGTGCGGTTGTCTTGCTCGGAGGCTGGCGCTGGGTGATGGTGTAGAGTCCTCGTTCAGCGTCAGCAACCTACAACTTTTTGTGTCCGATATGTCATATATCGGAATCACAGTGTGAGGGAGTGTTGGCAGATTGTTCGTGCGTCTGTGGGCGAGCTCGTCGGTGTCCCCGCTGTGGCCTGTTGGTCGGCTCTAATAGCAGCTGGTAGTCACCAGTCAGTGTTGCTGATATGCAGGGCTTGGCGACGTTTGTCGCTTGTTTGCGTATGTTAGTTTACCATAGGTGGTTATGCCCTAGCTAGCAGTGTCTTTGGCCGCTTGTGCTTCCACCTATGGTTGTGATCGTAGTTTCGCAGAGTGAGGATGAAAGGATTGTTCGAGTGCCTCGAGTTCCTGTATAGTCGTGTGGCGTGTTTTTTGAATACTTCCTAGAGGGTATCAAGGCGGTATTCATGGTGAAGATCCACGGTGCGTGTGTAGCGTGGAGCGTTGCAAATGATTCGTAGCACTTTGTTCTGTATGATCTGCAGGCGGCGCAGACGTGTAGGAGGTGCATATCCCCAGACGGGAGCTGCGTACGTCATCAGAGGTCTAATCAGTGTCATGTATATGGACCTCGACACCCTTCTGTTCAGTGTGCTTTTCCTGTTGAGCACTGGGTAGAGCTGTTTGAGCCTCGCGTGCGCTCGGTTGGCAACGTACTCAGTGTGGTCCCCCCATGTAAGTTTCCGGTCCAGCCAAACACCTAGGTATCTGACTTTCTCTCGGAAACGTATTGGGCGTGTATGTAGTGTTATCGGTCTACAGTGTTGATGTTTGCGCAATAGTTTCGGTCTGCGTGTGAACAGAAGTGCTTCGCACTTGTCGACGTTTACTTTAATGCGCCATCGAGATTCTGCGGATGGCGTACTATTTATACTAGTGCTATTGTCCCCTCCACGGGTGGCTAGGTGCTGCACAACCGGCGGGAGGGGAAGGAAGTGAGCTTGCAGTAGTGGGGGTAGCGGGAGTGCCGGAGATTGCGTTGCCATCTCTGTCATGGCATTCCGGATGCGCGCCTTTGACGTATTGCCTCTGACGCAGGGTTTCCTGCTACACTAAGTTGGTGCCCTTCGTCCCTGTTGACCTGATTGTTTTGAATCCTATTCCTAAGGATTCCTTTATAATGCGCCGGCCGAAGTGGCCGTGCGGTTAAAGGCGCTGCAGTCTGGAACCGCAAGACCGCTACGGTCGCAGGTTCGAATCCTGCCTCGGGCATGGATGTTTGTGATGTCCTTAGGTTAGTTAGATTTAACTAGTTCTAAGTTCTAGGGGACTAATGACCTCAGCAGTTGAGTCCCATAGTGCTCAGAGCCATTTGAACCAACCTTTATAATGCTGTCGTAGCAACTGGTTGGTCAGCAAAGCACCTTATGTTCCGGAAGTCAGAGATATGGTTTAATGATATGCCCAACTATCGCTTAATTGTCTTTGTGTCGCAGTCGTCCATGCGCGATGTCCTCCTCACAACGTTTCGAAATAAAGCGCTGCGTTTGCCCGATGTTTTGTTGGCCACGTTGACAGACAGTGATATACAGTGTGTTACTTTTACCTTGAGACAACTAAATATCTCTAAAACGATTAATCGCACCAAAAAGTATTCTAGGTTAAAAGTTGATATAAGTAAAGGGGAAATCTGCCTGTACTAAAACCAGCCATCTGCTCACCACCCCTCCTGCGAGGGCGGAATGAACTTTGTATTTTTAAAAGGGAACCTCCCACTTTTATTGCATATTCGGATTCTCTGCCAAAAAATGCGTACGGTTAACTCAAACTGTTGATTTCCCATTCGTGGCAGATGGCACTATATTCGACAAATTTCAGGTGCTCCTGTGTTTACAATTAAGAACCGAAGCATTTGATTCTACATTTCATTTAGGATTTGTGCCCTGTAGGTTGATATTTAAGTTCGAAATTTACTTGTGTGTTGCACATGTGATGGTACAAATAATAGGGCCAGACATTGAAATTAAGGGAAACTAAGCAACTTGTATGATAAAATAGTTTTCTGTTCCTTACGGGGTTGATTGTGGTGAGTCCCCAGGCATGATGTCGGAGGCCGCCCTCGAACCCCGCCATCAAGGTGAGTGATTTCGTTGTGTGTTTCCATCTCGCGGTTACAGGCAAAATACAAACCACAACCACCGTAATAGAGTAAAATAATAATGACAGTCGCACCTGCCATGGATACTCACCAAAATCAAGCACCGCAAAGGTGATAGGCGAGGGGACTAACCGATACCAAGCATCCTGTTGGGAACAGAAAGCTATTACATCCACGTTGTTGTTCCTAGATCAAGTTAAACCTAGACATTGAAATAGCTAACCGTATTTTACTGTACAATCGAATTTGCACCACTAAAGGAAATTTCGATCATAAACATCAACCGTTAGAACACAAAGGTTTACATTCATATCGTAAAAGAAATACAGAACCCAATGCATCGGTTCTTAATGGCGAAAACAGGCACTCTTGATATTTGTCGATTACAGCGCCACCTACCACGAATAGAAAAAAAAATGGTTTGAGTAAAACCTGCGTATTTTTTTCCGTAAAATCCGGGTATGCTGTAAAAATGGGCGTACGGTTACAGTTTGACAATACAAAGTTGACTACGACCACGCAAGAGGCGTCGTTAGGAGGTGGCCAGTTGTAACATAGCTTGGTGTCCCCTTTACGTATATTAATTTCTCATCTACAGCATTTTTTTTTAGTACTTCGTCGTTTACGAGATATTTACTTGCCTCAAGTCAGAAAACCGAGCGAGGTGGCGCAGTGGTTAGCACACTGGACTCGCATTCGGGAGGACGACGGTTCAATCCCGCGTCGGGCCATTCTGATTTAGGTTTTCCGTGATTTCCCTAAATCGCTTCAGGCAAATGCCGGGATGGTTCCTTAGAAAGGGCACGGCCGATTTCCTTCCCCATCCTTCCCTAAGCCGAGCCTGTGCTCCGTCTCTAATGACATCGTTGTCGACGGGGCGTTAAACACTAATCTCATCCTCCTCCCCCCTCCGCAAGTTAGAAGCCCTGTATAGCATTACCTGCCGACGAGTAATTTCGTTTGTAACTTGAAAAAAACCGACGCTTTTCGTCATATGAAAGACATGATCAGCAGTATTCGTTTGCGATGACTGCATATTGCAAAAACTAAATTGCAAGTATCTGCGGAAACACAAGAGTAAATGGGCCTGACGACTCTTAGAAGGGACACTCAGCACAAGCAACAAGTCGAAAAGAGTAGCAGCTTTATTTTGGCATGACTGACAACATTGGACGGGCATAGATAGACAATGATAGTATTGGCGTTGTCTGGGGCACCAGTAGTGTAGCCGTGTTACCGTGTGTTCCAGATTTGCCAGGAACTTTCAGAGACTGATAATACAGTTCAGTAGGTGGACTTCATTATGATATTTTATTCACAGGGCATGTTATACTTTGCCTTGTAAAGGCGTTATGTTCTTGCATTTTGTCCATGGAAAGTGAGCTAATATAAATTTACTTTTATGTTGCAGGTTTGTACCACAATGATGCCAAAGGCCAAAGAATGGATGAGTTGGATAGAATCTGACGTGTTCAGAGGCTTACGTAAGCATATTTGCAAAGAGGAAAGTTGCTGACTTCCTAAGGTATTTGCTGCAAGTGTGTTGATATATTTATAGTCATTATTCGATTATTATTATTATTATTATTATTATTCGAGCGTTATTCTTAACTATGCGGAAAATTACTGAAGGCACTTTAAATCCCCCTAGAAGACAGTGTGTATTTTTGTCATCATACGCATTTTGTTTTATAATACAAAAGATCTTCAGTGGTCCGTCATGAACATATTCCCAATTTTGTTTTCTTTCTAGATCTAAAAACAGTTCGTTAGCGTGTAAAAAATATTGAGGTGTGATTTAATTGCGATATTTTACGTTCCATTTTCGCTTACATCAGGAAGTGTTGTCTGCTTGCACGTTGTCGAGGTATTCCTTCGTTTGGCATTACTGTTTTTTGTGTAGTCTTATATTGGTTTATATCACCACACGTGTCTTGATATGTAATACGACACAATATAGTACTACTCTTCGTTTCAATACCATACTTCTCGCTAAACGTGTTTCTCTTTGTTTTTCTGTGAGGAGTGTTGTCAACTTAACTGATAGATTTGGTTTTCACGTTAACTAAAAGTTTTCTTTTTGTCTAAGGTTTGTCATATGTGTATTCGCTCGTTTTAAATTTCTTAATTTGTATTTATTTAATACCTAAGTGTAATAAAGCAGTATGGCTGTAGTTGAAGATCTAAATGAAGAATATGTTCGGTGATATTAGGAGGAGGTTGAAAATGAATAAAGGTGTAAAGACAGTGAACTATGAACGCAGAGTAGGGGAAAGGAAAGTGCACTGCTAATGAGATGGGGACATTGGGGGGGGGGGGGGGGGTGGTAAGGGAAAAGGAGAAAGAGAGAAATATTTTTTTATGTGATTTGTTCAAAGGTTTTGTATTGCGTCTGGTTTCCACGATATATCTGATCATTAAGTAGCTGTTTACTGCTATTACTGTTATTACTTTGAGTACGTGGTAGTATTGCTCGAAAGTTAGGACGTGTATGTTCCTTCCGATTTTTATGGTGCTGATATCGTTTTGTATTGTGATTAGCATTTGATGTTCCTTTTTAAGGTGGGGTGCAAATTTTGAGAGCTTTGTACTATATTTCCGTGCCCTGGCGTGTTCTTTACACCTTTTGTCAAACGTCCGGCCAGTCATGCCAATGTACGTCCACGCAAATGAAAATTTAATACAGAAGGAGCCATACCGGAATTTGTCTGTAACTACTGTGGGCAGCCAGGGAGAAACGTTAGTCTGAGTGGCTGTACTGGAATTTGAAACACTGTTCTTGCAGTCCACTGTCTTAAACCACAGCGCTGGCACAAACGTTCTGGATTCCGAAGAAGCCTGCGCGTGAATGCCGTACGCATGTACCGCAAGGAAGTTTTAACACACTGCAGAGATCTAAACGGTGTCCCGTGTTCTCGAAACACGATTAGCAGAAGTGAGATAAACTGGGCTACGGTGTATCCCTGGGCGACTAGTATTTACTCGCATCGTTGAACCAGGCTGTTGAACATATTTGGCATGTTACATGCAGCGCAGAATCGGTCGAATATTTTCTAGACAAACATGCATGTTTCCTGTTAGCTACGAGATATCTGCAGTGTTGTGTAAAGAGCATTACGACGTGAGATTGAGATATAGCTCATGGCAGAACGTAGGTGACATAATGTAATAAAATCCATAAAACACAGTCTTCATACATGGAATACAGTAAATGGCATATATTTGAACAATGAAATGGTTGTGTGCGAGGACATAAACCTGTGAGTTTTCTTACTTCTCTCAGCTGATCTCCTAAAGTTTCATAACGCCGTAACGCATTAATTAATCATTTCCTATTACGTGTTTGCAGATTAATATTTAGATATTCTCTGCGTTCGAATCTCATAAATATTTCTAAGAGACTGCATGTAAAACACTTGTGTATGCCTTACTTCGATCAGGTTGGAATAGCAGAGGACATTGATCGTACTTAGGAAAGCGGTGATAATAGTCACCAGCAACAGAAACGTTGAAAAATCTTAAGAGTTAGACTAAGAAAGACGTTCTAAAGCTCCTGGGAATCTGTTTATAAGACTTAAAGACCCTTCTTTCAGACCAGAAAGGAAAGGAATATACTTCCCTACAAATATTCTTTTTTGTATGTTTACCTCGTAAAGATCGTGCAGATAACAATCATGTGAACAGCATCAGGCAAGGAGGCTTACGGTTACTCATTCTTAGTGTGCTCTACGTGTAATGGAATGGGGGAGAATCCATAGTAAGCATCGCCTGAAAAAAGCACACTGGTCTCTCAGGAGCATTGTAAAAGTTGTAGATCTGGTACGTGTGCGTCGGTTGACTCTCCATCACTGACAAAGTCGTAAGATGAAGTGCTATATACAGCATATAACGGGTATAAATGCAGATATTTTTGTATGTGGTACTTTAATATGTAGAGACATCAGTGTATTGGTTGTTTCTTCTCTGCGTCAAACACTCTTCTCACAAACATGTCACAAACATTGCGACCTGATGTTTTCTGAATGGTCGTAACTGCACCAGTAGTGCTATCAGCATTGACTAACCATTCCGCGTCCCCGCGTCAACACTTCAACACCTGACGCGCTGCTCAGGAGAAAATAAACGTTAATAGCTTTCTCTTGCGACACTTACTTGAAGGTACTAACCAAGACAAAAACATACGACTTGTAATAGCTGTAATTATTAGTTATTAGTTTCGAAATGACGTAAATACTGATGTCATATTGTTCAGTACACCGTCTTCAATCAAAAGTAGAAATACCTACTCTTATACCAGTTACATCCCGTATATACGAGTCGGTTATATCAGCGCAGTAAGATGGGCTGCCGTGTAGACGTGAGAGAATGGCATGTAAGAGCTATCATGTGTGGACGTGCCTACGACCACGCCGTGAATTAAGTTGCTCAATATGTTTATAAGAGAATGCGGACTGTCTAATGTATCTACAAATGATGATGTACCACTCGTGAGCATGTGAGATGGTGTAAGAACAGTGGCCGCAAAAAAAAGTCCTTACAGACAGGGACCTTGTCAATGACTGTCACTTTCAAACTTGACGGAATTTGCGAGTGTGATTGAATGCAGGTCCATCTCAATCAGTTCCTGAGCGGAAATGCATGCAAACGGAATTCGGATCGAGGTGCCTCGGAAAACATAATTGTTTTCTGTGATATATAAAGTTTCAAACATTCAGTCGGCCAATCAACACAGAAACTGGTGAGTATCTGACTGGAAGCGTGTAGGGTGGTCCAACGAGCCGTCATTTTGCGTCTTTTGAACCTACATCGCCATCTACGGTTACATATATAGGCCTACTTCGCAAGCCACGGTACGGCGCGGAAAAAAAAACCTTGCAAATAGAGCAACCATGGCCCGATGTGGCGTTTAATCCACATGCCAGATGTGGTACTGTAATCTTTTAGGGTACTTTTCGTACCATGCCTTGAGCCCACTCATTCAAGTTACCGTAAACACGAACGAGGCTGTTTATTTCGATATCCTCTGTTGTCAAGTGTTGTCCTTTTTCTACTTCATCATGCTGAGTGGGCCGTGGAAAGAAGTCCACAGCCTTCACAGGGCTACATGCGTACGTTCCTGGTTTGGCGAATACTCTGGCGTCCTTTTGCGTCTCAACTGGCCTCCTAAACCACCCTATCATAATCTCACAGGAAATGTCTTGGTGTATTTGGAGAACGGATGAAGCGTAGCAGTCAACATCGTCGCAGTTTTGTAGCTGTCCGGGAACTATTCATCACTGAGTGATTTCAGCTGGATTCCTGAAGAAAGTTGTGGACTCTGTCCCTCTAATTATGAAGGGTAGTGGCGGTGTTACACGGTATTAGCGTGATGCCTCCTTCGGCCGCACAGTGATCACAGAGAGTAGGGCATTGGCCCATTAGGTAGCTAAGATTTGTCACGTATCGCTCGTCCAGCACAAAGACCCAAGAGACTGGGGAAAAGCACACGCGACTCCTGTATATAAGAAAGGTGAAAGAACGGACCAGCAAAATTGCGGACCAATATCCTCAGCATCGATCTGCTGCCGAATTCTAGGACATATACTGAGTTCGATTATATAATAAATTTTCTTGAGACTGAAAAGCTTCTGTCCACGAATCAGCAAGGTTTTAGAAAGCATCGCTCGTGCGAAACTCAGCTTGCGCTTTTCTCACATGATGTACTGCGGACTATGGATGAAGGGCAACAGGCATATTCCGAAGTCCTCTATTTCCGAAAAGCGTTTGACACGGTGTCACACTCACACTGCTGACTGTTAAGGAAGATACGAGAATGTGGAATAGGTTTCCATATACGTGAGTGACTCGGAGACTTCTTCAGTAATAGAATCCATTATGTTGTCCTCGACGGCTAGTGTTCATCGGAGACAAAGGCTATCATCAGAAGCGCTATAGGGAAGTGTGGTCGCTGATATTTTCTGTAAACATAAATGATCTGGTGAACTGGTCTACTGCCGCCAACATACGATTGGCATAAGACCACGCAGCAATCTGTGGGTTGTTGAGTAACTGTAGGATGATACACGATGATGATTGGTTTGTGGAGCGCTCAACTGTGCGATCATGAGTGCTCGTTCAAAGGCCCAATTTTTACACAGTCATATTTTTACACAGTCCAATCTAGCCACTGTTGTTGTTAATGATGATGAAATGATGAGGACAACAAAAACACCCAGTCCCTGCACAGAGAAAATCCCCAATCCGGCCGGGAATCGAAACCGGGACCCCGTGATCCAGAGGCAGCAACGATCGCTACTAGACCACGAGCTGCATACAGGATACATGATGGCTTAGACAAGATGTTTAGCTGGTCTGATGAAAGTCAGCAACCTATAAGTGTAGAAAAATATAAGCTAATGGTGAAGGGCAGGAGAAACAGACCCATGATGTTCGGATAGAGCATTATTTGCGTGCTGTATGGCACAGTTACGTCGTTTCGGGGCGTAACGTTGCAAAGCGATATGAAATGGAACGAGGATCATGGTAGTCAAGGCGAATGGTCAGCTTCGGTTTATTGAGAGAATTTTGAGAAAATGTCGTTCACCTGTAAACGAGACCGTGTGTGGAAGCTAGTGCGACCTACTCTCCAGTACTGTTCGTGTGTTTGGGATCCGCACCAAATTGGATTAAAGGAAGGTTCGCACAACAGGCTTTAAGGAGATACTTCGGCAACGCAGATGCGAATCCCCGGAGGAAAGGCGACGTTGTTTTAAAGGAACGCTACTGAGAAAATTAGAGACCCGGCATTGGAAGCTGACTGCTGAACGAGTCTACTGCCGCCAACATACGATTGGCATAAGACCACGCAGACAAGGTACGCGAAATTAGAGGTCATACGGAGCTTTTCCCTTGCTCTGTATGCGAGTAGAACATGAAAGGAAATGACTAGTAGCGGTAGTGTGAAGGTGGCTTGTGAAGTAGGTCTATGTATGTAGATGTAGATGCGGATATAGATTCTCAAAGGACAGATACAGATATTGATACGACTTCTAGAGTTCGTGTAGGGGAATAAATGTAGAATTACTTAACATCTGCGTGACTGAAAATATTTTGAGTTCAGCAGCTCCCAGAAACGTGGGGTGAATGATTCACCTCGCAGGACCTGCGGCGAGGAACAACGAAGTCCAACGAACGAGTGTCTCGGGCGCTCAGTACTCACTGACGACACCGCCATTGTTCGGGCTGCATTGTGAGCGCCGTCTTACAAAAGCGTGCTGCCTGCGTCAGTGCCGCTGGCGCCACACCAGTGATTCACGACCCGTGCGATGCCTCCTGTAATCAACCCACTAATACCATTTCGCAGCGAGGGACTGAAGGCGGCGGTGACGTCAGAAGAGGAATTGTTGCCTCCCGTAATTACTGCGATTCACTTCTCGTTAGTGCCGATGCGAGTCTTGTGCCCCTGAGCGCAGTGCTAACAAATCCGCTTAGCACGAGAACAGGCACGCCGAGTAACTTGATCCACTTCTGTCTGCATTGGTTTTGTATTAGTAGTGAGAAACAGAGTTACAATCACACATCAGAGGTAAGAGAGCAGAGGTGACCATTTTATAAGACCTTGCTTGGCTTGTTCGTCTTCTTCAACTTCTGTTTCACCTATAGTTTTTGATGAAAGTGCTTAAAAATAAGACGATGCGTTTAATTTTATCCATTGTTTCTCAATTAATCTGGGCACCAAAGTGACTTTCACCAGCTGCTACATAGTCGCATATATGAACAGTGATCCAATACTGTCAAATGTTTTTTTATTCCAGTCTTTGATCACAATATCAATTCTTTTGGCGATGACCGGTTTCAGTCAGTAATGACCATCCTCAAATGGTTATAAATGGTTCATTTTTCAACGACAGATGTTACGCAGAGAGATGAAATTTTGTCGTGTGATTATTGCTTGCCGTGCGGTTAAAGGCGCTGCAGTCTGGAACCGCAAGACCGCTACGGTCGCAGGTTCGAATCCTGCCTCGGGCATGGATGTTTGTGATGTCCTTAGGTTAGTTAGGTTTAAGTAGTTCTAAGTTCTAGGGGACTGATGACCTCAGTAGTTAAGTCCCATAGTGCTCAGAGCCATTTGAACCATTTTTTTTTTATTATTGCTTGTAAGAACGTTATCTATGAAGTTATTTAAAAACTACAGTATTTGTCTTTAAAAAAGCGCAGTACATTATATTAGATTGTCGATGGCACTGTAATTCTGTCAGACACGGCAAAGGACTTGGAGAAACAGTTCAGCGGAACTGACAGTGTCGCGAAAAGAGGTAATAACATCAACGTCAGCAAAAATAAAATTATGATAACGGAATGCAGTCGAACTAAATCCGGCTACGCTGAGAGAATTAGATTAGAAAGGAGACACTAAAGGTGGTAGTTTAGTTTTCATATTTTTGCAGTAAAATAATTGACGATGGCCAAAGTAGAAAGCATATGAAATGCAGCCTGGCAAGAGCTAGAAAAGAATTTATGAAAAAAGAAAATTTAGTAACATCGAAAATAAATTTAAATATTAGGATGTTCCTTTTTGAAGGTATTTATATGGAGTGCAGCTTTCTACTGAACTGAGCGATTAACAATTCAGAAAAGAAGAGAGAAAAAAGGTTTTTGAAATTTAATGCTACAGGAAAATGCTGAAAATTAGATGGGTGGATCTGATAATTAATAAGGAGATACTGACTCAAATTGGATAGATTATAGTGGAGAGTTGCATCAAGCTATTCTTCAGAGTGAAGACCGCAACAACAGTAGCAGCAACAACAACAACAGCAAGATCGACTGTTAAGGTCTGCTGAGAAGAAAAGTACGAGCATATACTGCTTGCTTCTGTTTGCATTGAACTTTCTGATCTAGATGAAAGGGAGAGCACAAGTACTCTATAGATGAACACCATAGCGCAGTTTCACTTCAAGTGATTTCTATAAATTGCATGACAGAGCTCGAACTGACGTTTTATGTACCTAGGGCTATTTCATTTAATGTTGCACTGCAGACGTTAATAAACTTTGTATCATTATAATCTGATTTTCGGGGATTCTCGGTGCCATTAATATGCATCTTGTTCCATTTTTTTTAAAAAAAACTATGGTTCATTTTGGCGGTAGATAAAAGAGTTGTGGTTATCAAAGCTGCAGTAAAATATCGTGTCATTTGCATGGTATCGACTGTCAAAAACTCGTTAAGTGTATCAAACCTTCATAAAATATTAGCCTCCAGCACATCTGACAATACACCCTCAATTACCAAACATAACTACATTCAGACAGGATTACCGAAACTTTCGATTCCAGCCGTCTGCTTTGACCTGTGATGTCATCAAGTTGGTGGGCACCCTTATTTCAGGGGTATACAATATGTCAAACATCATGTCACTCATTACACCCGCAAAGAAACACAAATAACACGCGCAATATTTAATTCCAGAAATAGAATGAAACTGATGGGACAGTCGTGGGAAATAGGAGATTTTGCAGGGGGACAAAATAAATATACATTAATAAGAATCAGTAAACCTTTCCAGAACAAATATTACCCATAATTCAAACAAACGAAATCCTCAACAATCAACCCAACAAAAAATGGTATCGTGAATTTCGCTTGACCTGTACCCCGGCACCATTACTTATTTTCGTGACCTCTTGTTGTCAGTATTCCTACGTCTGTGCTTGTCACCTACCTTCCCCAATTTTAGTGTGTCCACAGCTCGTGATCTTTTGGTTAGCATCGCTGTCTCTAGACTGCAGGTTCCTGGTTCGATTGCCTACCGTGTCGCAGATTTTCTTGGGGGCTTGGTGTGGTGTCACCGCCAGACACCACACTTGCTAGGTGGTAGCTTTAAATCGGCCGCGGTCCATTAGTACATGTCGGACCCGCGTGTCGCCACTTTCAGTGATAGCAGACCGAGCGCCACCACACGGCAGGTCTAGAGAGACGTACTAGCACTCGCCCCAGTTGTACGGACGACGTAGCTAGCGATGCACACTGACGAAGCCTCGCTCATTTGCAGAGCAGATAGTTAGAATAGCCTTCAGCTAAGTCAATGGCTACGACCTAGCAAGGCGCCATTAGCAGTATATTGTCTGAAACTATAGAGTCTCACTTGCATCGTCAATAGCGATGTACCAAGGATGGATTAAAGTTAAGTATTCCAGAAGCTACGTACTTTTCTTTATAGCATTCATTACGTATCCTGTTTCAGACCTCACGCCATCCTGCGTGAGCTTATAGCGTGTATTTCGGTCTCCTCAAACCACACTGTGTCGGCACTTCTGTCGACACATCACTTGGCATTTGTGTTGTCTTAATACTTTTCTCTCATCTTCATCGACGCGCAAGTCACCAAAGCGGCGTCAAATGGAAGAACTTGCACCCCAGACATGGTCTCCCAGTTAAATAAGGCTGGACGATCATTTGATTTTCAGGTCTGGTGAACGAATTACATAAGAAATAATAGCAACTGATGAATTTGAAATCTGACGTTGCTTTTCCGTTACGTTCCCAGTGTGAAACGTAAATTTCGCCCACAGTCTTCGCCGCCTCGGTGTCCATGCCATTCCTCACACTGTTTTTCGTTAAGGGGACGTTTTCGTACGCATGGCTCAATCCTGAGATGAAAGAATGGTAACACGACAGCCCTTAGAAGACAGAGTTAAGTTACGGACATATGTGCAGGAAAGAAACATTTAATTTAAGCTGCAGATTTTGGTTATGTTGCATCAGACAGTCGGTTTTTCTGTGAAAAGCCTATTTTCATTACAATCGTAGGGGTTACCGTTTCCCCACACTATACGTCAATGATATTCGATCAAATTTCAGTACTATGTAAGGAATTGACACTGCACGGTACGCTCATTAAGAATTGTCTTGTCAGTTACCAGTGAGCTCCAAAATGACTGACAGATGGTAGAAAGTTTTTTCGAGTGGGCAAATATGTTGATGATAAAGTTCTCATCCAACTTGGCAGTACATCTGTTCTTTCAAAATAAACTAACTAAAAGAAAGGTAGGATGTGGTTCAAAGAACAACTGTTATGTAGATATTGCTACAGACGGCCAGTTGAACAACGACGAGGAAGAGACTATCTTATATTTTTATTTCTTAACAGTGAATGCAGTGACTCCAAATAAGCGCGCAAAATATGAGGCGAGTTTGAGTATCGTCTGGAAACATTGATCCTAAACATAATTTTTAAAGGGTACCCCGAGGTAGTAGTCCATCGAAGTAAAAGACATATCGTTGTAAAATCGGATGGTTCATCTGAAAATAATAAGTCTGTATTCCTACGCTTAACTTAAAATTAATCCCAAGTTTCTATCCTCATTCACATCTTGTGATATCGGCTGAAGTAAACTCTGTCCTTCATAGAGTGATATATTGCTTGCGGAAAAGGGTATAACTGATGGTCCGTTGTTTGCTAGGCAGAGTCTTTAGTTCCTTCCTTAATATCTAAAAATTATTTTTTGTGCCTATATAATTCACGAGGTAATTTTTATTATTAGATGAACGCTCTTCTACAGTGGTGGAAAGCTTGGGACGAGTAGTCTAGAATGCTCCTGTTTTGTTGTTTATGATTAGAACCCAACTGGCGCGCCTGGAAGATTCTGCTCGCCAGCTGTGAGACGCAATCTCAGACCACTTCCAGGAACATTGCGCAGGAAACACTGCAGATAACAGCCATATCGTCGACACTGCGCTGGAGATGTGGGAGCATCCGAATATGACTTCCAAACACACACACACACACACACACACACACACACACACAAACACACACACATCAATTCAGTTAGTGGCTATTTCTCAATTGACCCTACTATTTTATTGGAAAAAGTTGGTTTTCAGGCTTAGTATTGAATCAAGTATGTAGTTAAGCTTGCAACACCAGATGCGACTAGACCTCTTCCCCTCAGACATACAGCAAATTTCTTCAGAGTTGCGCCGGCCGTTGCGGTTCTAGGCGCTTCAGTCTGTAACCGCGCAACCGCTACGGTCGCAGGTTCGAATCCTGCCTTAGGCATGGATGTGAGTGATGTCCTTAGGTTAGTTAGCTTTAAGTAGTTCTAGGGGACTGATGACCTCAGATGTTAAGTCCTATAGTGCTCAGAGCCATTTCTTCAGAGTTATAGTAAAACAGGTCTACAATAGTCTTGTTTAATTCATAGTGCATTTTTTGTATTTAAAAATGTTGTAAATATACAGCGAAACTTTATTTGAGATTAAATAGTCTAATGAAGAATGTACGCAACTTCCAGAAAGTAGTTGTGCCTTAGGAAATTAAGTAAGATTGATTGACTGTTCGAAAGAGATATGGCCTAACACGCACGTAGAATGTGCTACATCAGTTTGGGAACGTTCAGAGTAATTTAGTTGTCATTCGAGAAATAGTACCCATCACTACTCCACTAGAAAGATAACAGGCAAGCGCGACTCACTACAGTACTCCAACTTCTGTTTAGTCATACGGAGAGGCGTGAATCAAGCTTTAAGGTACGAAACAGTCAATCTAGAAACACAACTGATTTCAGAAGTAGTTTCGGAATGTATAAGAAAATTATATCTCGACTTGTAATTTCCAATATAAAAACAAACACACAATATGGCAAATGCTGTACTGCTTCATTAAAGTTAATAGTGTATACGATTTGCATATAAATGTGAAAAAAAGTTTCTTCAAGTTCAGAATGAAACTAAGTGCACTATCTATTAATTAAATGCAGTAGGGAAACACATTGTTATCTTGGACAGGGAAGTTGCAGGATTCAAAACCTAGTCGAGAAAATGTTGTATTGAAGATGATTTAAATGTATTATACCAACTGAAGAATAATGAAATGAACAGTATAAAAATTACTGGTTGCTGTACTTCTTCAAGTAATTTAATCTGCATTAGTGGACCTCAACCGCCATTATCGTGGATAAATAGATGTTAACTTTTTGGCATCGTGAACACACTGACCCAGGAAAAGAAGAGTCCCGAAGCGTTTGAGATGTGGTACTACAAAACGAGGTAGAAAAATTTGTCGACGGAAGAATACGGAGCAGATTATCAGGACAATTGGCGAGAGGACGGACATGTGGAAAACACTGACGAGAATAAGGGACAAAATGGTGGGAAATGTGTTAAGACCTCAAGGAATAACTTAAATGATACTCGAGGAAGCTGTAGAGGGTAAAGACTGTAGGGTAAGGCATAGTTTGGAATATATCTGATAAATGACTGAGAACATCGGGTACTAGTGCCGCTTTGATGAAGAGGTTGGTATGGGAGAGGAATTCGTGACGGGCCGCATCGAAGCAGTCTGAGGACTGATGACTAAAAGAAATACACGAGTTACAGGGATTGGACAGAAATGTAGATACAGCACGAGAAATGCATGCTTCAACATCAATGCAGACGCTAGCCGAGCCTGCAGGCCTCACTTGGTCCTCAGTACGTAGCAAGTGTTAATCGTGCTCAGAACAGTGTTCAGCGTAGTTATGAGTGTATTATGTCGGAGCTGAGAGAACGCGAACGTATGTAAGTTGTTTATGCTCGAATAGTGGGCGCTGCAGTAACCAAGGTAGCCTGAGTGTTGGATTTTTCAACAACACCGTATCGAAGATTTAGACAGCATACAGGAAAAGCGGAAGAAACGTCATCCGCTGAGTCACAACGGGACAAAATCGCGTGTCGAGTGATCATGATGGACGGATGATCTTTGAGGAACATTGAGACGAAACATAAAGAGGACGACAGCTGCAAAAGTCGCTGCAGAACTGAATGTCACACTGGCGAACACTGTCAGCACCGAAACAAACACGAAGGGAGCTCCATAAGCAGTGAATTGCATGGAGAGCTCGAATTCCAAAACAAGTCGTCAGCGATGATGCTCGTAGTAGGAAAAGTGGGTTCTAAGCCATGAAACGTGGGCTTTTGAGGAATGGAAGGCAATCATTCGGTCGGATGAGTCTTGTTTCACAATTTTTCCATATTCTGGTCTTGTTTACGTCTTCAGAGTGAAAAATGGCGGAGGATCGGTGATGATTTAGGCAGCAATATAGTGGTATTCGGTGGGCCCCGTGGTTTGCACTACTGCCACGAAGTATGTGACCATTTTGGCAATCAAATCCATTCCATGGTACAATGTTTACCAGTGGCGGTGCTGTGATCCAAGATGATAGTGCCTATGTTCATACAACTCACAGCGTCGGGGACTGGTTTTCTGAGCATCTGAACTGGCCACCATAGTCATCAGATTTCAGTGTTACTGAAACTTTATGGTCTACTTTGGACAGAAGGATGCGTGGTCGCTGCCTACTTCCATCATCGTTTCCTGGGCTTATCACTCTTTTGATGGAAGAAAGGTATTAGATTCCACTCACACAAGATCTTTATTATCCGTTCTGAGACGACTGGAAACTGTTTTGGATGTCAACGGTTTTCCTACACCGTAAAGTGTTTTATTCTTTGTGTTTCCATATTTTTACCCTCCGTAGTGCCATCGCTAGGCATTGGTGACCCAGAGCACAACGCGAGGCAGCCACATTCTCCGGAATTCTGGCTGAGGGGCATTATGTGAATCCCGTTTCATTACTCTAATCCCCACGTTGGCTCATTTGTCCTGGACTCCAGGTAATTACTTAAGGCTTTGCGAAATTAATTGTACCACAGCGGCTCTAGCGCTCAGTCGTTTCTCCATTTGCCAGACTCTGACGTGGCACACACGGTTTCGAGCTCGCAAACAAATGTTTGTACCAGTAAAATCGTGGACACGCGTTTCCCAGTGTTCGTGCGCGAGCTGCGAATGGAAAGTACGTGGTGGGAGGGGTAAACGAAAGAGAGAGGCCAGATGGTAGGAACAGAAATTCGGCTTATCTGGCGCCCCACATAGCGGCGGTGGCAGCCGTGTGTCGGGGCGCGACTAGAAAGTGATTTAGAGTCGGCGCGCTAAACTCTGTGACCCGGTTCCATCCTCTGGCCGTTCGCAGTGGGCAATGGCTGCGACTGCACACCGCAGCTGCGAGCTGCGTCCCTGCAGGACTAGCAGCGCAATGTGTGTGTGTGTGTGTGTGTGTGTGTGTGTGTGTGTGTATGTGTGTGTGTGTGTGTATATGTGTGCGTGCGTGCGTGCGCGCACGTGCAGATTCGTTTGTTGGCCAGAGCTCTTAGGCACCCGTTACCCTCCCGTTCTCTCGTCCCCCAGGTTCGTTTTCTCTGCTGAATCTGGAACTGGCGCACCTCGTTCCACATTTGAATACTGTGTAATACGTTAATCCTAGTGTTCCTGTGCTCATGTAACGAGGTTAAGTAATAATTAATCAGTACTTGTTTCCGGAATGAATATCAATTCCGTAGCGAAGTGTGCCGGTCGGGTACACAGCTTTAATCTCCCAGGAAATTTCAAACCGAGGCTTATGTTCGGAAAGATCGGTGGTCGAACACCTCCCGCCGATCCACGTTGAGATTTTCTGCTATTTTTATTTTATTGATCACTGAGTACACAAATACGGCCAGTTCAAACTTATTGGGCTACCTTTCTCCAAATTACCCTTCTTCTTCTTTTTCTTTAAGAGTTCCTCCCAGAGACTGCTCTACAGCAGTACCCTGTACCACTCTTCCCTCTACCTGTATCATCATTCTGCGTACGTAGCGCATCCTGTATCACTACTAAACTACAGCATGTATAATATACATGGTCGTCCCCCGCGATTTCTTCCCTCAATAGCTCCTTCTGCTATTGTTCCAAAGATAGTATTGTGTCTTAAAATATGCCCTACGATTTTTCTCTTCTTGTTTGGACATATATATATATATATATATATATATATATATATATATATATATATATATATAAAATGATTTCCTGTGTTCTTATCAGCATCTCTTCAATAGTAACTGCATCTCTCCTGGACATCCTTCCCTACCGATTGAGGTGGCGCAGTGGTTAGCGCACTAGACCAGTATTCGGGAGGACGACGGTTTAAACTCGCGTCTGGCCATCCTGATTTAGGTTTTCGGTAATTTCCCTAAACTGCTCGAGCCAAATGCCGGGATGGTTCCTCTGAAAGGGCACGGCCGACTTCCTTCCCCATCCTTCCCTAGTCTGATGGGACCGAAGACCTCGCTGTTTGGCCCCTTCCCCCAAATCAATCAACCAACAAACCTTGTGTATCGACAGATCACCAGGACTTCTAGCCGTCTTCTTTCTCCTCTTTCTCCATTTCCTATAGGGTCACACACACAGCAAATGATTCCATGATACATCTCTGTATTTCCAAATTGATGGTCTGCCGGCCGCGGTGGTCTCGCGGTTCTAGGCGCTCAGTCAGGAACCGCGCGACTGCTACGGTCGCAGGTTCGAATCCTGCCTCGGGCATGGATGTGTGTGATGTCCTTAGGTTAGTTAGGTTTAATTAGTTCTAAGTTCTAGGGGCCTGATGACCACAGATGTTAAGTCCCATAGTGCTCAGAGCCATTTGAACCATTTTTTTTTTTTTTATGGTCTTGCTGGTGAGCGAGTTCTCTCCCAAATTAACTGCAGTTTTGGACTTCCATATTCTGCTCACAATATATTTCGAGCTTCCGCCATCCCTTGATCCTGTTTCCCAAAGTGGTAAATTTCTAATTTCTCTTCCAATTCTCATTCTTAAAGGCTCATATTCTTCTTCAGTACCGCATGCAATCGATTTAGTACTTTCCATGTTTTTTCTTACGCCATACCCGTTCCAGAAAACGATTTTCATTGTGATGGGGGCCTATTCTAGATATTCTTTAGTCTCCACGACCATAGAAATTTCATTGACGGTAACGATAATTTTTAAGTAAGTACAGTGCCCAGAAAGTCTGTGCATTATAGGTTACCAAACAAATTTTTAAATATGAAAAATACACACACACGCTCTCTCTCTCTCTCTCTCTCTCTCTCTCTCTCTCTCTCTCTCTCTCTCTCTCACACACACACACACACACACACACACACACGCATACAAAAGCGATCTATTATATTTCATGTCAACTTTTAGAAGAATTCCGCGAACATTTTATAAATTCTCATATTTACTACTGTGAAAATTATCGGCACTTCGACGCAGATTCTTGTTCCAGTTAAAGAGCTCCGTTAGTTGCCAGACTGACTTTTTCCTGTGTGCAAACGAGGGAGGTGTTCAAAATGGTTCAAATGGCTCTGAGCACTATGGGACTCAACTTCTGAGGTTATTAGTCCCCTAGAACTTAGAACTAGTTAAACCTAACTAACCTAAGGACAACACACACATCCATGCCCGAGGCAGGATTCGAACCTGCGACCGTAGTGGTCTCGCTGTTCCAGACTGCAGCGCCTAGAACTGCACGGCCACTTCAGCCGGCGAGGGAGGTGTTATCTTCAAAAATCGTGTAATGTATATACCAGAACGCTTGTGTCAAGAAAGGTTTAGTGCCTCTTCTTCCTCATCTGCGTTCAATACTTGTATTCCATCTCGTCGTTGGCAGAACATTATCCTTTAAAAATTTATTTTTGTATTGCTCCAGTTCTCCTTCGTGCTGTTTCTGTTTTCGTCTAGATGACTGTATTTTTACTTTTCTTGTTGTTGCTGATCCATTGCGAATGTTCTTAAGACAGAGATTTCAATATTTATAAGCTAATTTCACTCTCAGTTTCCCTGAGTGTGTGTGTGTGTGTGTGTGTGTGTGTGTGTGGAGATCTGCAGAGGTGACATTGCCAAGGAAAGCCAGTTGAGATGATTGACGTGGCCTTTCTTTATAAATAATATTTCTCAGTAATAGCTCACCGACAACACTGTCGAACCAGCGCACTCTAAATTCCTCTTACTCCCACGGAAACATTTATGTGGTGAGCTATACTGCACGA
This sequence comes from Schistocerca americana, assembly GCF_021461395.2. NCBI lineage: Eukaryota > Metazoa > Arthropoda > Insecta > Orthoptera > Acrididae > Schistocerca > Schistocerca americana. The sequence goes on from NC_060122.1 coordinate 458,043,418, forward strand.
AGAGTTCCCAGAAAAGTACAGCACATCCGTCGCGTTCAGGCGCTACTGCCGCTGTCGCGAGAGGCAGTCCGACCTGTAAAGTGTGGCCGTGCCTGACACCTTTTCCTCATGAGTAGACACCACACGCCGTGACGTGTCGTCCACACCACCGACCGGCGCGCTCTTCTCGGGTAACAGCGTCTTCTCGGAAATTCCGCTTGCTGCGGCGATCCTGTTCTGGCTGATACCTCCCGGGCTTCTTTGATTTCTGCCGCCTGCTTCATTTTTCCACGCATCGCCTCATACATCTTATATACGCGTCGCTCGTGATTTCCTTACTAGAGAAGGCCAATCGGACCTACGGTGCCAGGGCAATCTCAAAAGTTGCCAGACTGTATCTCCTTTCGTCTCCATATTTACATGCATGTATAAGATGTATGGATATGTATGCGCGCGCGCGCATGTGTGTGTGTGTGTGTGTGTGTGTGTGTGTGTGTGTGTGTTTGTGTTTTGCCGTCTCCTCTTAAACCACGGGATCAATTTCATTCACGTACCACTTATTGCCTGGAAAGAAGTGCAGTGAAATTACCTAGTCCCTTAAGGGAGGGATAACTTCCCTTGATATATACTAAGTGGTTGCTTATTTCCATGTCCCACCAACGTCTTGCTTAAGGCGGATTGTAAATTTGCTTCTTTGCATAAAAAGTTCTCGGTTTACTTGCCGCGTCAAATTTGGATAAAATCCCAAGCTTTCGATGACTACCTCCGTCATCTTCGTCAGGGGTAAAACTGACTAACCCCTGACGAAGATGACGGAGGTAGTCATCGAAAGCTTGGGATTTTATCCAAATTTGACGCGGCAAGTAAACCGAGAACTTTTTATGCAAGGACTCCGTCGCGAAAGACTTCGTAGTCAAATTTGCTTCTTTGTTACTACGCCCGGCCGTGATGGCCGGGCGGTTCTAGGCGCTTCAGTTTGGAACCGCGCGACCGCTACAGTCCCAGGTTCGAATCCTGCCTCGGGCATGGATGTGTGTGATGTCCTTAGGTTAGTCAGGTTTAAGTAGTTCTAAGTTCTAGGGGACTGATGACTTCAGATGTTAAGTCCCATAGTGCTGAGAACCATTTTTTTTTTTTTTTGTCACTACGTCTGGGTAAGGAGACAGGTGAATGCCATACTCGCCCAGCACCCACATTCTGACATACTGCTCCCCGTGTCCCGCCAAGTTGAGGCGGGATGCTCATTCAGTGAAACTTCTTTGAAGATTAAAATTGTGTGCCAGACCGAGACTCGAACTCGGGGCCTTTGCGTTTTGGGGGCGAGTGCTGTACCGAGTGCTGTGCGACTCACGACCCGTACTCACAGCATCACTTCCGCCAGTACCTCTTCTACCTTCCAACTTAGTCTGCCAGGAAGTTTCACGTGAGCGAACACTTCGCTGCACAGTGAAAATTTAATTTTGCCTGTTTATTGTTTCATTTTTTGATGTGGTTCTGCAGGTTTTAAAACCCACAAATGTAATATAAACTTTGGAATCGAAATTTGAATAATGAAAGGATATTTAATCAACACAGAAGATAGGAGAGATGATAGAGATTAATGCCACCGCCGGCCGAAGTGGCCGTTCGGTTAAAGGCGCTGCAGTCTGGAACCGCAAGACCGCTACGGTCGCAGGTTCGAATCCTGCCTCGGGCATGGATGTTTGTGATGTCCTTAGGTTGGTTGGGTTTAACTAGTTCTGAGTTCTAGGGGACTAATGACCGCAGCAGTTGAGTCCCATAGTGCTCAGAGCCATTTGAACCATTAATGCCACCATTGTCGTGACTATGTGTTAAATCCGTGGAAATGTTTCTTCCAGCCGTTGAGCACCAGTTTGGCTTCTTAGAACTACACTACTGTTCATTAAAATTGCTACAACACGAAAATGACAGACGCGAAATTTAACCCAAGCGAAGAAGATCCTGTGATATGCAAATGATCAGTGTTTCAGAGCATTCACACAAGGTTGGCGCCGGTGGCGACACCTACAACGTGCTGACATGAGGAAAGTTTCCAACCGATTTCTCCTACGCAAACAGCAGTTGACCGGCGTTGCCTGGTGACACGTTTTTGTGATGCCTCGTGTAAGGAGGAGAAATGCGTACCATCATGTTTCCGACTTCGATAAAGGTCGGATTGTAGCCTATCGCGATTGCGGTTTATCGTATCATGACATTGCTGCTAGCGTTGATCGAGATCCAATGACTGTGAGCAGAATATGGAATCAGTGGTTTCAGGAGGGCAATACGGAACGCCGCGCTGGATCTCAACGGCCTCGTAGCACTAGCAGTCGAGATGACAGGCATCTTACCGCATTGCTGTAACGGATCGTGCAGCCACGTCTCGATCCCTGAGTCAACAAATGGGGACGTTTGCAAGACAATAACCATCTGCACGACGTTTGCAGCAGCATAGACTATCAGCTCGGAGACCACGGCTGCGGTTACCCTGGACGCTGCATCACGGGCAGAAGCGCCTACGATGGTGTACTCAACGACGAACCTGGGTGCACGAATGGCAAAACATCATTTTTTCGGATGAATCCAGGTTCTGTTTACAGCATCATGATGGTCGCATCCGTGTTTGGCGACATCGTGGTGAACGCACATTGGAAGCGTGTATTCGTCATCGCGTGATGGTATGGGGTGCCGTTGCTTACACGTCTCTGTCACCTCTTGTTCGCATTAACGGCACTTCGAACAGTGTACGTTACATTTCAGCTGTGTTACGACCCGTGGCTCTACCCTTCATTCGATCCCTGCGAAACCCCACATTTCAGCAGGACAATGCACGACCACATGTTGCAGGTCCTGTACGGGCCTTTCTGGATACAGAAAATGTTCGACTGCTGCCCTGGCCAGCACATTCTCCAGATCTCTTGCCAATTGGAAACGTCTGGTCAATGGTGGCCGAGCAGCTGACTCGTCACAATACGCCAGTCACAACTCTTGATGAACTGCGGTATCGTGTTGAAGCAGCATGGGCAGGTGTAAATGTACGCGCCATCAAAGCTCTGTTTGACTCAATGCCGAGGCGTATCAAGGCCGTTATTGCGTCCAGAGGTGGTTGTTCGAGGTACTGATTTCTCAGGATCTGTTGCACCCAAATTGCGTGAAAATGTGATCAGATATCAGTTGCAGTATAATATATTTGTCCAATGAATACCCGTTTATCATCTGCGTTTCTTCTTGGTGTAGCAATATTAATGGCCAGTAGTGTATATTAGTTGGAGAAGGAACGCTGACAAATGACAGATTAGTTGACACTGCTGCAGGGTATTGGTAGTTAATATTAGTGGCAAAGCGATCTGTGTGCACGTACAGGTTCTGTTTTAGCGACACCGATACGCTCAGCAAACTCCTGTAGCACACTTATGAGAGTGTTACATACCACGGAGAGGTTTATTGATCTATGTATTTATTTTTTTGAGTGCGTGGATGATGCTGCGAAGAACTTCGAAGGAGCATGAGCATTTCACGTTAAAATTTTCGTTTTCATACTTATTTCGGAATTCGTCTAGGCTGGTATACATGGTTGACGTGTGACGTCTCCCTGGGTTGCACTCGGGGTGGGGGTGGGGGACTGGAAAAAGGAGTGGGGTGGCGTGGGAAGGGAAGGAAGGGAGCTGCGCACACGTGAGGGCCGACATTAACAGGCGGCACTCTCTCCATTAAATCGCGCGTTTTGCAACTGGAGACGTGTTAATGGCGGCGCAGCGCGGCGGTTTCGCAAGGCGCCAGCTGTGAAAGACGACGGCTGCAGGCCGCGCCAGCAGCGGCGGGCGCCTTTGGCGGCTCATTAGCGCAGCTAAAGGCTCGTGTGGCCGCGCCGGCGCGCGCCTGGCCTGATTCGGAGCACGCGTCCGCAGTCATCTGACGCTCCCTGCAAAGCTGTGTTTGTGCTAGCGTACTGCGTCATCGGACCTGATGCGAAGCACTCTTTGCTGCGGTGTTGTTTGTACTAGCACGCTACGTCAGTAATGTATCAAACTTGTTTTAAAACACACATCGCCAATCATCAACCTTTCGCTACTAACTGATGGTAGCACCACTATGATACTTTGATTGCTCTGGGAGAAAGCTCAACATACTAGCACACACGAAATATTATCTAACTTTATTACTGAAGTGAATAAAAGCTTTACTTAACTTTGACACACTCCAGCCGGCCGGTGTGGCCGAGCGGTTCTAGGCGCTTCAGTCTGGAACCGTTGGCCGCTACGGTCGCAGGTTCGAATCCTGCCTCGGGCATGGATGTGCGTGTTGTCCTTAGGTTCGTTATGTTTAAGTTGTTCTAAGTTCTAGGGGACTGATAACCTCAGCTGTTAAGTCCCATAGTGCTCAGAGCCATTTGAGCCATTTTGACACACTCCCATGCCACAGGAGTACTAGATAATTTCAGTTGTCATCGACTAGCAAAACCTGACTTGACCCACTAATTAACAAACTGTTCTCTCGAGGTGCAATGTTAAACAACACTAAAGGTTCATCTGAAACTACTCGTTGGTTCTAGATGATGATGTTGACTGACGTAGCTGAGGTCTCGAACTGAGCTCAGTTCTATATTGACCTCAGTGAGAAGGTACTGCAGTGCTGGGATAGAGGCGGAGTCTTCAGCAGCGCCTCCAACACGTCGTTATGGATTGCAGCGAGCCCTGGTTAATGTCTTTGGTATCTGTTCACTTTCCCACTTAGAGTGTGGCACCGTGATCTCTGGACGATACCACAGTGTACTAGGAAGATACGGCTACCTTTCCAGCCTATTTTATGTGCAAAGTGTGGCAGCCTCTGACAGCAGTACTGGCTCTAACCTGGATTCGAATTGAGCCTGGACGACAGATTCAGATACACCATTCCATGGCGCTTCAAATCTATGCCAGAGCTCATCAAGTGGAGAGCTGTGACGTGCCAGTCGCCTGGCAAACTCCATGTACAAGTGTGTTCAGTGGGTGAGAGACCTTGAGAACAATCCCGCATGGAAACAGTCGAACACACTCTTTACCGAGGTATGTCAAGACAGCATAAGCAATATGGGGTCTGGTGTTATCTTGTTGAATGTTAAATGTCACAGAGACCTCGAAGACAAGATTAAGCCTCATGTCTTAACCTGTCAGACATGGAATGTTTACTGTAGAGATTTGCAGCAACACGGACTAGAGGCGATTGTGTTTTGTGTGTAATGGTACCTCGTACTATCACGCCAGTTGCTGAACCCTTATGTCTATGGCGAATGCAATGGCCTCCGCACAGAGATAGGCCTACGTCCTTTGTGACGCAGAATCGGGACTCATCTGAGAATATAATGAATCTAATGTTATTGAGGGCACCATTGTCAGTGCACCTTTCTCTGCTGTGGTGTCGTGGTAAGACACAACAAAACACGTCGTGCTGACAGTCTATGGTGCTATGGACGTCGTGACACCGCCCGCGTAGATAATTGCTGTAAACATGCCCATTCCCTCATTCAATACAAGTGATATGGCTCTTTGATTTTGCACGGCCAAGGGAGCTGTACGTCTTTCCCCTCGGGCGCTAGTTACGTGGAGCCGTTGAGATCCTGTACGGCGTTGAGTATAAACCTTTCAAGTCCATTGATTCAAAATTTCCATGGCAATGCAAGCAGCAATATCGCAGAACGTTCAACCGCAGTATCTTCTCACAAAAAACCAACATTTAAATGCGATTTCTGAATGAGAAATCCGATGCGTAATCTTCTCTTGTATATAGAATGTACAAGGGTTGAGTGTAAATTACTTTGCGTGGTTACACGTAAATGTTAATCCTTCGAATATCCAAGCATTAAGTACACTTTATGCTACTTTGACGTTTCAATGAAATTACAAATCGTCAGAGTTGCACAGACGTTTGTATTTATTTTAATGGCGACCAGTTTCGGCCCTTAGTCCATTATCAAGTCCTACCATAATGTGTGTACGCTGGCCACATTGCTTTTTTAAGCGGCTAAGTGCAGGTTACTATTTGCATACGACAGTCCAGTGGTGCGTGTAGCACTGGACTGTCATACGCAAGTAGAAACTTGCACTCAGTGACTCATGCAAGCAATGTGGCCAGCGTACACGCATTATAGTGTTATGGTAGGACTTCATGATGAACTAAGGTCCGAAGCTGATAGATATTTAAATAAAAACTAAATTCTGTGCAATTTCGATGGCTCTGTTATTTCATTGAATCATAGTAACTTGCTGCCTTTTGTCATCGAGCATGCTGGAAGTGAGTAAATCTGACGTTTGTTGCACGACACCTATATGGCTTTGCAATTTCAGTGGCCAGCAGTGTACGTCAACGGAGATATCACGACAGCGATAGCGGGGGAAATTAGTATAATACTTGGGTTTTGCAGCCGTCAGTACCATTGTTTGTCCATATATCCCATTGCTGTTCCTTATATAGAATGAATGATTATTAAGATAAAAGTACTTCTGTTCGTATTGTTTATAATACAGAATATCATAATGTGGTTAAGGCAACATAGGAAACTAACGTCGCGGTGTCCTGATGGGGATTTCCATACGACTTCACTACGACTTCCAGTGGACCACGTCAAACGCAGAACCATTATGCAACATTGCGATCTACATATTTCGCTGTACGTGCTGTACAGGCCATTAGATACCGTTTACGAGTTTTCCAAGTCAGCATTCTTACAAATAGGATGACACGCAGTTTATTGTTAGTCATCACTGCTGTCATCATGTTTCCACTACTATATAATTTCATGGTATCGCTGAGTATTGTAGGTAAAAAGGTTATTTACATTAACTGGTACGTTGCGTGTATTATACGAAATAGTTCGTCAATGGAAATCATGTCATCACAAATCACACACAAAAAAAATAAAAAGAAATGTTTCAATTGGCTCTAAGCACCATGGGACTTAACATCTGAGGTCATCAGTCCCCTAGACTTAAAACTACATAAACCTAACTAACCTAAGGACATCACACACACATTCGAGCCTGCGACCGTAGCAGCAGCGCGGTGCCGGAATGAAGCGCCTAGAGCCGCTCGGCCGCAGCTGACAAATCACCCGAGATATTAAGCAGCACGAAGATGAGTAAGATGATGATGACAATAGTGAAGGGGAGTGTGTGGAAGAAAGGAGGTTAAACGTGAGCGCAGTCAACGCCAGTATTACAAAGTTTCCAGCAGATCTTAATCAAAACCAGGAACATCACTTAAAATATATTAATTTTGTCTTTTTGGTTGTGAGGCCTCTGTTAGGTAGTTATTACGTGTTTTGAGGCTGTAATAAAGTCTCATTTGAACTAGAAACGTTTACCTTTGTCTGAAGCAACTTCAGTGGGGAATTTTTTGGCTCCTATCTTATTTCCTTGCGCTCTCCTATACTGGCGTTCGATTATTGCACAGTGCAGTGCGATGAAGCACTATATTTTTTCGTTTGCATGTTTTTATATACCACAATGATCACGCGTACTTCGTGTACTCTGTTTTGATGACGGGATATGTGATCGTCTTTTGTTCTGTTATTGTGGGCGTGGCAGTCTTCTTCATGATTAGTCATTAAAAGGTAGCATGTCATACAAGCTGAGCGCTTCCTGTAAGTTGCTTTTCGATGAAACGCTCTAGAAATTTCCTAGTTCCCGTGACAACTTCACATAACTTACGTACTGTACACGAATTGCTGAACGTGTGGAAGGAAAGGCCAATTATTTTGCTGCCGCGATGACTATGTCTAGCTGTGTAAAAACAAAATGATGAAACTACTATGGAAAGAGGAACCACCTTCATTTTTGGTAGTTAGAACGATAAGGAAACGCTCTTACTTACTAGCGCTCAGTCTTTACTCCCCGACAGAGCAGCTGAACGCCGGGGATTCCCCGAGCAGGGAAGATAAAGCGCACGGCGCCTGCGAATCCATTTCTTAACCGCGAGATAAGTCCCGGCCGCTATCTTTAGCTCGCAACAAATTGGATCCAATTTTTATGGCGGACCCGCCAGTCGCCAGGGCCGTGTTTCGCGGTGAGCAATCGGGGCGAGAGGCGCGTTAGCGGGCGGTCGGCGGCGTTCGCGCGTCGCAGGCGTGAGGCAAGCGACCGGCACGGCGCTGCCCGCCAATTCTCGCGGCGCTTCCCAGGAACTGGACGGCCACTAATCCGTTGCGCCGGCTCCGAAATAGCTGCCGCCACAAATACCCCGCCCGACCCTCGCCTTCAATACGGCGTCCCCGTCCGTGAAACCCGGTCCCCCGGTGAAGCAGAGCGGGCCGCGCTATCGCTACATCTGTGGCAATACGAGCGAAGCGGGAGCTCAGAGTCCGTTTTATGAGTTCACGCTGTGTGATGGATTAAGAACGGGAGGTGAGCAGAAAAGATAAACATGTGAGAAAGAGATAATGTTAATTTTATTATTAACTGCCGTCTACGCATTCCGTTCAGTATGAGCACTGGAAACGTGGACAAGATGTTGTACATCGCCAGATTTGCACCTGGTGGCCAAAACTGGTACTATTTTTTTTTCAGCGTATATCGGTTTCGCATTAAGGGGGGGAGGGGCGATAAAAATAATTATTAACAAAAGCTTGCACGAGCGCAAACGTGTTTCTTGTTCCGTATTTCCTCATATTATTTATTCCTGTGGTGTTTTCTTCCAGATTTATGTAGACACAATGTGGGGAATATTTCGGTGTTTAGCAGATCCACAACTTCTACAAAAGTGTATCCATGGAAAAACTCAAAATCCTAACGAAAGTTACAACTTTCTGATAGGAAACCCGCGGTCCCAGACATCATTAACTCCGCTAATCTTGGCAGACTACGGACTCTGCAGAGGCTAGTATTTGATCCAGGAGCCTTCACACTGTCGATATTGAAGGAAATCGGTAATAGGAGATTTGATGCAGCTGACTTTATTGTCACACAGTTTGAAAATCAGGGTAACCTAAGAGGAGAAGCCAAGAAATGAGTGTTTGCATATGAACAGGAGAACGCTTATTATTTACAATAGTAAAAGCAGATAAGCTAAGGCCTAATACAAACACTGTCAAATCTTTGATTCAGCTTTATCGTAACTTATATTTTGGCAACTTTACATACATTTTCCTCATAAACCACTGACATTAGAGTGCTTCATTCGGCATGCAATTAGTCAGTGCTATAGTGAAACATTCTGTAGATGGAATTTTGATTTACTGCAACAGTAAGGCATTTATGTAGGACAAAAGCCCTAAGATTTAGTATATTTATTTACAGAACTTTGGAGAGCTCTAAAAATCTAGCAAAATAAGATACCAGTATTTTGTTCCACAAATATTTGTAGTAATGGCATATCACACTTTGTACAAAAAATACATTAATTTCGTTCTGACAGATTTTTCGAGAAAGGAACATTTATACAGACCTTGTTGAAAAAATTTCAGTTGTTTATGATTAAAAGAGTGTAACTTCAATAAGCATGAAAACATATGTGTACATCCATATAACGTTCTTTAACAACTGTGCCAAATTTAGTTACGTTGGCTAGAAAACTTTGGACTTAACGATTTTTTCTTTAAGTTTTCCAACCTCGCATACGTCTCTTCTTAGTATTACCCAATCTACCAGGATTCGCTGCCATACAATAATTACAGCCGACAATGGTCCTTCGTGAGTAGATGCGCTATAATTATAGCCATCCGATGCTAGGCTCAGACGATCGGGATACTATTACCATATCGCATATACTCGTTACGATTTCAAACTGATACTGTCTGTGTTATAATACTGACTGACTAAAGAATGACACAATGGAGGGGTTGTTACTGTAAGTTGCGGAATCGAGTTGATTTTGGCACCGCTGAACTAGACTTTTTTGGCTGCACACGCTGGCATGACCTGCTTAATAAGTTGTACTGTTTCCATTTGAAGACTGCGTTAGTGTTTCTCATTGTGGTTCGTACGCTGATGGCAAATTACGTTTGGGGCCTGAAGAAGTCGCTTTTTCGCATCAAAACTGGTTGCATGTTTTGAATTAACGACATTTCTATTAGAACAGAGCTGTTGATTTCAATTTTCTTTATTCAAGTGTTAAGCAATAGTTCTTGACAGTTGGTTGTCAGCAGACTTATCATCGATATTGATATTACAAAGTGTTGGAGACTCACTTTCCATCCTTGTCGTAAGCTTAGGAGTGTTGTTACAAGGGTATGTTGAAAAGTAGTGCCTCCGAATCTTTTATGTGGAAGCTCTTGAAGCTTTTTAAATAAAACAAACGTCGTTGACATTTTAGGACTTCCGAATATTTATTTCTCAACATAGTCACCCTGGCGATGAACCTATTTCTCCGAACTGGAGACCAGTTTGTTGATACTGTCACTGTAGAATGGTTGACTTTGTTGACCGAGCCACAACATCAGCTCTGCTTGCATCGCATCACTATCAAAGTGAGACTCTCGAAGATGTTCTTTAAGCATTAGAAACAGACGGAAATCTGATGTGGCAAATCGGAAATGAATGGATGAAGATCGTTGGCAGTGAACCGAAGGCGTCGGATTGTTGCACACGTGCGGTCTCGCATTGTCATGCTGAAGGAGCGGTTGCTCCGTGTGTGGATGAACTCGAAACCGAAAGTCGATTGCAGCACCGACATATGCGCTTATGGTCTCTGGGCGGGGGATGTGCAAATGGTTCAAATGGCTCTGAGCACTATGGGACTCAACTCCTGAGGTCATTAGTCCCCTAGAACTTAGAACTAGTTAAACCTAACTAACCTAAGGACATCACAAACATCCATGCCCGAGGCAGGATTCGAACCTGCGACCGTAGCGGTCTTGCGGTTCCAGACTGCAGCGCCTTTAACCGCACGGCCACTTCGGCCGGCCGGGGGGGATGTGCAGTTGACAACTGTGCAGTTAGGCAATCAGCGCTCACTCTGTTTTGCACTCCGTACTATATAAACTTCCGTAATATTTGAGCGTTCTATCGCGTTTTACGTGCGCGAAACTACGATTGACCGATTTCTGACATTTTTTTCATAACGGTTGAAGCATTAGAAGGCGCCGAGTGTTTGACGAACAGGCAAGGTACCTTATTTTTAAAGTGTACTCATTCTTCAAATGTGAGGTAGATTCAGGCGAGCAGTTCTGCAAGGCTGCTAAAGTGTAGGAACGCACTGCAGCAGCCTGTCTTTGCGCTTTCAGCCGAGTTGACAACACACCATTCTTTGTGGGCTGCGCGGCCAGTGGCTACTAACGCTGCAGCCGACTATAATATCGTTTGTTTCACATAAAAAGATTTAGAGTTTTCACATTAAAAATTGTGGGACATCACTTTTTAGCACGCCCTCGTATTTTAATATTCCCTTTTCGAGTGCTGCCAGTTCTGTACTCTTAGAACAGTTGTTGGATTACCCCCAGTAAGGGGGACGGTACGCTTTTTACTACTGGCCACCAAAATTGCTACACCAAGAAGAAATGGAGATGATAAACGGGTATTGATTGGACAAATATACTAGAACTTGACATGTGATTACATTTTCACGCAATTTGGGTGCATAGATCCTGAGAAATCAGTATCCAGAACAACAACCTCTGGCCGCAATAACGTCCTTGATACGCCTGGGCATTGAGACAAACAGAGCTTGGATGGCGTGTACAGGTACAGCTGCCCGTGCACCTTCAACACGATAATCAAGAGTAGTGACTGGCGCATTGTGACGAGCCACCATTGACCAGCCGTTTTCAATTGGTGAGAGATCGGGAGAATGGGCTGGCCAGGGCAGCAGTCGAACATTTTCTGTATTCAGAAAGGCCCGTACAGGACCTGCAACATGCGGTAGTGCATTATCCTGCTGAAATATAGGGTGTCGCAGGGATCGAATGAAGGGTAGAGCCACGGGTCTTAACACATCTGAAATGTAAGGTCCACTGTTGAAAGGGCCGTCAATGCGAACAAGAGGTGACCGAGACGTGTAACCAATGGCACCCCATACCATGCTGTAAACTGAACCTGGATTCATCCAAAAAATGACGTTTTGCCATTCCTACACGCAGCTTCGTCGATGAGTACACAATCGCAGGCGCTCCTGTCTGTGATGACCGTCTCCGGCCATCCTGATTTAGGTTTTCCGTGATTTCCCTAAATCGTTTCAGGCAAATGCTGGGATGGTTCCTTTGAAAGGGCACGGCCGATTTCCTTCCCAATCCTTCCCTAACCCGAGCTTGCGCTCCGTCTCTAATGACCTCGTTGTCGACGGGACGTTAAACACTAACCACCACCACCACCACTGTCTGTGATGAAGCGTCAAGGGTAACCGCAGCCATGGTCTCCGAGCTGATAATCCATGCTGCTGCAAACGTCGTCGAACTGTTTGTACGGATAGTTGTTGTCTTGCAAACGTCCCCATCTGTTGACTCAGGGATCGAGACGTGGCTGCACGATCCGTTACAGCCATGCGGATGAGACGCCTGTCATCTCGACTGCTAGTGATACGAGGCCGTTGGGATCCAGTACGGCGTTCCGTATTACCCTCCTGAACCCACCGATTACATATTCTGCTAACAGTCATTGGATCTGGACCAACGCGAGCAGCAATGTCGCGATACGATAAACCGCAATCGCGATAGGCTACAATCCGATCTTTACCAAAGTCGGAAACGTGATGGTACGCATTTATCCTCCTTACACGTGGCATCACAACAACGTTTCACCAGGAAACGCCGGTCAACTGCTGTTTGTGTATGAGAAATGACTTGGAAACTTTCCCCATGTCAGCACGTTGTAGGTATCGCCACCGGCGCCAACCTTGTTTGAATGCTCTGAAAAGCTAATCATTTGCATATCACAGCATCTTCTTCGTGTTGGTTGAATTTCGCGTCATCTTCGTGGTGTAGCAATTTTAATGGCGATTAGTGTAGCACTTAGCTCCACATTCCGCTGTCTACTTTGACAGGGGCTCTCACGTAGACGAGAAACAGCAGACGCGTTACTCAATTAAATTTCACGCACTCTTCAATTATTTTTTCTGACGGCAAACGGGTTGTCTGGACAGGACCTACGCTTCCTAAGGTAGCGATACATTTTTCTGCGCGCTCGGTCCCCGGAGCGCAAGCAGTAAGTATTTAGTATTCAGAGTGTTTAGAGGGCGGAGTGGCGGCCCGGCCGTGGAATCTGTTTAAGGCGCGGCCACAATGAGCGCGCTGCAACATTGATGCGGGCCGACACAAAGCGGACGCAGGGGAGCGCCGCCTCAATATTTCACGCGCCTCCCGAGGCGCTCGGCCGACCGCCCCGCCCCTTCCCACGGGATGCTCGCCGCGTGCCAGCTCAGCTGACGCGACGCGTTGCCGCCTCCCAAGTCGGACAACACGACGTTCGCGCCCTCCTCTCCTGGTGGGTTTGTAAAACTCATTGACGGGAAAGAATCGCAACATCAAAAAATAATTAATGTAGAGTAACGAAATTTCGACAGGTAACAAACGGGATGATCAAAAAGTCAGTACAAATATTAAAGCTTAATAAACCACGGAATAATGTAGATAGAGTGCTAAAAATTGACACACATGCTTGGAATGACATGGGGTTTTATTAGACCAAAAAAAAGTTCACAAGATGTCCGAAAGATGGCGCTGGAAAGGAGAACGTCAGTGACTGCGCCCGACAATAGTGTATAAAAGGTGCTGTAATGAGAGAGAGAATCAGATGCGCCAGCAGTGCTTCGACTGACGTAGTGCCGAAAGCTCCAGATAGTCGCAAAAGGACGCTTCTCAGCCCTCGCCTAACCGCTGTTCTGTCTGTGACGAGGTTGAGTCCGTGCGCCCATGTACTGGCCGCAAAGCTTAGCACTGATTCGAAGAGCGCGCAGTGGTAGGTTCGTGTGACTGACAGAGCAAGTCTGTATTGTCCTGAATTTATCCTTGCCAGTTTATGTAGTATTTTTTTTTCTAACACATCAGAATAACAACAGACAAGGCAGAAAAACTAACACATGAATATTTCCGTACGAGCTCTGATTTCTCTCATTCTGGAACGATGGTCATTTCTTCCTATTTGGATGGAGGTCAACAGAATATTTTCACATTCGGAGGAAAAGTTGGTGATCGAATTTGCGGGAAATGATCTCATCGCAGCGATAAACGCCTTAGTTTTAATGACTGCCGCCCGAACACGTTGATCATATCCTTCATACTACCTCCCCTATTTCGCGATAATATAAAACGAGCCTCCCTTCTTTGAATTTTTTCTATGATCTCCGTCGATCCCTTCTTGTAAGGCTCCCGTACCGCACAGCAATATTGTAGCAGGGGACGGACAACCTGAGCGCAAAAGACAGTGGATTTGATACATCTTCAAAGTGTTCTGAGAATAAAACGCAGTCGTTTGTTCGCCTTCCCCACATCATCTATGCGATCGTTCCAATTCTCGCTTTTCGTACCACACAGATGACAGGACTAAATTATTTTTCTACTGGTTTTGAAAAAATGGTTCAAATGGCTCTGAGCACTATGGGACTTAACAGCTATGGTGATCAGTCCCCTAGAACTTAGAACTACTTAAACCTAACTAACCTAAGGACAGCACACAACACCCAGCCATCACGAGGCAGAGAAAATCCCTGACCCCGTCGGGAATCGAACCCGGGCGCGGGAAGCGAGAAATTGGTTTTGATCTTTAGGTGACTTTACTAGACGGTTTGTGAAACCATCATCTGCAAGCAATCTAACAGGGTTGCTCAGATCGTCTCCTAAATCGTTTATAAAGATTACGGGCAGCAGAGGATTTGTAACGCTTCAGTGTGGACCGCCACATTTTACTTTGGCTTTACTCGATGATTTTTTGTTGGTTACTACGGACTGTGTGTGACCTGTCTGACAGGAAGCCACTGTCAATTAGCGTTCCTTCTTCAACTAGAATACACTGACGGAAAAAAAATCGCAGCACCAAGAAGGAGTTGTTCATCTGTTAAAAATTCGCGCCAGTCGCACACGAATGACGCTAGTAGCCCCACTATGAGGATACAAATCAGGTTTGATTTAAATCCACGCTGTAACGGTCGTGAGTGTTGCTTACCTTGAGATTGGACGTGTAGCCAGCAATGCCAATAAGGCGACGCACAGACCATTATCAACAGCTCTCTGAGTTTGAATGAGGTTGCGTAAAAGGGCTACGAGAAGCTGGATGTTCCTTCTGCGACACTGCAGATAGACTTGACAGGAATGTAGCCAGTGTACATGACTGCTAGCAGCATATAAGGTGGCAAGAAGACAGCGCACCGGATGGGCACGTAGCACTACCGAGAGGGAAGACCATTGTGTACGGCATATGGCTGTGACGCATCGGACTGCATTTGTATCAGCAATTTGTGCAGCAACTCATACCACAGTGACACAACGAACAGTTAGAAATCGGTTAGTTCACCGGCAGCTCCGAGACAGACCCTGTAGCGTTAGTTCCTCTGACCCTAACCACAGCCATTTGCGATTCCAGTCGTGTCAAGCGAGAGCTCACTGGAGGGGAGGGTGGAGTTCTGTTTTCTGCCGGCCGGTGTGGCCGAGCGGTTCTAGGCGCTACAGTCTGTAGCCGCGCGACCACTACGGTCGCAGGTTCGAATCCTGCCTCGGGCATAGGTGTGTGTGATGTCCTCTGCTTGGTACTTAAATGTAAGTTTCAAGGTAGTCATATATATGTAGATGTGTAGTTGACACAGCTGCACTCTATTCTTAATTAATGGTTGTAGTATACCCGTCTACCGTCTGTGTTATTTATTTATATATGTGCAGGTTTAGATGCATGCACGCATGCATTGACTAGCGCTACGTAATCTGTATACATGTTTAAAGCGCACTTTGAACGACAGTACAAATACACCGCCTAAAGCTATCCTATATTCTCCCTTATTGCGGATACGACGTATTTCAATCTGTTGTCCGTAGTTATACTGTAGTGGACAACAGACAGAGTGCACATGTATTGTGGTTCAACTGACAGCCCCTGGACCTGTCACCAGTTCTCTGCAGGACTTTCTATAATTTTCTGGCCTCCTCCGACTTTTTTTTTTTTTTTTAAATATAGAACTGCGCCTGTCGACGACAGCCTTCGACGTTATCCACTAGGTCATGTACACATATCATGAACAGTAACTGCTAAATAACAATGAGTTTGGAGCCGCGTGACGTCTACAACAAGCACCTATACTTCGGCAGGCGTACACACCGCCATTGTCAAGGCACAAATGCAACAAGAGAGAAATATGAAAATAAATTTATACGCTTAATAGAAGGGGCTACGCCAGCCAACAATTAAACTGGTGTGCAAAACTTAAGGACAAAAGTACCCTTCGCATGATGTGTCACTGCCAAGTAATATAGCCAGATGGAACTTGAGCCTTACGTACGAGGGCTAACCAGAAAGTAAGTTCCGATCGTCCGCAAAATGGGGACTACTGTAAAAATCAAAAATGTTTTATTTGCAACAGCTAGACACAACCCCTAGCTAATTATATAAATAATTTTGACATTTGTCGTGGCGTTGTACAAATTTTCAATACCCTTGTCATAGAAGGCAGCCGCTAGTGCTTTCCGCTAATTCTCTACGCAGGTCTACAGCTCGTTGTCCGTGCCAAAATGTTGTCTTCATACTCAGCGGTTCGTACGAGCAGAGATGAAATTCAGGGGGGCAATTGCGGTCTGTATTGTAGGTGATCAAACACTTCCCAGTGAAAACGTTGTAGTAGGATCTTCATTGCCCCTGCAGAGTGCAGCCGAGAATTGTCATGAAGAAGGAACGGCGTGACAGTTGTGTTACGTGGGCTGCATAGCTTCAGGCGAAATTTGTCACCAGGCCCTCGTACTTGCCGGGAGACACTATTTTCTGGGTACATTTACGTGCTCACTGTGCTCTCAGAACTGAAAAGAGCGATGTGACGCGATCGAGAGGCATCCTACAGATACTGCCCAACACATCTGTGCAAAGCTTCATCGGATTTTTACAGTGGTTTCCATTTCGCGATCGATCGGAACTTACTTTCTCAATATACCTCATAGAAACAACTACTACACTGTACTGAACAAGGTAACAGAAAGAAATATATTGCCAGACGAACAGAAATGACACTTTCATTCGAGGACAATAATTACACTGAAGTCATTGCCATCTATTATTGTCCTGGGGTCAATGTAAAGGAGGGATATGGCTGTTAATAGCGTATGTGTCCAGAGTCAGCAGTGCATGCCCTGCAACATGCCTCCGTGTGTCGTTAATCTGCCAGCTTCCTAGGTACTTACGTTAAGGACATAGCACATGATCCTGACAACATAGATAATATGCTAATAATATTTCACAAACGGAACGAAACTCACAAACTGAACCTCAATGAAGAACTTGAAAATTTTATCTACAGCACACTACATGGACGGAACACACGCAGTGGCAAAGCTCAGACAGTGACAATAAACTTTTTGAAGTTTTTTAGGCTTAATAGATGATGGATAGTAACTTTACCACTGTTTTTCAGTGACCCAAATCATGAAAACAACTCCCAGATCACCAAACCGAAACATTACCAAATAGATAAACTGAAATACAGGTGTATAAGTTTATTGTTATATTTTGCACTAATATTCTTAAGCGGAAAGGATATGAAGAGTTAAACATTTACATACAATATGTGATCAAAAGTATCCAGACACCCCAAAAAACATACGTTTTC
This sequence comes from Schistocerca americana, assembly GCF_021461395.2. Classification (NCBI taxonomy): domain Eukaryota; kingdom Metazoa; phylum Arthropoda; class Insecta; order Orthoptera; family Acrididae; genus Schistocerca; species Schistocerca americana. The sequence continues at coordinate 458,061,097 of NC_060122.1, forward strand.
CGTATTAGGTGCATTGTGCTGTCACCTACTGCGGTACTCCATATCAGCGACCACAGTAGTCATTACACATCATGAGAGAGAGGAATGGGGTTCTCTGCGGAACACACGGTTTTCGAACGTAGCTCCCTCGAATGTTTATTTATTTTTTTTAAAAATCTGTTGCTTCCATATCCCAGAAGTTAAAAGAAGCAGCTGCTAGAAAAATTACCACCCCATTACTTAGTAGCACTTGTTAAACATGTCTTTTCGACAATCGTGAAGAGTTTGAAAATTAACGTTATCAACGTGTTTAATCGTACAGTTGAAAACTACTATCAGTCGATTTAAGGTACGTTTGGTTCAGCAAGTCCTACTTGCTGTAGGTAAGTAGCAGGCAACAAATGGGCTTGTTAGTTTGTCTCCACCATCGCAGTCTTCACCAGTATTCGACTCAGATTTTCACAGAAGATGTCCGCATCGATATTCTTGCGTTTCTGGCCTGTTGATCATGGACCGTTGACATCCGACGAAATCGTATACTTGTACTGCGTTGCAAATGTTTTCAGTCAAAGAACCGTTAGAAGTAGACTAAAGGTCCCACTGGATTTTGCATACTCCAGTAGCACTAAAAGAGAAATCCTCAAGGCGAACTGCTGTGCGCCTCGGTGCTTTTCTGGGTTTCAAGCATTGGTGCCCAGCATTTACTCTCGCTCTCTACAGATAACTGTAATTTCTTGTGAATATTATTTTGTTGTTGGCGTTCTGTTGTAATCTTCAGTGACGTAAGCTTCTTCATATTTTAGAGTTTCTACACATCGCTTACTTCTTTTAGAACTTCTTTCGTGACGTTTGGGCAGATTAGGATATACACCTACGACTTATTTTGACTGATGCAACATTTCAGTATCGTCGTGAATGTTGCTGTATAACAATTGTGATCACATATGACATTTTTCCTGCGACTGTTGACACGTTTTGTGTGCCATGAAGTGGCTTTATTGTAAGGATTGGTTTTGTATGGTACTTAATTGGTAATGTACTATATAGCCTAAAGGTTGTCCAATATATACAGAAATCGTCTGCTGAATAATAAATACAAAATCATGTGCAGCTGTTGCACATACTGGGAAATTCTTCAAATATCTTACAGATAACAAAGACCCCTTACGCAAAGTATTAAACATTAATAGGGTCGATGATATTCCCTATACAGAATAAAGGAAAAGTAGCCCCATCAAAAAGTAATCAAGAATATTTCAACCTATTCAGCAAACTCATGCACGAATTCGTTTTACCACATACGAATTCATGGTTTTGCGGCGTTATAATGCTGATAAAATTCTCTCCGGCTTCCATGTGCGTGAATTACTTCAAAATTCACGAGCTTTCGGTTGACTACTCCTTGGCTACTGTCAATCGATAAAGGTTGTGCAACTACTGCAGCCGTCTTGATGTACTGTCACTATCGCGGGACTCAAGAGAAATACGGCCCTCGCAACAATTTCGTGATCTCACGCTAGTCAGCTTGTCCGCCATACTTCGCGAACGCACGGCTCCGTGGAGGGCCCACGGGAAACCAATATGTAAACTGAGAAAACCTTAACTTCGTCGCGTAGTATCGAGAGCTTCCATGCATTTAAACACGAAGTCAAGAATTATTAAACTCGTCTGAAATAGCTATTCGCTCCACGCCGGAAACGGCTGCTGCCACTCTTAAGACTTGCTGAGACGTACGCGCCACGGCCTTTCTCGTAGGCCTCGCGCTATCGCCTGTGACGTCACCAGCGCCCAGTCCAGGGCCTTATGAGGTAATGTTGTGGTCGCGCGACCGCTCCATCCGTTTCATATTTATGATGGTCGTGTCCCAAGCTGTGCATAGCTGCACACCACTGTCTTTGTTTGGAGTGTTTTCAGAAATTTTGATCCCTGTCGCTCGTTTTATGATGCTATCCCAGAAACCAGTTGTCTTTAATAAAGACGGTGGTCTGTAGTTAAGAACGGTTCTGGACCAGGCCACCGGAAAACATTATCTTACATGGTGCTGGAGGGGGCACCAGTGACGTCACAGGCGGCGTCACTGCTACATAAACAGGACAGCACCACTTGACAATGGCCGAAGGTTACTCGGTCGAAAGCTTGTACGTTTTACCATGCTTAATGCCACGTTTCGGGGCATGACACTGATGTTATTCTCTTTGTTATGTTAACATTTAGTTCCCCCAAGCGCTTACAGCCTGTCTTTATAATCCTTTCCTTTGAGTTAGCCCCACAGAAAGGAGTCTACAGATGATCAGTCGGAAGAACATGGGGGCCATAATCCTTTACATATGATTCGATCACCACAAATTCGAATAGGAAATGAATTTCTTCATTAGATGTGAGACTTGTGGCACCTTCATGTTGAAAAAAAAAAAAAAAAAAGAAAAAAGAAACCGATTTGCTTCAAGAAGCGAAGTAAACTAATCATGTCCTGGCATACAGCACTGTTCGCTGAAGTTTCAAAGAAAATTGGGCACACTATTCGATGACACGATACGGCACATCCCACTCTAATTTTCTGACCGCGCAAGGTGTTTTCATGAAAGACGTGTGAATTTTCGGTGGACCGGATTGTTGAGGTTTGATTTTTCACGTATCGATTAATGTGAAACCTCGCTATACCTGTGAAGAAAACATGGCCCAGCTGTGCGATTCCGTAGATGTCAACAGATGATCGAAAACATGTACTTTACCCTAGACGCTTCTCTTTATCCGGCACCTTCAATTCCTGTTAGAGTTGAACTCGACCAAATCTACGATTTTGTAGTTTTGGTACAGTACGCAAGTGACGTGGTAGATGGTAGGTTTACCGGTAGGGAAAGAGCATAAATGAATGTGTAGGAGAGGAACAGGGAGCCAGCTACTTCTCTTTTCCTTTGTTTGCTTGTTAGTTTGTTTGCTTAGCTGTTTTCCACATAATTAAAGCCGCACGTCATTCAGTGTTACACCATTGTGTATTTTGTGTCCTTACAGGATATAAATTATATTTTATATGTAATAAAAATTAGCAACTTCTGCGCTTTTATGTAACCAAAGCAATTACTTTCGAAGCAAGTGCAGTTTTCATACACGAACACTCAATAGAACGTTCTTCATTGTGATCATTTTTTAAAATTTTCTTTTTCTTTTGTGAAAATTGCATTTCCTAGCGCTGTTTGGTAAATTAATCGTGTATTGTTGTTTTTTATTTTTCCTAGAGCGACCCTCGATTTAATGTTACAAATCAGTAATTTCCGAATAAAACCTGCATTAAACATTGACAACTTTAATTTTTATTTCTAGTAATATACAACTATGTAGAACAAAAATGTTCCGTAGGTTACTCGGCCGATTATATTATATACACACAAACTCAGATTGTAGACGGTTCACTGCTTCCGGTTTGTAGGGGAATACGGTAACACACTGATCACTTATGCAAAATGAACGATATGAGGTAAAGCCCGAGATGTATGCAGCATACGTAACGCACAGGTAACGTGGGTTTGATCTTAACTGACCAAGCCTACTAGGAAAACTCCGCTTATTTATGATAGTATACGGTAGCCTGTGGTAGTTCTACAATTCTAATTAACGTGCGCTACGAACATGATATGCACGTAATTTGAACTTCCGCGTCGCTTTTTGGTTCAAATGGCTCTGAGGACTATGCAACTTAACTTCTGAGGTCATCAGTCGCCTAGAACTTAGAACTAATTAAACCTAACTAACCTAAGGACATTTCACACAGACATACCCGAGGCAGGATTCGAATCTGCGACCGTAGCGGTCGCTCTGTTCCAGACTGCAGCGCCTAGAACCGTACGGCCACTACGGCCGCCGCGTCGCTTTTTGAGCACCGTCATACGAAATCTGAGATTGGACAGATAGTCGCCTCAAACTTCTCGCAAGCGAACATATCATCACGTTATTCCCCCACCTCACCCCCTTCCCCCTCTTCAGACAGGTTGGAGTCCATCAAAATGGCCGGTCTCCCGGTTGTCTCCTTGCCTAAAAGTGATCTGCATCCCCGAAACGGCCGGTGAATGTCGTTACAGTTGAACTGTGTGGCATTGCTGTATCTATATGTTGACTACGATATGTGTCTAAGATACGTGGATATGAAGAACTGGTAAGATATTAACAACAAAAATTCATTGTTCTTGGGAAAACGACATGTTTACCAAAGAACGCTGGCCGCTGTGGCAGAGCGGTTCTAGGCGCTTCAGTCCGTAACCGCGCTGCTGCTACGGTCGCAGGTTTGAATCCTGCCTCGGGCAAAGATGTGTGTGATGTCCTTAGGTTAGTTAGGTTTAAGTAGTTCTAAGGCTAGGGGACTGATGACCTCAGATGTTAAGTGCATTAGTGCTTAGAGCCATTTGAACCATTTGAACCATGGAATGAACTGGAGACAGTACAGACACCGTGTGATATGTACCCGTCACTCTGGTGTATTCATTTATTGTTGGTAATACCTATGGTGCTATTTTGCGGGAGCTGATCGGAAGAATGCAGCGCAACTCCTATTTACAAACACATTTGTTTTCGTGTGAGCGACTCTTGTATCGCACCGTATTACGAGAGAAAACAGGACAGTGAGACGGGGCAATACGTGGCCCGTCGCAGACAGGGTACAGGTGAGCGGCTTTTATGACGGCGAGACAGCAGAGCGCAGTAACTGTTGTCTGAGGCGGACCGGCGGGCGCACATGTGTGCATTGGCCGTCGGCAGACGCTACCGGAAGACGGTGTGTATCTCCTGCGCTGACAGCCGGCCGCTATATATAGCGCCAGCCGGCGACAAGGCGCAGCCAGCACGTGCTGCGAGCAGGCTCTGCCTACCCCTGCTCGCCGCCAGCGACAAACGCACCCCCGCCTCAACCCGCCCATAATACAGTCCAGCTCCGCTTCCTCATGCACGTGCGCGCGGCATAGACCGTTTCCTAAACGGTCACTGCTGAGTAAGCTTCGGATCTCGTTGTACAGGGATGGTTTGCAGAGGCCCTGGGAACTGTGTCTATAGAGGTTGGACAGAATTGCGAATATGTCGTAATTAATGACACTTCGTGGCAGACTGAGTTACCTGTTAGGCTACAAGCTAGTGGGAGAAGACATTATGACCACTGTGTCACAGTTAGAATCAGACAAGTCCCACATTAACTTGAGGGTAAGAGCTACTAGGAATACGAAATGGAATAATCACCTGAGCTCATTCGTAGGTAAGGCAGGAGGCAGCCTTTGATTCATTGGCAGGGTGCTGCAGAAATGCATTCAGTCTACAAAAGAGACTGCTTACACATCACATGGTTGTCCGAGGTTTACATATTCCTCAGGTGTGTGGGACTAAAAGGAAATACCCAGCGCACAGCACGCGACTGGATGGGGAAGAAATCCTTCCAAGTAGAGCAGAGATTTCTACCCTCTGCCATACACTTCGCAGTGATTCGCAGAGTTATCTACATAAGTGTATACTCATCCAGATCTGCCTGAAAATTTCATTGTCACTGATACAGTAACCTGTGATTTCCAAACACTGCTACTGGAGGTTTCCTCACGGAGCACCAGCGAGGGAAGTGGTTAGATGGACTGTCATGACATCCTGCATCAGTTGAGGTTCAGGAGAAATGTAGGACACACAAGGCAACATTGACCCTACTACTTACGCTAGAAGGTAGTTTGAAGAAAGACAAACATTTCAGAGAAAGCTTTTTGACAATGTTGATTGGACTAAACTCTTCGAAATACTAAAGGTAGCAGGGCACAGGGACGCAAAGGCTATTTACAATTTGGACAGATACCAGACTGCAGTTGGAAGAGTTGAAGGACATGAAAGGGAAGCCATGGTTAAGTAGGTAGCGAGTTAGTTTTGCTGTCCGTCCCAGATGTTGTTCAATCTGTACACTGAGCAGGCAGTGAAGAAAACCAAGGAGAGATTTTGAAGGGGAATTAGAGTTCTTAGAGAAGAAATAAAAACTTCAGTGTTTGCCAATGACATCCTAACTCTCTCAGGGCGTCAAATGATTTGGAAGAGTAGTTAAATGGAACGGATAGTGTTTTGAAAAGAGATTACAAATGAACATCCCGAAAAGTAAAACAGTGGTAACAGTGTGTAAACGATTTATTGCACATCAGGTGATGCGGAGGGAATTAGATTACAATATGAGAGACTAAAATTATAAGATGAATTTTGCTATTTAGGCAGTAAAATAACTGATTATGGCCGAAATAGAGAGGATATAAACTGTAGAGAGCCAGTGGCAACAAGGGCGTTTTTGAAGAAGAGAAATTTGTTAACATCGAATATAAATATAAGTCTGTGGAAGTCTTTTTTAAAGGCATTTATGTCTGGAGTGTAGCCGTGTACGAAAGTGAAATGTGGACAAGAAGAGAATAGAAGATTGGATGGGTATATCGGATTAAAAATGAGGAGGTACATATTCAAAAATTGGTTCAAATGGCTCTAAGCACTATGGAACTTAACGTCTGAGGTCATCAGTACCCTAGACTTAGAGCTACTTAAACCTAACTAACCTAAGGACATTCATGCCCGTGGCAGGATTCTAACCTGCGACCGTAACAGCAGCGCGGTTCCGGACTGAAGCGCGTAGAACCACTCGGCCACAGCGACCGGCGGTACACATTCAAATTGGGGAAAATGGTATGGTACGACTTGACCAAAAGAAGAGACTGGTTGATGGGACACATCCTGAGGCATCAGGGAATCGTCCATGTTGTAACGGGAGCGGTTGGGGGGATATAAATTGTAGAGGTAGAGCACAGATTGAGTATACAGAATCTTCAAGTTGATACAGATTGTGGTAGATCTGCAGAGATGAAGAGGCTTGCACAGTACTGAGTAGCACTAAGAGTCGCATCAGACCAATAATAGGACTGAAGACCACAACATCAGCAACGAAGAAGGGCAGCACGAATGGTCACAGGTTTGTTTGACTCATGGGAGAGCGTCACAAGAATGGTGAAAATCGTGAATTGTCAGACACTGGAAGATAGACGACAATTATCCCTCGATGACGCATTTACAAAGTTTCGAGAACCATTATTAAGTGAATATCTAGAGATGTACTACAGCAGCCTACGTATAGTTCCCGTAGGAGCCGCGAGGGCAAGATCAGACTAATTGCAACGCACACCGAGATTTTTAAGCAGCCATTCCTTCCGCACTTCAAACGGGATTGGATGGGGAAGAAATCCTTCCAAGTGGAGCAGAGATTTATATCCTCTGCCATACACTTCGCAGTGATTCGCAGAATATCTACTTAGGTGTATACCCCTCCAGATCTGCCAGAAAATTTCATTGTCACTGATACATCTATCTGTGATTTCCAAACACTACTATTGCAGGTTTTCTCACGGAGTGCCGGTGGAGAAACTGGTTATATTCCACGTACCGCATTGGAGAACGCATGGTAGTAGTGTTCAGAAACGGTGGGTGGGAACATCGATGACAACGAGGGAATTAGATAGGTAACTGTGGTAACTGCTCATGAAAAGAATTCTAGGTTCGAATCACTGTCTGACACAGCTTTCAATAGTCGTTGTATTCATCACATTGTAGGTTCAACATTACATAACCAGTTTCACTGATATAACTCAATGAATTAACATCTCAGTTTATTTCATCTCCATCGACATATTTATACTACTTCATTGAATGTAATTCAGTTGATAAAATTATATGAATTTGCTGATGGTGACTTCAGCGTCCACATCCTCCTGGAAATTGAAGATTTTAAGCCTGAACACTGGTCAGAGAGATTTTATTCAAACAATTCCTCGCAAACAAACTGTCCCATTTATTTCAGCGATTGCTACATGTTAGCTGATCCTTAATTATTTTCTTAGTGCCAACCACAGTTTCTGGACAGTATTGAAATCTGGCGATTGTGGAGCCATGGAGCGCTATTCCGTCCTTATGATGACAGACCTAGGGCTGCCAAACACAACAATCTGTGGGTATTATAACGAATTTGGGGTTCACATCTGACGTGAACGAAACTGCAGCTCAGCAGTTTGTCCAAATTCCCTGGGCCAACAGGCTTAACAACCGGGTTCAGTTATGTTGAAGATGGTATTGTTTTGCGTCTCACCAGACTCACTCCGCTACATGTGAGTGATGAACAAGGTAAAGAACAATTTTTTTTTTTTTTTTTTTTTTTTTTTTTTGCATTCGCATTTGCTGGCGCTTGATTGTGTTGAGGAGTGCCTTAGTGTTCGTGTTATACATGAACTACTTCACACTGTGCCTCTATAAGCATTTAGAAAGAAGTAACCAACTAAAGCTGACGGGTGTTCAAAAGCGAAGCACCATTAGTCATTGATCACCATTGGTCGACTGGGAACCACGTGGTGGCGGAGCCGCTGAAGAACCCGTACAGGAAGCGGTGGGCCTGAAATCACAGTTTCCAGGACTGTCGCGTCTAATTGCCCCAGGCTTTCAGTAGTGGTCGCGTATGCGAGAAAGTCAAGGCAGACCGCACTTCAGATGCTAAACTAAGGATCCTGTTGATAACTAGTTCGATGAATTATTTCATTGGTATAGGACCCTGCCTTCTAAAAGTGATGTTGAAATCAACCTATGGGTGGAGAACCGCACATACTAGGGCGTTCAATAAGTAATGCAACACTTTTTTTTCTCAGCCAATTTTGGTTGAAAATATGAGGAATTGGTTGTGGGACATCATGGTATATTCACGCTTCAGTTCCGATAGTCTCGTGAAGAGGTGGCGGTGCTGTACGTAGCATTGAGAATGGTGTCTGTAGCGAAGGTGCGTTTCAAGCAGAGAGCTCTAATTGTGTTCCTTTTGGCGGAAAACCAGAGTATCGGAGATATTCATAAGCGCTTGCAGAATGTCTACGAAGACCTGGCAGTGAGCAAAAGCACAGTGAGTTGTTGGGCGAGGCGTTTTCGTCATCGGAATAAGATCGTGCAAACCTGTCCGACCTCCCGTCTGCCAGCCAGCCGCACACAGCTACAATATTGGAACGTGCGGACTCTCTCATTCGAGATGATGGACTTACACCACAATCAAAAACCCGCTGCTCAACTGTGGTAGTGCTGACACTCAAAGGTGTGTGCCCGCTGGGTTTTCGGCGCGTAACAGAAGAAGGACTTCTGTGTAGAGTTGCCTGCACGTTTCGAGGAAGTTATTGATTATTGATTCAGCAAGACACTGGCTCCGACGTTGACCAGTAGAGTGGTACCATGCGGGCATACAGGCCCTCATAGTAAGGTGGCGTAAGACCATGACATTGAACCGAGATTCTCTTGCGAAACAGGGTTTTGTAGCCGAAAGACTAGGGAATAAAATGGTGTATTGGAATCGTGAATAAAAACAATGTGCTTTCAGAAAAAAAAGTGTTGCAGTATTTATTGTACGCCCATAGTACTTTATTAAGTGCATTGTTACAGTTTAAAGTAAAGAGAAAACAGTACAACAGCTACTGAACCTCGAAGCCTTGATGCTAAAGAGCAGCAGTACCGAGCAATGCTACAAAAGGTCCCCAGCTGTAGCAGGAGAGCAGGACGCGTGCGGCGTGCACCACTGCAGGCAGAGCCGTACTTGGTGTTGCGTGGAGCGCGGGAACTAGAGGCAGGCGGAAGTGGACGGCGGTCAGGCGGCGACTTCCGCCGCGGGAGGAAGTCGCATACCGCACGCGCTCGCCTGCATCCTGCACCGCCAGCAGCGCCGGCTCGAACTACCCGCTGCTGTGTTTACGCCGGTGGCAGCTTTTAGTGAATCACAGCTTCCTGCCGCGTAACACGAGATTATTCGACCGTTAACATGTTTTGTTCAGTTAATTCCAACGTGCTTTGGCAGCCGCTGTGTACCTGCGAAATTCGGTCGCCAAATGACACAAATGCCAGTTGTACACTGCGGGAGAAAATGGACGCAACACCCTCGAGGACAAGGACGTTTTACTGACAAGTGATGCCACAGGTAGTTCATCACTGCAGGAGTATATGACGACAAATTCAGACCAAGTGAAGCACGAGTGTTGTAGTAAAGGGTGCCCAAACAGGCCCATCCATACGCTATGTACCCCCCTCTGTCGGCAACGCACGCGTTGGTTCTCGCACGCAAACTATCGTGAAGGGCCGAGTGGAATACTACGGTAGATGGTCCAAAGCACACGCACCTTTTGTTGTACTTCGGAAATGGCTCTTGAAGGCTCTGGTCAACGAGTAAGTTCCCGCTTCACCATGCACCACTTGGCAGGAGATTTGTTGAACCTGCTGGCCAGAGTAGCTGTTGTAGAGCACGTTGCATCGTACGGCACCTGTGGACGTGCATTGTCCTGCTGAAAACGCTCATCACCCTCCTATCTAAATAAAGGGTATAACAACCTGTGCAGTGCTGAGGACACTGGTTACTTTACCCCGCAAAAGCACCAAATTTGACTGGTGACCTACCACACTATGAAGCCTGTGGTATGACCTGTGTGACGTGCACTCTGGAAAAGGTCGCTCCTATGCACGTGAGTGTGCATCACTCGCATACAGCCAGAACTTAATGTCATCACTGAAGACAGCAGAGTGCCATCTCCATTCACTCTTTCACGTCACGAGAGTAGCCGTCCTTGACTGTTGTAGTGGCGTGGGTCAGTGGGAACCTGGCCAAAGGCACAAGCGACATCAGTCTGCTGCAAGGAGACGGTTCCCAATGATCCTTGGTGACACATCAGGCATAACAAGTGCCCACATTTCGTACCTGAGTGATGTGCAGCTGGCCACTGCTGCTCTCACAAAGCGTCGATCTTCATGCGCGTCTGTACTACGTGGACGTCCAGAACCTGGTCTACTGGTGTCTGAATGATCCACAGACTATTGCTGAAAACAGCAGATACGTTGTGCCGAAGTTGTACCGCAAACCGTCGACACATCCATCCAGCTTCCCACAAGCCCTTAACGTGATCCTGTCCAAATGTCTGAAGTTGTTCAGTAGCAGTACGTATCGTCAGCGGGGCGTGGTTGTACCCTAGAATGAATGTTGCAGACGTTGTTCACCTTTAAACTCAGCACAGTTACTGCCTGCAGAGTCAAAACACGATGCTTACATAGAGGCCTCCAGAGCGCCATTTGATCGCCGATGATGGTGACAGATGCATCTCTAATACTGTAAATCATCAGTGTACACATAACATACCCTGGTGCCACTGGACACCGTCCTTGAAGGTATTGCAATGTTTTCCGGCAGTGGATGTTAATATTTCTACATCTATATGATTATTCTGCAGTCTACATGGAAGTGTTTGGCAGTGAATGCACAACCGAAATATCCTGTAATAGCCACTTCCCTCGATGTCGCTATTGGTGAAAAATAATCCTTACTATTTTGCTACAACTTCTGTGATCCATGTGCTGGTTATTCCATTATCGTCTTTTTGACCGTTAGTAGGAAGCACAACGTGCCGCGCTACTTACGTCTTTCTCGCCTGTCGAATATTTCCTATTGTGCATCTTCATGTTTCCGTGGCACGGTAATTCATCCATTAAATTACGGTCGTATAGCCGCATAAATTCAATTTTTTCTCCAAATATTTCGGCTGTATACCTTTTGGCCATCTTCAGAATGAGGTACGCTACGGCAACCGCTCCGTCTTTTTAAGCAAGTGGACAACGCCTTTGGGCATGCGACCACAGATACACAAGCGTCAGAGACGTCGACGGGCGACAATAACTATGCTTAAACTGAATCTGTGGCAACTTCGTCGATTCATGGCGGAATATTGATGCATAACTAGGAGCTGCACTGTAGCGACGTCTTTGCTCATGAGGGAAAGCACCGAATTCAACGGTTTGTCCGCGCTCAAACCGCTATCTCTGCTATTTAAAATCTTCACCAAATGAATTCGGCTGCTTCTTTCTCTACCAATCTCTAAAAAGGTGAAGTCTAGACTAGAATTCACATAGAGAGACTGGTGTCGTTGCAGAGCTCTGCTACTGCCAGTTTATTGATCCGTAAGAGCCAAGTGTACCCACGGTGTTCCGTACATTCTTTATGAACAGTAGGAGACGTCTGTTCTATGCACAAAAGGTGACCCCCGCAGGGGATGCTGTAAACCCCATCAGTGGAGAGCACTATGTCATCTTCGAAGAAACACAGAAGTGGTGCTGTCTTCGGTGGAGGCCGAAAACGTCGCTCTCCCTGTGTGATTGAGGAGGTTCCGTTTCATTTTTGACGACAGGCTTTCCACATACGGCAGGAAAGCTATGGATTTAAATCTCTCTCTGACTTATTCCTCGTTCCTTATGTCCACTGTAGGTTTTATTCGTTGCGCCTTACGTATCTGTTGTGGGGAATACCCATTTCCTCTAAAAACTTCCTTTAAATGCAGAAGCTCGTCTTCCAGACTGGTCTCGTCAGCACTGATATGTGCTCTGTGAACAACGTTCTGAGAACACTTACCGTCTAGGGAGAATGCCAGCAGCTGTTTGTAAATGAAAACTTCATATGAGCCGGTTTCTGATAAACTGCGTATCTGAATTGCTCAGTCTGAAAATGGCCGAAAGGTATACGGCCGAAATATTAGGAGATGAAATAGAATTTATACGGCTTCGAGCCCAAAGTTTAATGAAGGATCTCCTAGTGTGTCTATTTTCTCTTACTAGGGAAGCATGCACCCAACATGTCACAGGCTATGTCCATCTTTCGCACAGTTGTTGTACTTACTTTGATGTAACACAAACTGCTCTACCGCGATGCCCTTTTGAAGTAGGGTACACCTCTAGTCTGCCGCTTTAGCACGTTGCCGCCGGCCGCGGTGGTCTTGCGGTTCTAGGCGCGCAGTCCGGAACTGCACCGCTGCTACGGTCGCAGGTTCGAATCCTGCCTCGGGCATGGATGTGTGTGATGTCCTTAGGTTAGTTAGGTTTAAGTAGTTCTAAGTTCTAGGGGACTGGTGACCACAGATGTTAAGTCCCATAGTGCTCAGAACCATTTGAACCACTTTAGCACGTTGCGCTTAGTGTCACAGGTGGATGAGCAATATTCAATAATAGGTCTAGCAATTGTTTTGCAAGCCTGTTGTTTCGTGGATGAATCAGATTTCTTTAAAATTATGTCAAGAAAAAGCTCAGTAGTAACTGAAAGTTACAGAATGGAAAGCTCATTAGACAGTAATATTAACTACTGATTCTAAATTATTGAAATCACAACGGAATTGAATAGGAAAAACAGCATACGTAAGACTAAAAAATCCGAAACAAAACAAAAGAACAAGACCAAATCTAAAATTGTTATCGTTAACAGTTAAGTAAATTAAACAGATAATCCCCATACTTCCGGCTGTTGTGTGTGAAAAGGGATAATAAAAATGGCCGTCCAGGAAGTGAATCTTTCATCAAGCACGATGAGAAAAATTTCGCTTACGGAATCTATCTTCCGACGAAATTTCGGAGGTTGTCGGGGGATATTTTCTAGGTATATTGGTGTAAGAGAAGTGTGTCCAAAAATGTTGACATGGCTCTAAGCACTATGGGACTTGACATCTGAGGTCATGAATCCCCTAGACTTAGAACACTGAAACGTAACTAACCTAAAGACATCACACACATCCATCCCCGAGGCAGGATTCTTACCTGCGACCGTAGCAGCGGTGCAGTTCCGGACTGAAGCGCCTAGAACCGCTCGGCCACAGCGACCGGCAAGGGAAGCGTGGTGTCTGGTTATCCGTAGTACAGTACTAATGTAATTGTCATAAGTTCGATATGGCACTCAGGTTACCTTTGTGTCTTTGAAAAAGACCTTCACAATAGTGAAAAAGCCTCTAATACACAAACACCAAAACGATGTTGCCGTGCATCACTTTTAACTTACGACTAGTACAGTCAAGGGGTAATGTATGCTAGACATGCAGCAGCAGTACTGAATGATGCAAGTTTGAGGGCGAAGAGTATCATGGGCACTGCTGTTATCAACAACAAGGAGCGAGGGTGAATGGTGCAAATTTGTTTCCAGACAAAACCTACAGTGCAACCGTAGAAATTTGCACCGCGTACCACTGGAGACCACGCAACGCTAATACGAAAACATTGAGAAAATGTACTGAACAACCTCTGTAATTACGCAGAGGTGTTCGGTTTCGCCTAGTATAAATGGACGCGAATGCCAGCCGGGCTAGCCGAGCGGTTCTAGGCGCTACAATCTCGAACAGCGCGACATCTGCAGTCGCGGGTTCGAATCCTGCCTCGGGCATGGATGTGTGTCGTGTCCTTAGGTTAATTAGGTTTAAGTAGTTCTAGGGGACTGATGACCTCAGAAGTTAAGTCCTCAGAGCCATTTGAACCAAAGGGACGCGAATAACCTCTTCATTTTTCAGTGCTGGGATTATGAAATGGGATAAAATGCCTTCGACCACTTCATAAAAACGTATTTTCGTCGACACGTTCATCTTTTCGAGGTACTGAGAGGAATAAAAATTCCTTTTATGCGGCGTCCTCGGTACTAAGAGAATTGCCAAGTGATGCCGCTTGCAGTTGCTGTGTTGTAGAGAGTTGGCAAACCAAACTGACTTGGAAAATATTTGTGAGAATGACGCGGAACGGATCCTTTTTAATGATCAGGAGTACTGCCCATCACAGAAGATGCTGCAACCCGTGATTCCGACGCACCAATTGAGTGCTGCCGTATGTGAGCGCATGCTCAGTCCCGAGTACTTCGCTGCGTCATTACGTTAGAGTGAGCGAGAGAAGCAGACGTGTTTAATGACCAATCGACTGCAACTCAAAATGGAGCTAATGACAGAGCAGCACGTGTTCATTAGCGAGTGTTACGCGAACCACAATTCGTGGGAAACCTGTGCAGAACTGTTTGCGCAAGAGTTTTGGCAAAGCATCGAGCAAAGCTAGCAATGCAAAACTTACAAGAGGACCGCGTAGCAAAGTGATTTATGTATTTGTTTCTTAATATTTATGGTACGTGAAATTCACAACTCAAATATCAAAAAAATGTTCGAATGTCTGTGAACTCCTAAGGGACCAAACTGCTTAGGTCATCGGTCCCTACACTTAAAAAACACAATACTTAAACTAACTTATGCTAAGAACAACACACACACCCATATCGGAGGGAGGACTCGAACCTCCGGCGGGAGTACTCAAATATCAATCTGCAAAACCATTTCGATGTAACACTTAAAAATCCTCGAGAAAAACAACTTTAAAGTTCCCTGACCGTCTGTAATAGGCAAGACCCAAGTCGATTTCTCTCCAGAGGTCGTGCGGCTGTATGGCAGAGTGCTCGGGTACCACGTGTGCGCCGTGGCTTCGAGTCCCAGCCCTGAAAAACTTTAAAAAAGGTTGCGTGTACCATGATCACTTCCCTGCGCTCAAAATACACAAGAATGGAAAAAATTAATTTGTGATGTTTGTATTTAATTCAAACAATGTTTTATAAAAGGTAACTACACTACTGGCCATTAAAATTGCTACACCAAGAAGAAATGCAAATGATAAACGGGTATTCATTGAACAGATATGTTATACTAGAACTGACATGTGATTACATTTTCATGCAGTTTCGGTGCATAGATCCTGAGAAATCAGTACCCAGAACAACCACCTCTGGCCGTAATAACGGCCCACGCAGCTTCAACACGATACCACAGTTCATCAAGAGTAGTCACTGGCGTATTGTGGCGAGCCAGTTCCTCGGCCACCATTGACCAGACGTTTTCAATTGGTGAGAGATCTGGAGAATGCGCTGGCCAGGGCAGCAGTCGAACATTTTCTGTATCCAGAAAGGCCCGTGCTGGACCTGCAACATGCGGTCGTGCATTATCCTGCTGAAATGTAGGGTTTCACAGGGATTGAATGAAGGGTAGAGCCACGGGTCGTAACACATCCGAAATGTAACGTCCACTGTTCAAAGTACCGTCAATGCGAACAAGAGGTGACCGAGACGTGTAACCAATGGCACCCCATACCATCACGCCGGGTGATACGCCAGTATGGCGATGACGAATACACGCTCCCAATGTGATTCACCGCGATGTCGCCAAACACGGATGCGACCATCGATTCCATATTCTGCTAACAGTCACTGGATCTCGAACAACGCGAGCAGCAATGTCGCGATACGATAAACCGCAATCGCGATAGGCTAAAATCCTACCTTTATCAAAGTCGGAAACGTGATGGTACGCATTTCTCCCCCTTACATGAGGCATCACAACAACGTTTCACTAGGCATCGCCGGTCAATTGCTGTTTGTGTATGAGAAATCGGTTGGAAACTTTCCTCGTGTCAGCATGTTGTAGGTGTCGTAACCGGCGCCAACCTTGTGTGTGCTACGTCTGTAGCACGTCATCTTCGTGGTGTAGCTATTTTAGTGGCCAGTAGCGTAACAAAGAATTTCTATGCTGATGGAAAAAAATCACAAAACCAAAAATATTAATGGAGAGTAATGAAATTTCGGGAATTTATTTTTCTAGGTAACATATTTAAGTGATTAACGTTGCAGTTGACGGGTTAATGTGAGCGCGAGATATCCATTGCAAATCTGAAATGCTGGTACATTAATACCGGAGTAACCGCCAGAAGTTCAATGCAAACATGTAAACGTGCGTGCATTGTGTTGTACAGGTGCCGGATGTCTGTGCAATGGAGTTCGACGCCTGTTGCACTTGATTGGTCAACACAGGGACCCTTAACGTTGGTTGTGGATGACTCTAGAGTTGTCGTCCGATGAAGTTCCATATGTACTCGACTGGAGACGGAGCTGAAGATCGAGCAGGCCGTTGCAACATGTGTACACTCTGTAGAACATGTTAGATTACAACAGCAGTATGTGGCCTAGCGTTATCTTGTTGGAAAACACCCCTTGGAGTGCTGTTCATGAATGGCAAGACAACAGACTCATATACAAATCTGCAGTCAGGGTGCAAGAGATAACCACGAGAGTACTGCTGCTGTTATACGAAATTGTATCTCAGACCATAACTTTTGTAACCGCGACCGAAACGGTCGCGGGGTGGCCGAGAAAGCGCGGCGGGACCAAACGGAGAGCGGCCAGCGAACAAACAAACGAACGGAAAGGACGGACACGAAACAACGACGGACGATCGAGAGAGACCTTACGACGACAACACGCAAGAAGCAACCGGGTGACAGAGACAACCAAACGAATCCAAGACGTCCACTAGCAATAAAAACAAAAAAAAAAAAATGGTTCAAATGGCTCTGAGCACTATGGGACTCAACTGCTGAGGTCATTAGTCCCCTAGAACTTAGAACTAGTTAAACCTAACTAACCTAAGGACATCACAAACATCCATGCCCGAGGCAGGATTCGAACCTGCGACCGTAGCGGTCTTGCGGTTCCAGACAATAAAAACAAAGAACCGTAAACATGCAGTCTGTTGTCGAGGCGATATGTCAAGACGCTCGCAGCGATTCGACTCACTGGTTGAGCGAGAGGCAGGTGCTTAAGGCGCAGATTGAGACGCGTATAGCACGTGTGACGGGACACGACACTACAGCGCGACACGCACGTGCGAGTCGCGCGGGTGCAACGCATATTGCGACGCGTACACCATACTTTGCACGCGCCGACTGGCGACGCTCTGCGCTGACAGAACAGAAGCGCGAGCAACCTGTTATCTTTCTCAAACGATTTTACAGAAACTATTCACTGAAAATATATGATTTTTACCTTACTTGTAGCGTTATATGTCAGTTTCGTGGCGAAGTGCCCATCACCTCACAAATAGCCATTCTTATTGTAATGTACACATTTTAGTAAGAAACTATGCTAAACTCAAAAAGTTTGCAACGAAAATTAGGGGTCGCTATGATTTTGCGTTTGGTGCGTATTACACCATATGTTGCTGGGTTTGAAGTTTAGCTAACATGCTGAATTTTTGTTTAGACTTGGGAGGAGGTCTCTGTTTGACTCCGATCCCGAGAAAATGGGATCCCACGTAGCGCACTCACTTCCGATCTCACGGCCGCGAGAATCAAATACTCGCAACATGTCTCATATCTCATAAACCGCTCGAGACATCGAAACGAAAGTTTGGCGAATGATATTACAAAAGGAGGAGAATATTTTGCCAATTCTTAAACACACTGAACTTTCTTATCTATGGCGATGTATCAGTACTTATACTTCCTTTTTTATTTATTTCACTCCAGTGACTGTAATTTTTGAAGAGTTATCGACAGCTAGCGAAACAAGAGCTTCCCCGTATGAAAATAAACATGAAATTTCTTCTTTTATGTTACTGCAAACCGACACTGAGGTTTTCCGTAAGCTATTGAGCTCTGTGATTGCCAATAACTTGTTTAATGAGGCACTCCGTTTCGGAATTCTGTCTCAATAGCTGTTGTCAGATGAGTTTGGCAAATTACACTGTGAGAAAGAAAGTACAATTAAACCAGTCACCAAGAGAAATGTGGCCGTTACTCACAAACGGTGATGCTTCTTCGAGTGAGAAAAAGTTAACAACACACACAAAAATAGATTGCCAATTCTGTTGGAATTTTGGTGGAATCCCAGTAACCGTTCGTATTTTTAACATTGAGCGACTGGAATGGAAACTTACCCATGGATGTTATTCCTTCTCTTGATCTGAGCAGTATTAAAATAATGACGAGCGTTCCTTCAGGCGGAATGATAGGCACATGCCAGATGCTGGTTACTCACCTACGGCTTGCCAAACTGACAATGTGTGATCGTGAATAAATTAGCTGTTATTGAGAAAAATAAACAGCCGGCCGAAGTGGCCGTGCGGTTAAAGGCGGTGCAGTCTGGAACCGTAAGACCGCTACGGTCGCAGGTTCGAATCCTGCCTCAGGCATGGATGTTTGTGATGTCCTTAGGTTAGTTAGGTTTAACTAGTTCTAAGTTCTAGGGGGCTAATGACCTCAGCAGTTGAGTCCCATAGTGCTCAGAGCCGTTTTTGAGAAAAATAAACAATTGATTTGTCGCACAACACAATGGTCAGTGTATTGTCAGTAGCGGAGGATAATGCGCGCCACAGGAATGCACAAGCTAGCCATGTGTACCCTGTGAGTTGGAGTTCGAAAAACATTGTCATGAAAGTAGATCCGCAGTACATTTCAACAAATTAAATATATCTTATCATAACACCCTTTTGGGATATTCCTACTTTCGTAATAATACCGACCATTTTCTTCATTTGTGTAGCCTGTTGTATAACTAGTTTATAAATGCTGATAATGTGCATGCAACAATTGAAATGCTTTTTTCATAACGGCGAACCAATTAAAACATTGTTATTTGTGACTGCATTTCGACAGTTTCTAGCTTGCAGTGGAAATGTGATGTTCACATGGATGTAGTACAGTGTGTCGTATTACATTATTACATCCATATCAGAGTAGTCAAAGTGAGACTTCTACTCTTCAGATCTTGGATGCTTTTTACCAGGAGCACAAAGGGATCACACCTGTGGAGATTATCCCTTTCTAAATTTTTGTAACAGATCGTACAGATACGCCAGCATACTAGGCATACAGATACGCCAGCATACTAGGCAGCGAGAAGATAACCTTGTTTTACTTTCCTGCCGTGATTCTTAATCCATTCCTGCGATCTGAAAACATCGCGGAGGCATATGATACAATTCCTGAGGCCAATGGCTCAACAGTTACTGACGTATGCATCTTTGTTGACAGAAGAAAAACAAAACAAAACTATACAGATATAAATAACAGAAAAGTATAATGTACTAACGAAGAGAGCTGGAGCGCTTAAATGGCGAAAAACGAAACGCGACCCTAAGGCAATAAAATTTAGTACACAGTAAGGCAAAATTTATCGTATGGGCAGCACTACCACTGCTCATATACGCCGTTCCGATGTGAGCATATGGACGGGCTACTCTTCCGCTCCCCGCCTCAAATTTCCCACGGTGCTATCGAGGCACGCGCGACGCGCGAAACTGTGCCTCAACCACAACGCCGCGCGACCTGGCGCAGGCGCGCGTCGCGTCCCAGTCGCGTCGCGTGGCAATTTGCGCGGCCCCATTTGAACCTGTGATGTTACAAAAACGCGCGCTGCGCTGCGTCGCGCCATACGCGCTATACGCGTCTCAGTTTGCTCCTAGCCTAAGTAAATGATCGAGGGCGCCGCTATTGGCCGCTGGGACCACGTGTTCCACTGTGGCGCCCTCACATTAAACGTGGGCCAGGAGGCGCGCGCCGCCACAGCTCACGGCGCGATGGTACAGAGACATCTAGGGGTCTTCGACGTCCATGACGCCTGGCATGTATTCCAAATCCGCGGCGCGCGGTACCAGAATAACTTCAGGTGTACGTCCACTGTGTCTAGCACACAGACAGCCTGGTTGCAAGCCCTCAACTGGCCACCTCCTAACCCACACGCAGCCATCACTGGCACGAGTCAGAACCAGCTTTCATCAGCAAACACAACAGACTTCCACCTTGCCCTCCAATGAGCTATCGCTTGATAGCACTGAAGTCGCAAATGGCGGTGGTTTTGGGTCAGTCGAATGCACGGTACAGGGTTTCTGCCTTGGAGCTGTCGCTGAAGTAAGAAATTTGTAACATTTCGTTGTGTCACCGTGGTACCAACTGCTGCTCAAATTGGCTGCTGCTGATGCAGTACGATGCCCCAGAGCCATGCTTCTTTTAGCCCTATTACACGACCTCGTTCAGACAGTCAGGTGTTGATAATGGATTCTTTGTCTCCTTAAAGAAATTCTTGACTATTATCGACTCACCACGTCCAGTCTCAAAGGTAATTAACGCTCACGATCGTTACAGCGTGTATTTTAAGCAAACCTGATTTGCATCCTTGTAGCGGCGACTGGCACGAAATCTGAACAGACTCCAGCTTTGAGGTGTAGAAACACGCCTACCAACTTTCGTTTATGTCACACAACCCCTTCTTGAAATTGCGATTTTCTTTGCTGTCAATATATTTGCAATGTAAACAGGATTTTTCTGTGCAGTATATTATTAGAATTAAGAAGACGTTCATTTTTCATAAAATAATAATCAGATAGCTGTTAATTAGCATGTATTTTATATATTAAATATTTAAATGACGTAGGTGTTCGAAGTGAACGGAAATAACTTTACATATAAGTTTCAAACATGCAGATTATAGAAGCAACCGTTTGCAAATAATTGTTTGGTACAACTGACCTAGGTTTTGACACCTGCTAAGGATATCTTCATCAGAATGAAATTTTGAGAAACATTTTTTTTATGAGCATAACTGCTCTAAATTCTGACCATTGCTTAATTTTACGTCTTCTATTGGAAATTTGTGGTAATTTCTTATGGGACCAAACTGCTAAGGTCATCGGTCCCTAGGCCTATACACTACTTAATCTAACTTAAACTAACCTACGCTAAGGATAATACACACACCCATGCCCCAGGGAGGACTCGAACCTCCGACGGGGGGAGCCACGCGAGCCGTGGCAAGGCGCCTCAGAGCGCACGGCTACCCCGCGCGGCTTACGTCTTCTCAGAATTTCAGTCTTAAAGAAACCCTTAACAGGTGTCGAAACCTAGTTCAATTGTACCAAAGAGTTATTTGCAACCGGTTGACTGAATAATTAATATGATTGAAAATTGTATATGGTTGCTGAGAAACAGCCATGTTTGAAAAGTGTAAAATATAGTTACTGTAATGATACTCGAACTAGCGATTACCAGTCTCGAGCGCTACCTATTTTTTCCGATTTTAGATATTTTTAACTTGATGGCATTACTAGTAGCCGGCCGAAGTGGCCGTGCGGTTAAAGGCGCTGCGGTCTGGAACTGCAAGACCGCTACGGTCGCAGGTTCGAATTCTGTCTCGGGCATGGATGTTTGTGATGTCCTTAGGTTAGTTAGGTTTAACTAGTTCTAAGTTCTAGGGGACTAATGACCTCAGCAGTTGAGTCCCATAGTGCTCAGAGCCATTTGAACCATTACTAGTAGAAGATGGACCTCTGTTTAAAAATTTATGTAATCTGGGAGTTGAATCTAAAACTTCTACATGGCAAGCGAACATTCTATCACACAGCCACACTGCCTGTCGACAAAAATCAGCCTCTCTTCAGCTTATTAAAGATTGTCGGAAAAGTTCTAAGTCTCTTTTCTCGAGAATATTGTAAATATTTGCCGATCCAGTCGCATTTTGGCCACCCTGTTGCTACCAAATGGGGTTTTCGCTCCCGTTACTGTGAAAAGTGAGACTGAAATGCTTTTCGCTTTCCCGCCCGCAGCCGGTATTCTCGGCAGATACCTGCACACCCCCAATTTGTCTGTTTACATTAGGGCACCGGAGCGCGTGCGCTATTGGCGTCCGTCCCTGGGACCACCCTATGGAAGGACTGATATGCAAGGGCGGCAACAAAAAACGAGCGTAGGAAAGGCGTGGTGAAAGAGAGGCGGTGTCTATTAGGTGGGCCATCCATCATTAGCCCTGAATGAGCCGCTTTCCCTTCTCCCTCTACTCACTCCCCCCTCCCCCCACCCTTTTTGCAGCCACAACCCCCACCCCTGTTTCTCCCACCACCCTTGGAAACCACTACCGGCGCTCAAATTGCAGCCTTCTCACTCTCGCGCAGAGCTGCCATCTCTATTTACGCGCGGGGCGTTTAAAGCCGACTCCCTACCTTGATTGATGACGGTGCGGAAGTTGGCAGCCCTGCCGGCGATATGTGCGCCGCTGCTGCATCGTACACGTCTGTGGTGAGTTCTCCGTCGCTGTCGTGGGCGTGCCTGTCATTAATGCAAGCGTAAAGGACTAGCACTTTTTAATAATTACACTTCGATTGATAAACTGCCCTGCCCGTGGATGCTAAACTTTAACAAAATTCTTCAAGCTTACTGGACCGTACGAAACAATTATTTAAGGCGTCAGTAGAATTCAGCGTGCTACAACTGGCGAGGTATATGTGCGGTCCTCTACCTCTTAGCAATTTTGTAACTGAAAGAAATGTTTTCGATGTACGTTCCTATAACAAAGTATCGATTTAATTGCAAGAGGGTTAATGGGGTTGTAGCATCAGTTGCTCTGGCATTAAAAGCTGCTTCAGGTTGCTTAACGCATCAACATAAAATTTCCAGGAGCAGTCTCAGTTACATATCTGTCCCATAATGGTACTTCAGCTCTGATCACATCTACGCCGAGGGACAACTGGCCCAAAAGAAACAGAGATGATTCACCGAGCGGACTCTCTGAATTCGACTTTTCCAGATTTTTGTTTCCGAAACTTTCGATTCGGCACAGCAGCAGCGGCTGCTATGGAACATACATTCAAATGGATGTCAAAAGAGGAGTGTGACTGATTTGAAAACCCCTAAACAGGCTATGGGTCAGGGAGATGCATTCGCAGATGCAAAATTATTTTGAGTAGCCTTTAGAGAAGTATGTTATGACCAATATTGTTAAAGTTACACAATGTGTTGCACAATTCGTCTGTGATGTGACTAACTGCCAGCTCTCGTTAGGTTCACCTTCTAAAAGTTATGCAGCTGAGATGGTGCATACGTTTGTAATAGGAGACCACCTCAACTTTTCCATATCTAACTGCAGGTAAATTTTTTTTTATGTGTCGATACTTCCGACAGTTTACAACCATTTCGATCGAGGTGACTTGCACCCCCTCAAACATTCTTATCGCAAAGAATTTCTCACAGAATTCTGACTGGCCTGGATAAGGTTGTTAACTTTTGATATTCGTGGTCTTTAGCGTCAGATTCATTAGAACAGCACGGTTTGGAAGAAACCACATTAATATAAAGAATTTCGTGACAGGAAAATAATGCTGAAGTCAGCCTTAACAATGCAATGAGCAAAACTTGTTTTTAAGGAAGAAGAAGAAATCGCGGATGACGACATTCTTTTCTATTCCATAAGCACGTCCAAGGATAGAAATGACATGATGATGACGCTCAGGTAAACCGCTTGTTAGATGAGGATGGAGTGTCCTTTCCACATAAGTATGTAAAGCTGGTATTAAGCCGAATGCTGATTTGGAAGCCGCATTAATTTATTAGCCTGGTGCTGTTGGATGTGACAAGCTCTTTCGTTTCCTTTCAGCCTTCAAGTGATGTATCCATTCCGATATACGAGGACTTGAAGTTTGACGTTGACTGCCAACCGTGGTGCAACTCGACATTTTCATGTAGGCAAACGACTGACTGCATAAGGTGGGCCTACGGCTGGGGAATGTGGTTAACGCATGATGGGGCACCGACGCATTCTGCTGCTGATGAAGGGCGACGTGTAACGCGTCAGTATGTCCCAACATGAGTAGGTCGAGTACGGTTTGTAGTTTTGTCTTCAAGGTCACCCTACCTCAATCTGTATTTATCAGTCCGGGGTGTTGTGTTGTCCTAATCTTTATCATTTCATCCCCATCGACGCACAAGTCGCCGAAGTGGCGTCAAATAGAAAGACTTGCACCCGGCGACCGGTCTACCCGACGGGAGGGCCTAGTCACACGACATATATGTAAAAACTTCAATCATGTGTGTCAATTTTTACATCTCTGCCTACCTCCTTCCGCGAGGTATTGAATTTTCAAATATTAACGGACTTTTGGATCACTCCGTACTCTCAGCCACGCAGTTTCCACTACGCACACTGCACATCTTGTGGGAAGGCCACTTGGCCAGTGTCGAAGAATATTTCCAGCCTTCGGGTCGCTCACTCCGAGGCGACGAATGTATCAGAGGCGGAGAGGATACGGAACATTTGCGTCGGCGTCTCTGTGGAGAGAAGGCGGCGTGAGAAAGAAGCGCCTCGCAAAGATAAGGAGGAGGAAATGCCTCGCGGCCGGCTTATCTGCATAACGCAGAAGCCCGCACGCCCCGTGCTTAGCGTCCTTACGTGCGGCACTTGCCACGCAGTCGCCCGGCTCGGAAATGTGCCAGTTTTTGCCGCCTGCCTGCCCACTTCCCTTGTCGTGGACCCTGAGTCCCGCGGAAGAGCGGTGGAGGAGGAGGAGGAGGAGGAGGGGGTGGGGGTGGGGAGGGAGAGATGCCGGAACTGCTGCGGCAGCAAAACACTGCTGGCTTCTGATGGGAGCTCCTCTGCCTCCTATGCTCTCAGCTCGCGACTGCCGTCCAAGGCCTGCGCGTGACTTCTGTGGCTCTCCAGGTGGACACACACTGGTCGCTGAAAGGGAAGTGCTTCGACTTCCATTCTAGGCGACATCTTAGTCTGTACCGTTATTTAATGAACGAGGTGTGCTTAAAATGGCGCCACGGTGATATTCAGTTTATTAACTCACATCAACAAAACTTCTCCATCACCCATTTATTTCGAAAATCACAGTAAAGAAAAATTGGCTCTGAGTCGTGCATATACAGGCTGTAACAAGTATAAGAGTACTTCTTAATTTGGTACATCTAAATCTACGTGATTACTCTGCTATTCACAATAAAGTGCCTGGCAGAGGGTTCAGTGAACCACCTTCGTGCTGTCTCTCTACCGTTCCAGTCTCGAACGGCACGCGGGAAAAACGAGCATTTAAATTTTTCCGTGCGAGCCCTGATTTCTCTTATTTTATCGTGATGATCATTTCTCCCTATGTAGGTTCCCCTATTTCGCGATGATACAAAACGGGCTGCCCTTCTTTGTACTTTTTCGGTGTCATCCGTCAGTCCCACCTGATGCGGATCCCACACTGCACAGCAGTACTCCAGGATAGGGCGGACAAACGTAGTGTAAGCAGTCTCTTTGGTATATCTGTTGCACCTTCTAAGTGTTCTGCCAATGAATCGCAGTCTGTGGTTTGCTCAACCCACAATATTATCTATGTGATCGTTCCAATTTAGGTTATTTGTAATTGTAATCTCTAAGTATTTAGCTGAATTTACAGCCCTCAGATTTGTGTGACTTATCACATAATAAAAATTTAGCTGATTTCTTTTAGTACTCATCTGAATAACTTCGCACTTTTCTTTATTACTGTGCACACACGTAAGTGTGTTGGTTGCTTTTTTTCTCTGCCTTAAACAGTCTTCCACAAACAAGTCACACTATGTTTTCTGCACAGCCGTTACAGTACCACTAGGTGGACTACGCCTGTCAGTATAGACTACCCGTTTTCCGCCCATGCATCACACTTCAACACTTGACCTGCTGCCCTGGGGAATATAAGCATTAATGGCTTGCTCTAGACACATGTGCTTGGCGGTACTAACCAACTTAAAAACATACTGCTTCTAAAAGCTATAATTATCAGTATTCTAACGAAGTAAATACTGATTCAGTGTTGTTCAGTACACTGTCCCATAAAAATATCTGCACTCATGTCCATTACACCCTGTATATTCATTTCCAGTGTTTCCAGATGACGAAATAAGTAAAAAATTGTGTGATGATAAAATCGGCTTTTTTCCATGGCGGATTTTTCAACTCCTGAGCAACGTCACTATGCATTGGAACGTCCTCTTGCTCGAATGTAAGCTCGAATGCGTCGTGGCATAGTATTGATGAGATCGTCCCGCCAGTTCTGGACATAATTGCCAATTCAATGGCGATTATGCGTAAATCGCGCAGAGTACATGCTCATAGTACAAAACAAAAGCGTTTTAATAGATCCCACTGTTCTATGGGGTTTACGTTGCAGGAACAGGTAGGCCCGTCCATTCTGGTGAACCTAACACGCTAAAGGAACTTGTCCACGAGAATAGCACGGTAAGCACGCGAGTTATCGTACATTGTCACCTAAAAGTTGGCGATACGGCCCCAGTATTGTTTGTAGAATCTCACCCTGTACACAAGAGCACTGAACCACAAGAGATGTACGATGTCTGCATGTAATGCCAACCCAGAACATCGCTCTACCACCGCCTTTTTACACATTCGATATAACCGCGTTTTCACTAAACACGTTGTCTACAATTGTCAGGGTACAAACAGATCTGACTTTCGACCGTTAACAACACCCGACGCTAATCCTGCTGCATTCATTCTGGAAAATTTCTTCTTCACCTGTAACAGAATCTATGGTTTTAAAATTCTGTATGTGGCTTGAGCAGCAATCGTAAGAGGAAATCTTCTTGTAGAAATAGTAAGTAGCCAATCAGTTGCAAAATGGAAGGTTTATAAAACTCCTTTACCATGACTTCAACATATATAAAATTGTCTTCTTTATAAGGATATATTGCCGGCCGGTGTGGCCGTGCGGTTAAAGGCGCTTCAATCTGGAACCGCGTGACCGCTACGGTCGGAGGTTCGAATCCTGCCTCGGGCATGGATGTGTGTGATGTCCTTAGGTTAGTTAGGTTTAATTAGTTCTAAGTTCTAGGCGACTGATGACCTCCGAAGTTGAGTCGCATAGTGCTCAGAGCCATTTTATAAGGATATATTGACAACTGGATTACAGAAGTACGTTAAAATATAACTGAAAGGCGTCAGTAAAATATAAAATTTCATCTCCATAGTAATTAAAACATGCACAGCATCGTTGTTGTCATTTGGTATCTCAAACTGCAACACCTTCAAAAATCACATGCGAGATTTTCATGTTCTCTCGCTCGCTATGTGCAAACTATTATTCCAACAGAAAAAACGAGCAGGACTTTTTTCCAGGAAATTAAACGTAGTTATTTCATACTGAAATACGTTTTAGCTAGAGGCCGCAGTTCTCAAGTTATTCAAGAAAAACGTTCAAAAGCGACCTTAAAACGTGTTTTTCTTGAATAACTCGAATACTCTGGCCTCCAGCGAAAACGTATAGCAGTATAAAATTTAACTAAATTAAATTTCCCACAAAGAAGTCCTGTTCATTTTGTTTTTGTAGGACTAAGATTTTGTGCATAACAAGTGAGAGAATATAAAACTCTCGCACGTGGTTTTTGTAGGTTTTGTGGGTTGCATGAAACCTATCGGTAGGGGCAACTGAATCACACACTATGTTGCCACAACTCTATGTGGTTTCTTGTAAATGTTAGCTTAACTCATTAAGTTCTTATGGATACACTTCGTTGCATAAATTGCAACTATGGTTGGCGTTTCAAAAAGATCGTACATCGCCACATTCGGGGGGGGGGGGGGGGGGGGTAATTTGTTCGTCAGTTTTCCGATGAAACGTTTGTGAACAGATACATCGGTAAAGGCGTCCAACATCAGGGGCACCGTGATCGCCAGATATATCCCCTCTGGACTTCTTAGTAGTGTTACATTAAGGATAAAGTGTTCCTTCCACCAGTTCCTGATGTGCAGACTCTTACGGCACGAATAGCAGATACTGTAGAGGCGGTGAGGAATAGGTGTTGGCAAAGACATGGAGAGAAATTGAGTACAGCCGAAAGTTCTACAGGTATCAAACGCGGCAATATGAGAGTGTGTCCATAAAAAGATTTATGAGTTAAGCTACCATTTGCAACAAACCATGTAGCCATCTAATATACCTCCTTAGAAGCAAATTTTTGGAGTCAAGCGAAGACTTCATGCTCATCATGTATTTCGGGTGGCCCGTATTGCTAGGGAAAACCCGAATGGGGGAAATCGGTTGTGGATTTGAGATCCGGAAAGGAGTTGCGAGAATAATCACAGCAAACATTGTAATTTTAGGAGAATATTAACCAACTAGTTACTACTTACAGTGTATTAGGATTTTTTTAGTTCCCCTTACCATCCCGTGCACGTCACCCCGCAAATCTGACACGTTTCAGCGACCACAGACTTCAGCTCGTAGCAACTCTGGGAAGCAGTAAAAACCGTGCCAACGGCGTGTAGACTATTCCGTTAAAGTCCACGGCGCCTTTGCACTCTGGGGAAGGCGTACGCGGGAACAGACTTCAAACTGCAATTTGCAATGTAAAGAAAGGCTTAAATAAAAAGGTTTGTGCGAACGGCGCGGCCCGTGTTGTGTGTGGGCAGAGCTGCGGAGGGCAGAGAAAGAAGAGGGAGAGAACGAGCGCGTCTCCGGCCTGGCCGCCACGATTCAATTAACTGCGCCATGAAACATTCAGCGGCGCGCCGCGGCGACACTGCGCAGTCTGGCTACACTCTACACTAAGCTACACTACGCTACACGCTGCCTGTGCAAGGAAATCTGCAGGCACGCCAGGCGGTGTTTCCGCTGTCTTGGGCAATGAAACGCTTGCGGCGGCAGTGTCAACGCCTTAGAATAAAAACTCTCAGGTAACCCTCATCCAGTGACGCTGGTAACTCGGGATTTTAAAGGTGGAATGTGGTAACCAATGCCACAGTAGAGCAAAGGGCGCCCTGGGCAGTATAAAAAGAGCCCCACGACAGCTATCTTGTAACACAATGGTAATGTCCCAATCGACGGAGGAACACCATCTACAGTTTCTCATGATCTGACTCCATCAGACACTGCAGAGAGGTTTGAATCTTAATCAGGACACTGATATAGTCAACATAACACGTCCACCCTTCCTCCTTTTTGCTCCATGGGCAAATGGAAAACTGCCAACAGCGCGTATTGCACGCAGCCTGTTACCCATCCAAGAGCCGTTCACGCCTGACTTTGCATAACTTCGATGATCTGGTGATAACTGGTGCAGTCAATGAATGTAGCCTTTGCGTGTAACACGAATAGTACCTGTACATGGTGTCCAGAATAAAACTGGCCCGGAAAATATTTCATGCACCTTAAGGTAGCAAGCCAACTTACATCGTCCGCCCTAGGTAAGGATGATGTAAGCTGGGTTGCCTCTCTTGAATTGCATAAAATATTCTCCGTGCCAGTTTTATTTTTGCCTGCCGTATGCAATCAGAGCTCAACATTCAAAGGGGCGTTAGAGCAATCGGGTGACCCGGGCGCGTGAGATCTACTAATACCCGAGAACGTCTGTGGTCACGAGATTTCTGTTACATCTCCCATCCGAGAGTGTTGAGCATCGACATGTGGCACGCCCTCGCAATAGACCTGTTAACCATAAATCACGTCTCTTCTCTCATCCTTCTCTGTCACTTATACTAACATGTAGCTGCTCTAGAATGGTGAATACAAATGGCTCAATGTAAATGTCGTGTGACTAGGGCCTCCCGTCGGGTAGACCGTTCGCCGAGCGCAAATCTTTCGATTTGACGCCACTTCGGCGATCTGCGCGTTGATGAGGATGAAATGATGGTGGTTAGTACAACACAACACGCAGTCTCTGAGCGGAGAAAATCTCCGACCCAGCCGGGATTGACATTCTGTTGCGCTGACCACTCAGCTACCGGAGGCGGGAACACACAAGGGTCGTCTACTGCAGAGCAACATGTTCAACAATGTGGGTGAACGGTGTACTCCGAAATACTTGTGCCTGCCTTAAAGCTGTACTCTATCGTCCGATGAGCCCCAAATCGTCGCCTGCAGTACTCCGTGGAATAGACAAGTCTCCGAACTCCATGTCGTGCGATGAGAGGTGGACGACCAACGCATTCTCGCCTACTCCTTTTTACCGTTCTTCAGCCATTTTCTATATATGCCCAAGACAATAACACGCGAGCAGCAAATCAGCTTAGGCGTTTCCGAGATGCTCACTCTCAGGTGCCGACCATAACGATCTGCTGTTTGGCAAAGTCGATTACGTCAGCGCATTTCCCCAGCCCATAACTTGTAACGTCACTAGAGCAAAACCCTATTCGTTTGTGCTCCCTTTACATACCATCTCAGAATTATCCGAATGGGACGAAAATCGGCAGACGTGGTCTGCATGTACAAACAGCCAAATAATTACTGTTTCAGAAAAGGGCCGGCCGGAGTGGCCGAGCGGTTCTAGGCGCTACAGTCTGGAACCGCGCGACCGCTACGGTCGCAGGTTCGAATCCTGCCTCGGGCATGGATGTATGTGATGTCCTTAGGTTAGTTAGGTTTAATTAGTTCTAAGTTCTAGGGGACTGATGACTTTAGCAGTTAAGTCCCATAGTGCTCAGAGCCATTTGAACCATTTTTTTTTTTAAGAAAAGTTTGATCGTTTATTCAAGAGAAAGGGCTTCACAAATTCAGCAAGTCAACGACGTGTTGGTCCACCTCTCGCCGTTATGCAAGTGTTATTCAGCTTTGCGCTGATTGATAGAGTTGTTGGATGTCCTCCTGAGAGATACCGTGCCAAATTCTGTCCGACTGGCACGTTGTATCGCCGAAATCTTGAGCTGATTGGATGAGCCTGCTCATAAAACTCCAAACATTCTCAGTTGGATCCGGTGACCTTGCTAGCCGAGACAGGGTTTCGTCAGCACGAAGACAAGCTGTACAATCCACCGCCTTGTGGCGACAGGCGTTGCCTTGTTAAAATATAAACCCGGGATGGCGGGCGACAATCAGGTTGGTAGCCCACCACTTCCGGGGCGTCTCTAGACACGTCTTCGCGAGTCATCGGGGCTCAGTTCGAAGCGGTACTCGTCACTGAAGACAATTCTACTCCCGTCAATGAGTCTCCAGGCCGTAGACGTGTCTGGAGTTGTCCCAGACAGCGGGAGGATACCAACCTCACCGTAGCCCGCCATACCGCACGACAGCCGGGAGTGATGGTCTGGGATGCCATTTCTTTTCATAGCAGAACACTTTTAATTGTTATCCGCGACACCGTTGCAGGCACGGCGGTACGTCGACGATGTTCTAAGCCCCGTTTTGTTGCCCTTCATGGCAAGCCATCCCTGACGTACATTCCAGCAAGATAATGTCCATCCGCAGACGGCGAGATTTTCTGCTGCTTGCCTTCGTGCTTGCCGAACCCTGCCTTGCCCATCAAGGTCCCCGGATCTCTCCCCAGTTGAGAACGTTTGGAGCATTATGGGCAGGGTCGCCTCGGCATTTTGACGATCTAACATGCCAAATGGACAGAGTTTGGTACGATATCCCTTAGGAGGACATCCAAAAATTCTGTCAGTCAGTGCTAAGCCGAATAACTGCTTGCATAAGGGCCAGAGGTGGACCAGCGCGTTATTGACCAGCTCAATTTCTACAGCTCTTTCTCTTCTACATCTACATGTATGCTCTGCAAATCACATTTAAGTGCCTGGCAGAGGGTTCATCGAACCGCCTTCACAATTCTCTATTATTCCAATCTCGTATAGCGCGTGGAACGAATGAACACCTATATCTTTCCGCACGAGCTCTGATTTCCCTTATTTTATCGTGGTGATCGTTCCTCCCTATGTAGGTCAGTGTCAACAAAATATTTTCGCATTCGGAGGAGAAAGTTGGTGATTGGAATTTCGTGAGAAGATTCCGTCGCAGCGAAAAACGCGTTTCTTTTAATGATGTCCAGCCC
The DNA here is from genome assembly GCF_021461395.2 of Schistocerca americana. Classification (NCBI taxonomy): domain Eukaryota; kingdom Metazoa; phylum Arthropoda; class Insecta; order Orthoptera; family Acrididae; genus Schistocerca; species Schistocerca americana. Next base: position 458,093,290 of record NC_060122.1, read on the forward strand.
AAATCCTTTATCACTTCTGTGACACTCTCTCCCATATTTCGCGATAATACAAAACGTGCTGCCTTTCTTTGAACTTTTTCGATGTACTCCGTCGGTCCTATCTGCTAAGGATCCCACACCGCGCAGCAGTGTTCTAAAAGAGGACGGACAAGTGTAGGGTAGGCAGTCTCCTTAGTAGGTCTCTTACATTGTCTAAGTGTCCTGCCAATAAAATGGAGTCTTTGCTTAGCCTTCCCCACAACATTTTCCATGTATTCCTTCCAATTTAAGTTGTTCGTAATTGTAATACCTAGGTATTTAGTTGAATTTACGGCTTTTAGATTAGACTGATTTATCGTGTAACCGAAGTTTAACGAGCTCCTTTTAGCATTCGTGTGGATGACCTCACACTTTTCGTTATTTAAGGTCAACAGCCACTTTTCGCACCGTTCAGATATCTTTTCTAAATCATTTGCAGTTTGTTTTGATCTCCCGATGAGTTTATTGGTCGATAAACGACAGCGTCATCTGCAAACAACCGAAGACGGCTGCTAAGATTGTCTCCCAAATTGTTTGCATAGATAAGGAACGGCAAAGGGCCTGTAACCCTACCTTGGGGAACGCCAGAAATCGCTTCTGTTTTCATATGCATGCAATTTCTCTACGAGCCGCTTGTGTGGTACAGTGTCAAAAGCCTTTCGGAAATCCAGAAATACGGAATCAATACGAAATATCTTGTCAATAGCACTCAACACTTCATGTGAATAAAGAGCTACCTGTGTTTCACAGGCACGATGTTTTCTAAACCCATGTTGACGCCGGCCGGAGTGGCGGAGCAGGTCTAGGCGCTACGGTGTGGAACCGCGCGACCGCTACTGTCGCAGGTTCGAATCCTGCGTTGGGCTTGGATGTGTGTGATGTCCTTAGGTTAGTTAGGTTTAACTAGTTCTAAGTTCTAGGGGACTGATGACCTCAGAAGTTAAGTCCCATAGTGCTCAGAGCCATTTGAACCAGCCTATGTTGACTGTGTGTCAATAGACCGTTTTATTAGAGGTAATTCATAATGTTCGAACACAATATATGTTCCAAAATCCTGCTGCATATGGACGTTAACGATATGGCCTGTAATTTAGTGGATTACAAACCATCCATTTTTTTCTGAAATTGAATGACTTCTTTGTCGGAACGTGTACACCACATCTAACGATTTCCGTCCCATTCACGTAATTTCTTCGTGGAGCGTCGTTTTCTGGTCTTAGAGTGTACTTTCTTTACCACGACAAGTGCGCGCAGCGCCAGCAAGTGGCATTCACTCTCACGCCGGGCAGTGGTCAATCTTCTTTTCTGACACTTCATAGGCCACGGAGGCACTGCTTCAGCAGGAGTTGCGAGAGCACGTACCGCGGGCAGTGGCGTAGCGTCATCGCGCGGCAGCCTCGCGGCCGCGGCAGTAATGGAGGCGCGCTGAGTGCAGGCAGAACGCAGCCGCCGGTCCCGCGGGAGCCGCGCACGTCGGCCATCACTCACGCGCAAAGTGCCCGCCGCCGCCTCCCCCACTTCCTTACTTCCTTTCTTTCTTCCTTTCCTGCGCTACATCGCGCCCTAAGAGCTCTGCCGCCTTCGGCGCTCCCGAGGACTGTGTCACCGGCGCGGGAGACCGACCGCAGAATGTGCCACTGGAAACGGCCGCTGAACGCCGTCTCATTTCTGCTAGACTGTGGGACCATCCCGGCCGGAGCGGGTGACATTTCAATGAAGTGGAAGCGCCCGGCGACTGGCTGGGTGGTCGCTAACCGACTGATAGGAGGCTATACGTCGGCCGTAACTGGGTATTCCGTGCCCTCCTCTTCCTAGTGTTTCTGTCGATGTGTTAAATGGATCGCTTTTTCCTTTTGCGGAATTTATACCCCATCTTACCACCATAGCAAAAGTGCTGCTTCTGAGCACAATTTAAGGACTCCAATTTCTTTAGAAAAATTGTTTAACTTACTGAAAAAGGTAAAACTGAACAGCTGGTATCGCACTTTTCTGTCGGTCTTTTAAGTAAACAGGAATATATTCGCATTTTTGTGCTTCGATAGGAGCATTTTTCCGCTGGTTTCCTTCTTTTCTCCACTGCACCGTGACCTGTAACTCATATGAAATGATATGTACTGGTCAGGAAAATTTAGATAGTACACTACTAGCCATAAAAATTGCTATACCAAGAATAAATGCAGATGCTAAACAGGTATTACTTGGAGAACTGACATGCGATTATACTTTCACGCAATTTGGGTGCATAGATCCTGAGAAATCAGTGCCCAGAACAACCACCTCAGGCCGTAATAACAGCCTTGATACGCCTGGGCATTGAGTCAGAGCTTGGATGGCGGATACAGGTACAGCTGCCCATGCAGCTTCAACACGATACCATAGTTCATTAAGAGTAGTCACTGCCGTATTGTGACGAGCCAGTTGCTCGGCCACCATTGACCAGACGTGTTCAATTGGTGACAGATCTGGAGAATGTGCTGGCCAGGGCAGCAGTCGAACATTTTCTGTACCTAGAAAGGCCCGTACAGGACCTGCAACATGCGGTCGTGCATTACCCTGCTGAAATGTAGGGTTTCGCAGGGATCGAATGAAGGGTAAAGCCACCGGTCGTAACACATCTGGAATATAACGTCCACTGTTCAAAGTGCCGTCAATGCGAACAAGAGATGACCGAGACGTGTAACCAATGGCACCCCATACCACCACGCCGGGTGATACGCCAGTATGGCGATGGCGAATACACGCTTCCATTGTGCGTTCACTGCGATGTCGCCAAACACGGATGCGACCATCATGATGCTGTAAACATAACCTGGATTCATCCGAAAACATGACGTGCACCCAGGTTCGTCGTTGAGTGCACCATCGCAGGCGCTCCTGTCTGTGATGCAGCGTCAAGGTAACCGCAGCCATGATCTCCGAGCTGATAGTCCGTGCTGCTGCAAACGCCGTCGAACTCTTCGTGCAGATGGTTGTTGTCTTGCAAACGTCTCCGTCTGTTGACTCAGGGATCGACACGTGGCTGCACCATCCGTTACAGACATGCGTATAAGATGCCTGTCATATCGACTGCTAATGATACGAGGCCGTTGGGATCCAGCACGTCGTTCCGTATTACCCTCCTGAACCCACCGATTCCATATTCTGCTAACAGTCATTGGATCTCGACCAACGCCAGCAGCAGTGTCGCGATACGATAAATCGCAATCGCTATAGGCTACAATGCGACCTTTAACAACGACAGAAACGTGATGGTACGCATTTCTCGTCCTTACACGAGGCATCACAACAACGTTTCACCAGGCAACACCGGACAACTGCTGTTTGTGTATGAGAAATCGGTTTGAAACTTTCCTTATGTCAGCACGTTGTAGGTGTCGCTACCGGCGCCAACCTTGTGTGAATGCTCTGTAAAGCTAATCAGTTTCATATCGCTGGATCTTCTCCCTGTCGGTTAAATTTCGCATCTCTGGCACGTCATCTTCGTGGTGTGGAAATTTAAATGGCCAGTAGTGTATACTTACGTGACATTGAAACAGTGCAAAATTTATTTTAAACTTCAGACTGGATTTTATGAGCAAAAAAAATTGTTGCATGTGCTTCAGTGCTACAACTTCGGTTTCCCAGATGTTAACGCAAATAGTTTATAGCATATTTCTCCGCCTTACGTCACTTTATAATCTACGTTTTTGCCTCACACCGGATTTTACGTGCGCATTTTACGCGTACAAGTGGGATAACTTACAGCATTTGTTTTCTTATGTCCATCCTTTTGGCAGGGGGTCTTTAGGACGACAGCCGTTTACTTTTGTGACAAAATAAAACGCCTAGAGCCGTCCTTATGATTTTATTTATTTTGTTGCACCGCTACGATCGCAGGTTCGAATCCTGCCTCGGGCATGGATGTTTGTGATGTCCTTAGGTTAGTTAGGTTTAACTAGTTCTAAGTTCTAGGGGACTAATGACCTCAGCAGTTGAGTCCCATAGTGCTCAGAGCCATTTGAACCATTTTTTTTTATTTTGTTGCAAACAGTTTCGTTCCTTCAGTGCACCATCTTCAGACTAGCTGATGCGGAAGGGGCTGATACGATCCCTATATATATCGCATCAGTGGCCAGCAGAACTGGATACGTATATAATCTGAAAACGTAGGTGTCAGCCCTCTAACCATCAACTACCAACTTTTGCGTCTCGGGAACGGATAAAGATACGAAGAGAATTTTGGAGGATTTTCAAGATTGGGATCTTAGGAACACGTGGTAAAAATTACTGCCATTTGCTGTGTATACCTATCTCGGCATCCGCAGCTAGGTTTTGGTCAGCTGGTAGTGGCCAAAATGTGGTAAATAAATCCATTTTGTGGTTTTTCAGAGGAAGCGCCCATGAACTAATGGTGCCCCCATAAGTCTCATCAAGCCCAGTATAGGCTAAATCAAATGCAAAAAGAATCAACCAGTTAGCGCCAATTTCCTAAGCAGGAGGAAATGCGCTGGCCCTGTACTGTAGGATAGTGACAATAAGACGGCCCTTCTATTGGGTGCACAAATGGTCCCTAGCCTAAGGGCTGTCGAATACACTTGACCCTACCTTTTTCTCATCAATAGAACCCGAGGTATGAGCATCAGAAAATTCCGTTTTTATACGCGCAACATATTAGATATGCATGCTGTGCCATGCATACCGATTCGCTTCGCGGTTATTGCCTGTTTTCGTCATAGGAATGATTCTGGCTTGCATTCTCCACTCCAGTCACGAAAGCGACACGTGAGAAATGACTGGTTCTGTGGTGCTTCATTTATCGTAAGCTACAAAATTTAACTGCTGTGCTGACTGCGCGGTATGTTTGTATGTTCTTGCATTCATCTGCAACAACGGCATCTCCGAATATTCTAACGAGCCCATCACAACTGATACAGAACGTTTAGCTGTATACTCTTTCAGTAGTATATATTTAAGCTATGCTGCAATGATCTCATGGCACCATAGAGGTCTATATCACGGTGCAGACTTTCTCGGAGAATTTCGATGACGAAGTTTTCTCGGGTTATCAGCCGAGTCAAGGCGTCGTTCTGCGACAACGTTCCCACAAATTTCCTACTCGTCATCTTCAGGTGAAGTGTCTGGTCCATGACCAAAGAAAACGTCACCGTCAAAAAGGTCGTTAGCATTTCATTGAAAATTTCCAAATTAGTCAGCCATTTCGATTAGTCAAAATTCCCCAGAAAATCTCCCGTTGTGAATAGGCGGTTTCTTCGATGATGTTACATACAGACCATGGACTCGTAAGGCACGAAGACTGGATTGTGAATAGGATTCTAGAATGTACACTGTTTTTCAGTTTTATGAAATACGTCGAAGAAAATGATGTCTTTATATATCAGAGAATGCAGTTTTCGTGAAACAAAACTGACTCTTTATTCACACGAAGTAAGGGTGCCATCGGCAGGGGATCTCAAGGTAATTACATACTTACTGGTTTCCTGGGGTTTTTTGACACCATTCCTCACAAGCAGCTTCTAATCAAATTGCATGCTTGTGGAGTGACGTCTCACTTGTGTGACTGGATCCACGACTACCTGTCAGACAGCTTCTTGACGGGAACGCAAGTGAAACAGAAGTTGCATGTGGTATTCCTCAAGGAAGTGTAATATATCCTCTACTGCTCGTAATCTATATAAACGATTTAGCCTTCGTAAACTTTTTCCAGATTATGCTGTCGTTTACCCCTAGCAAAGTTATCAGAAAATCGAAACCAGTTGCAAAAACAGTTAAACAAGATATTCGTATGCTGCGAGAAGTGGCAGTTTACCCAGAACAATAAAAACTTTAACTTCCTCCTCGTGAGTACAAAAAAAAACAAAACAAAAATCCATTACATTTCGGTTACAGGAGACATAACACAAACTTTTAAGTAGCTAAGGATTTCATCCACGGACAGCTTAAACTGGAACATTCACATAGATAAAGTTGTAAAGTTGTGGTGAAGGCGAACCAAATACTGCCTTTTGTTGGTAAAACACTTAGAAGATGCAACAACTCCACTAAAGAGACTGGTTGTGCTATGCTTGCCCGTTCCGCACTGGAGTAATTGCTGTGCGATATGAGATCCTTAACACAGAGGATTGACAGGGAAAATTGAAAAAGTTCGAAGAAGGGTTGTTCGTTTTGTATTATCGACAAGTAGAGGAGAGACAAGCAGGATGTTCCTTTTCGGAACGTTTATCTCCTTCTGGCTCTTACTGACACAGGTATGATGTGCAAGTTAGGGTGGCAGTCATTAAAACAAAGGCATTTTTCGTTGTAGCAAGATATTTTCATGAGATTTCAATCAACTATCTTCTCTGAATGCAAAAATACTTTGTTGGGTCCCAGCTACATAGGGTGATACGTCCATCTTAATAAAATAAGAGAAATCAGAGCTCGCAATGAAGAATGAGATGTTCACTTTTTCCACATGCTATTCGAGACTGCAACGGTCGAGAAATGGTCTGAAAACGGCCCTATGACCAGTCTGGATTGCATAGTAGTCATATAGATGTAAATATAGGGTGCGCTGGTTTTTTTAAGAGCCATTTAGATACGCGCCATCATTTATTTGGGTAAATCAGGCAAATCCTAAATAAGGGAACCTGGATGAGAATTTGAACCCCGCTCCTACCGAAGAGATGTATGTGGGTGTCCTTTTAACACACTCGAGACTGGCCTTGGTCACCTTGCACTGCTATTTTTAATACATTGTACGAAAGTCATATGTGAATGTAACATATGTATGTTATGTTTCATTTGAAATGATGAACTGTGGTTTATCTAATCAAAAAAAATTATTATGTAATATTAAAATCAGCGGACATACTAAATGTTTAACTGAATAGTGTTTTTATTAGAAATAAGAAGTTATACTCATCGAATTTACACGTAATTTGCGTGTGTTTGGTATATCTTGCCAAGTTAAGGCATTCAGAGAGCTACAACAGAATTTCGGTACCATGAGAATTTTTGTCATCGGGTCGTTTATCCCCTTCTCTCTCGTACTGAGATCGGAACACGCTTTGCAGACAGGGGGCTGGCTGCGGTTTTTTAATGATACTTTTGCACTATCGGAGTAGTTTTACGAATGTTCATTTAGGCGGGGCAATATTTAAAATGCATCGATACATTGTTTTGGTTTATATTTGTTGTTGTTGTTGTTAGGTCTTCAGTCCTGAGACTGGTTTGATGCAGCTCTCCATGCTACTCTATCCTGTGCAAGCTTCTTCATCTCCAAGTACCTACTGCAACCCACATCTGCTTAGTGTATTAATCTCTAGGTCTCCCTCTATGATTTTTACCCTCCACGCTGCCCTCCAATACTAAATTGGTGATCCCTCGATGTCTCAGAACATGCCCTACCAACCGATCCCTTCTTCTAGTCAAGTTGTGCCACAAGCTTCTCTTCTCCCCAATTCTATTCAATACTTCATCATTAGTTATGTGATCTACCCACCTTATCTTCAGCATTCTTCTGTAGCATCACATTTCGAAAGCTTCTATTCTCTTCTTGTCTAAACTATTTATCGTCCACGTTTCACTTCCATACATGGCTACACTCCATACAAATACTTTCAGAAACGACTTCCTGACATTTAAATCTATATTCGATGTTAACAAATTTCTCTTCTTCAGAAACGCTTTCCTTGCCATTGCCAGTCTACATTTTATATCCTCTCTACTTCGACCATCATCAGTTATTTTGCTCCCCAAATAGCAAACCTCCTTTACTACTTTAAGTGTCTCATTTCCTAATCTAATTCCCTCAACATCATCCGACTTAATTCGACTACGTTCCATTATCCTCGTTTTGCTTTTGTTGATGTTCATATTACTTACCTGATAATTGTCTGCCCCCGGTAGCTGAGAGGTCAGCGCGACAGAGTGTCAATCCTAAGGGCACGAGTTCGATTCCCGGCTGGGTCGGAGATTTGCCCCGCTCATTCCCGGCTGGGTCGGAGATTTGCCCCGCTCAGGGACTGGGTGTTGTGTTGTCATCATCAGTATTTCATCCCCATCGACGCGCAAGTCGCGTCAAATCGAAAGACTTGCACCCGGCGAACGGTCTACCCGACGGGAGGCCCTAGTCACACGACTTTTACATTTATACTTACCTGATAATTCAGCCACACAGAATTTTAGATCAATATCAGAATCATCAATTTCTCCTTCTGAATTGGAAATGCCAATGTCTTCTTCCAGGGCATCGAAAAACAGCTTTCATTTAAATTACCAATTCTGTAGAGCGTTAACGTTGAGCCACTATAGGTACTACTACTAGACGGAAGGAATGCGGGAATCAGCACGGAGCAGATACGTACAAAGACATTTTGTGGAGTACAGAAAGATGAGAATTAGAAAGCAATGTTGTAGGACAAAGTAGAGAGACCCTTCGTTGAGCAGTCTGCATTGCCACCAACAGAGAACAGAGGGCGCAATGTTTGCTACGAATTTTTGCACAGAGCACGAGCAGGACTCGGGCGCCGTGTGCCCGACTGCTGCTGCACGAGGCCTAATCGGGCTCAGACCACCACGTGTTACACTCTAGTTGTTTTCATCTCCGGCACAGGTAGTGTTCAGTTGTCGGCTACAGCAAGTGTACACGCTGACATACGGCCGGAGGACGAACAGCATAGGTCGGAACGGGCGACGCGCAGCGCTGGAAGCGTGTACTCCCGGGAGACGGGCTTTGATGCGCCGTTACTCAGCCGTCTGGCATCACCCCTCAACCCGCACGTGCGGCTTCCAGCCGGGGTCGTTGGCTCCCGCCGCATACGAGAGAAACATGCCCTCAGAAGCCTTATTCCCGAGGTACGGCATTCAAATACACACTACACATCCGGTCACTGCGCAGAGGGACTCCCAGAAAAATTGATTTTACAGTGTGAAGCATTCAAACAGATTACTCACCCCCCGGAAACTGAAACAGTATTCGCTTCCCGCAAACTCCGCTGTAGTTCCTTTGAACAGGATATGACCGATTTTATTTCCCACTCTCGTTTCACCCGAGTTTCTACTCCGCCGTTGATGACTTCGACGTTGACGGGATGTAAAACACTAAACTGCCTTCGTTATTCAAGAAGTACCATACATCAGCATTACACGTACCGTGTATCTCAGCAGGCGACGGGAATTTTGTAATTTCGTTTGCTGTATTATTCCAATTCGCCTGATTTTTGTTATTGTGTTGATAAATATGTCTGAAAACTGTCTGTAGAGTATTAGACGTCTCGCATATTTAGTCTGCTATCAGCCGTCAGAAAGGTTCCGGTGTTTGCTTAGTACCGGCGACTATTTTGTATTATGGTTCAAATGGCTCTGAGCACTATGGGACTTAACTTCTAAGGTCATCAGTCCCCTAGAACTTTGAACTAATTGAACCTAACTAACCTAAGGACATCACACACATCCATGCCCGTGGCAGGATTCGAAACTGCGACCGTAGTATTTTGTATTAAATGGATCAGGTAATTTGTATTAAATTTTGCTATAAGAACGGAATAGCTGGTAATAAATGTTAAATACTGCTTCCGTTTAAGCTATTATGAGTAAATCAAGAGTTTACGAGTGGTGTAAGCTTTCTGTAGTAGACTCTAACTACGTTGAAGATGACGAGCGAATGGGCGCCTCACCACATAATCAGCCGATGAATTAGAGGAAAATGTGAAAGAAATGAATATGCAGTAAGGTCGAACGATCGACAAGATGTACTAAGTAAACATTTAACGCCATTTGCGCGTATGATTCGGAAAAAAATGGTTCGACTCATTGCGAAAGAATTCGTGGCTTTTAAGCCACGATAATGCACCTGTTCACACTTAGTTGATTGTTCGTGAGTTTTTTGGCCAAAAACAATACAATGATGATGACCCAGCCTCAATATTCGCCACTCTGTTCCCAAAAATACGAAAACCTTAAAGGACCGTCGATTTACAAGCGCAGATAAAATAAAAAGTACGCGTGTCTGAGAGAACTAAAAGGGATCCAAAAGATCGAGCTTTAGATGTCTTTTCGGGATTCAAAAAGTTCTAACATACACATGTAATATTTAAAAGGGCTATGCTGAAGAGGATAACGTTGATGTGGGCGAATAAATAAAATTATTTCCAAACAACAAAAATTTCCTTATTTTACGAACACACCTTGCGAAACGTCCCCTTTGAAAATTAAGAATGACAGTGCTGGAAAACTTCTACGTTATTCGATACAGAAACAGGTGATTAAAACCGAACGTACTCATACAGTTCTCTCTTTACTTATTCTGATCATCACTAAACTGACACACAATATTTTTAGCGCAACGCAATCTGACTTTCAATAATCCCAACAAAAGAATGGCCTGACTAACAATAACCTATACCTTTCATCAACCACTTACCTCACAAAATCTTCGTTACTCGAACTACTGCAATACAGCGAGCGCCAGCACTGCCAGCTAAATGAAAGATTCTAACTACTGAAGGCACTAACTACGGATAGGCATAGTTAGCAAATGAAAGATTTTGATAGAGAACAAACAATATATTTACCTTAATGTTCAAAAGTCATAATATATATATATATATATATATATATATATATATATATATATATATATAATTTCATGACATCCAGTCTTACAGACTTCCTTTTTCTGACGGACGCACGTCCAGATCGTCCGCTCATAGTAACCCCCCAAAACTCTGGCGTCTCTCTCCCCCCATCCATCACTGCTAGCGGCTCACCTCCAACTGCCCAACGCTACGCGCTGTTCACATCCAACTGCCCAACACTACACTACCGAATTTCCAACAATGAGTCCAACCAGCCACAGACTTCACACAGTGCAGTCAGCGATTTTCATACAGAGCACTAGTTGGTGTTACCAACATAGAAACCTAAACAGCCTACTTAACACTTGTATTTGAACCAGACACATAAAAGTTGTTACCTAAATGAACGCAGTTTCCACCAGCTAGCTCAGAAGGAAAGTGTTCTGAGCACACTAATACACGATGAAGAAAACTTGATGGAGTCTGCTCGCGAAGAACGGATACAACAGCACAGTTTAGATATGCGTTCGTGGATACAAAGGCGCATACTCATTCAGGCAACAGAGAAAGATGTACTAAGAGCAGTCTTTCCGCTCTGTAGCGCTCTTTCGGGCAAGATTGGAAGTCTGCTGAGCAAGTGTGACATTAGGTCAGTATTCGGACCACCATCGTCTCAGAGAATCTTGTGTATACCACGTGCCTTGAGAATGCTGGTAAAGTTGCGTAGGGCGGATAATACGCACGATGTCCAAGTGTTGTAACGTAAGGTATGCAGCATATCACGTACTGAAAATTTGAAAAGTCAGTGATAGCAGCGCATAAATTTACGAAAAGCCGTAACTTCAGCTATGAAGATATCAGAAACCTATTCAACATTTTGTCTCACAGGAATTCTCTAGATAAGAAACGGAACAAATTATCAAGTGCACCAGAAATTTTACAAAGATACTGGTTCTATTCACAAGTATGAAACATTACAGGGCGAGGAGAATTACACTTTATTTATTGCCGACTTACTGTACTTAGGCGTGCGAATCCCGCGCCGTCTTTCCACGTGCCGTCATTTCATCAATACTAAGCCAGAAACGATCAAATGAAATGCACTCGTTGGTGCCGACTGCCAGTCACCTCCTGACTATATACGTGCTGAAAATCTTCGAAAAATTGACTTTCACTGAAATGTTATACGACTTGAATGTGGAACGATTATTATGCATATGGTACTTTACTTGCAAAATAGCTTCAACTAAATCAAACTGTATTTTGACCACTGTTTCAGTGACTCTACACTGTATCATCTGGTTACTTTCTTGTCTAGGGTCCATCCCACCCAGTATACCACAAGAATCAAACAAAATCAACGCTTTTCTAAACGTGTGATGCGATGTCGTTCTCAGTAGAAGGGCATGACGAAATGTTTTGAACTTTGGATCACAAAGTACACCAGTAGACACAGAGGGAGACCATAGCAACTGTGCCCACAACATCGGATTTATTTAGTGACGGTTATCTTACAACATGACACGACACCACGTCCAGAAAACATTTTCGCTAACACTGCCGCCGCGGAAGCCTGCACACTTACACCAACATGGAGGATAGGTTACAACGTTATTTCTCGACTACTTTCTGAAGGATTTTGAGCCCAAGGTTCTAGGACACCATGCAGATTAACCATGATGTTCCACAATGACTTGTTGAGGCTTATACAATGATGATACCTTATAAAAGACCACCTTCTTATTTCTCATTCATGTTCAGTTCGAATTGCATTCCGTTTCTAGTTACCTCCATCTCGTCAGGTCATTGATTAAGACATACATACAGCTTTTAGGACGAGTCGTCAACGTTGTAGCGGAACGTACTTCTGATAAACAATTCCTTGTTCCGTTTTTAAAAGATGTGGAAGAAGAAGAACGGGATGTTGCCCTCCGTGTGAATGAGAGTTTTTCATTTCCCACTATAGTCATTTCGCGGAATGTATCCTAGGAGAAGATAACATGTTGCTTGAGTTTTTTTGGGGCGTACCCTCTCCAAATTTTAAGAGTAAACCTCTTGTTAATGCGTCTGTGATACGTATTAAATTAACCAGTGACGAAACGCACCGCCCTTCTTTAGATATTATTTATATCTATGAACCCCATCTTCTAAGGGCCACAGGCTGGCGAGCAGTAGGTTAAGAATCGTCGTAACGAGACATTTTGTAATCTACTCCATTTGTGGTTGAATTACATTTCCTAAGAATTCGTCCAATAAATATCTGTCCGGCATCTACTCTTCCGTAAAACTAGCTATATGTGGTCGTTCTAATTTGCGTCCATCTCGACAAATAGTTTTAGACATTTTACAGTCGTCACTGTTTACTATGATTGATCGCTAGTCGCATAATCTAAGACACATATTAAGAATAGTGTGTGGTAGGACTGCAGTTCATTGCCACTGCCGCTTAATTTGTAGTTCAAAAGTGCAATATAGGAAGCTTTGAATTTTTCCGCACAGGAATAGAAGTGAACGCGTAACTCATGACATTATTAAGGGGAGCCCGAGGTGGTCAAATCCAAAAAATTACGATTTTTTTGTTTGCTACCGAAAATTAATTGGAACATTCCTCTTTAATGTAAACTTTGAATTATTGTTCTACTCGCCCTAGAAGTGGAGTTATTACCATTTTCCCCCACGCCTGCAGAGGAAATGGGCGGCCGCTGAATGCATGTAACACCCTCTCGTGACTTCCTGGCGAACTGCTTGGGATTTTCTCGGCCTGTTACGCATACAGCGCCTTATGTTACGCATACAGCGAGTGTGCAAGGGTTGGCTACATTGTTTTCTGTGACAAATGAAGCGCTAAGAGCGCGGAACATCGTCTCTTTGCTGTTTACCGTTTCGAATTAGTTCAGTGTTGCGCCTGTTGTTGGTAGTATTATACTTCTTGTGTAAAGCGTTGTTCTGGCTACAATGCCATGTGTTAGTAACTGTGTGTATAAGAAGAGGAAGAACGTAGGGAAAAGAAAATTAACACTAATACCAAGTTGCGATACTACAATTACTGAAACAGTGCGTTCTTCTGCTAAGCAACACATGGGCGGCCATAGCCCTGTGACATCTTCTAGCAAGAAGCTGACTGGTGGAAGTGACAGATTTCGTGAATATGTTAGTGACAGTGATGATATTAACGAAGTACTGAATATTGGATTATTATCTTCTGCGCTGAAAGAAAGTGTTCTGTGCAAAATGTGTTCAAGTGTAGGAGTGGGACTAGAGATAACAAAGCACTTTGGTTTAGCTTGTGAGATGAAGATAATCTGTGCATGTTGCAAGTATCAAGTGACTTTCTACAATTCACATGCCAGTCTCTTTGGTGAAAATGGACGATCTAGAGTGTTTGATGTGAATGTTTGACTTCGATCCATTGGAAAAGGGTCTGCTTCTGGTAAACTGTTTTGTGGTATTATGAACTTGCCATCGCCTCCAAGCAAATTTGGGTACTACTGTGAACTGGTAGGATCCTCTGTTGAAGACGTGGCTTTGAAAACCATGAAGGAAGCAGTGGAGGAATCTGTAGAAATGGATGGTGGTTCTAGGGATTTGGTAGTGGCATTAGATGGTTCCTGGCAAAAGAGGGGTCATAAATCCCCGAATGGGGTCGTAACTGCTACTTGTGGTGATAGTGCAAAAGTGATAGATGTTGAAATTTTATCAAAACATTGTAGGTGCAAAAATAAAATCAAAGAAGAGCACAGTGGAACCTGTGAGGCAAATTTTAGTGGATCAAGTGGAGCAATGGAAGTGGATGGAGTGAAACAAATTTTTGGACGTTCAGTTCCCAGATACAACGTTAGGTACAAATACTACCTTGGGGATGGTGACTCCAAAGGTTTCAAGACTATAGAGGAACTGAAATCATATGGAAATGAATTTGTAGTTGAAAAGTTGGAATGCATTGGGCATGTGCAAAAGCGTATGGGTGCACGGCTTCGAAGGCTCAAACAAACTTTGGGTTCAAGTAAGTTCAGTGATGGAAAGACAATAGGAGGGAGAGGCAGGCTTACTGATGAGGTGATTGAACGTCTACAGAGATACTATGGGTATGCTATAAGGCAAAATACTAGTAATGTTAGTGACATGCGAAAAGCATTGTGGGCATTGTTCCTTCATACTGTCTCTTCCAATGAATACCCTCAACACAGCCTGTGCCCAAAAGATTCCTGGTGCAAATATAATGCAAAAAAGGACTATGATCACAAACATGGTTTGCCAGCAGCTGTGATAAATGTAATAAAACCAATTTTTCATGACTTAGCACAGCCAGAATTGTTACACAAATGTCTACATGGAAAGATGCAGAATCCTAATGAGAGCATAAACAATTTGATTTCGAAAGTGATTCCTAAAAGGGTGTTTGTAAGCATAAAAACACTGCACTTTGGCATTTATGATGCAATAGCAACCTAAAACCAAGGGAACAGTGTGAAGTGTGAAGTTCTGAAGGCATTAGGATTTACAGCTGGGGTGAACACTGTACGAGCACTAAGAAATATTGACAGAGAAAGGATAAGAGGAGCAGAAAGAAGAGAAAGGCATATGAGCAACAGGCCAGAAAAGAAGACAGAAGAGGAAGCTTTTGGAGGATGAAGAAGAAGACCCTGATAATCCATCCTATAGTGCAGGAATGTATTCAGAAACTTTGATAGCCATTTCCCGTAAATTATAATTTTTCGAATATAGGAAACATTTTCTCAAAATCCAGTCAAGCTAGAGAGATGAAATTTTTATACAGCACTCCTAGTGGTCAAACTTACATTGTAACACAGCCATTTGGCAATATGTTCAGTAGTTTCATTTCAGTTTAATTATAAAGCAATTATTTGTAAAAAAAAATTGGGCCATTAATTAAAAAAATAATTGGAAGGAAACTAGAAAAGATACTCCAAAATCCCTCTGTCATAACTGCAATACTAAACCACTCTATATGTTAAAAAAGTTCAAATTTTTCTATTTGGTAGTTTATTCATAAATGTTCCTCAAACTTAGTGATTTTAACATGGGCAGCATAGGCACCTCTGGCTCCCCTTAAGCTTCAAACACGACGCAACGTTGGCGGCAGAAAGTAAGAGTTTCGAAGAACGAATGCACTCGGTTGGGTTGAGAACAAGCAAAACAAAAACCGAAGTGATGAAGAGTAATGTAGTTATATATTTGGCTTCGCGAATATAAAAACAAACAAATATTTATAAGACTCGTCAGAAGGAAATGAAAAAAACAGTCCAAAGTCTGGAAAGCTTGATTACACATGTCTATTGTACCAAGGGGAACATATGAAGCCAATCGGTGCACCTGGTGAAACATTTCCTCATCTAGAATTGCGACGTATATTTCTGAAAATGTCGTTTGGAGATCATCACTGAAATAAAGTCACACGTGGACTGAAAAAAAAGTGTAAAGAAGTGGAAGGAGTTGTGGTAAAGCTAGAAGCTAGTTTCTTAGATAAAAATCCGGAATAAGAAAGTTCTTTAAATAAGAAGAAACAAGTCTACGGATAACTTTTACCAGGAGAAGATACTTAAAAGAGGATATAGCAGCAGTGAGTTTGTCTGGAAGCAGCAGATGAAAGAAAAAATTATTGTGGCAGACAAAGATTGTTAAAGATGCAACATAGTTCGAAGATGTTGGGTGTACTACATGCATAGATACTGGGTGGTTATAATTAAAGTAAATCTGCTCACAGAGGTCCAGTATGGGCTGTAATTGTCGCAGGGACAATGAAACTTAGTAGATACGTAAATGCGTTAATGCGAAACTAGTTCTAATTTTGGCCACCAGGCGCAAATCTGGCACTGTATAGCATCTCGTCGACGCCTCCGGTCTTCATGTTGAACAAAATGCGTAAGTGGCGGTTAATAATAAAATCAACGTTATGCCTTTCTCTCGTGATTAATCTTTTCCGCCCGTATCCCGTTCCAAACCCACGACATGTGGAAAATTTCTATATGTCTTTCTTGCATTCACAGAGCCAGATTTGCACCTGGTGGCCAAAATTGGAACCAGCTTTTTTTTTCAGGGTAAATCGGTTCTGCATTAACACATTAGAGTATCAACCAAAATTCTCTGCCATACGATAATTGCAGCCCACATTGGACCCTTGTGAGTAACTGCACTTTAATTACATCTACCACCTCAAGATGAGTAGAGGACTTGAGACGAATTACGCTTCGTCACAGTGGCGTGCTATAGCTCATAGTGCCCCGTACTGTGTGATTCGACCAGATACGTGTCGCCCGTCGTGTGCAGCTGCCACCGTCCTCCCTGGCTTGGCCATGAATCGGAAGGTTAACGAGGAGAGAATGGAGGATGCAGTGGCTAATGCAATTACAGACGAGCTCTCTTGTCCTCGGCGTTGACAGCTACATCACGCGAGTGCCCGTATCCGCTGCCCCTCGGAATTCTCTGTCAATGAGCTTTCTCGTCAGAATACGCTCTCTTAGCTGCCATTCATGGTTCCTGCACTACCCACAGATCCGAACGGATTCGTTTCAATGACTAATTCAAAGCCTGAACTCGTGAGTGCCTCCTTCCTCCTATTCAAAATATCACGAAAGCTCCGTGGCTGCCCAACGAAGATAACAGTGCCCATGGGATCCAGAAAGTAGTTGATACTAGCGCGTTCGCTGTGAGCCAAACCGCTTAAAAAATGGCTCTGAGCACTATGGGACTTAACATCTGAGGTCATCAGTCCCCTAGAACTTAGAACTACTTAAACCTAACTAACCTAAGGACATCACACACATCCATGCCCGAGGCAGGATTCGAACCTGCGACCGTAGCGGTCACGCGGTTCCAGACTGAAGCGCCTAGAACCGCACGGCCACTCCGGCCGGCAACACAAACCGCTTAAAACCTGGACAGATCGGGAAAGAAAAGTGCTCGTTCCGTTTAAGTTCCGCGAAATCTTGCTCTTGCCCAGTGCTGCACTGTCATTCCAGTCTCAAGTCGATACGGTACGTGCCGCGATAGTTGACGTTAAACAGTGAATCAGATAACGACACATTTTTCAGATTTGTTTTTGTGGCCTGTTTAATAGAAGACAGCGCTCTTGCCTAGTTCTTGTTACCAAAATAAGATGGGGAGCACTCTGGAAGATATGTTTCCAACTTTTTATTATTAACCAGTGAATTGAGGTATATCTACTTAAAACTAAATTACTACCGATATTATCCGAAGTCGTAAACAACAAAATTTTCTCTGCTTGTTTGCAATTTTGTAAATGGCTCACCTACTACCTTAATAGTATAGTCAACGAGTTAAAATGTATTTGTGTATATAAAAAATGGTTCAAATGGCTCTGAGCACTATGGGACTTAACTTCTGAGGTCATCAGTCCCCTAGAACTTAGAGCTACTTAAACCTAACTAACCTAAGGACATCACACACACCCATGCTCGAGGCAGGATTCGAACCTGCGACCGTAGCGGTCGCGCGGTTCTAGACTGAAGCGACTAGAACCGCTCGGGCACCCCGGCCGGCATTTCTGTACATATATTTGTCCGGTTTTAGTGGACGGTCATATTTTTTCTACAGTGAGCCAGTGCCACACGGTAGAAATTGGTCCCTCATTATTGCAGTTATCTCATAAACTATTAGTACCTACGCAGAAATGTCATTATGGTTTTCTACAGAGTTCTTGGAACTATACGGAATTGTGATCATAATTTTTGTCGCAAATTGGCAAAAAAATTTTACGAGATTACCATTTGCCGAGTAATATTTTTTACGTGAAATGTTGCACAACTATTTAAATGTTGTGCAGAGAATTCCGGAAGTAAAACATATGTATCAAGAACTCTGAAAAAAATGGCGTAACTGAGAAGATTTTACACGCAAAATTTCCTGTGAGAAAACGATGCATGCCGTATTCCGTCCGCCTCTGACATCTTCGAATCCTTTCATCTCGAGAGTTCGGAAAATGACAATTGACGAGGATGGACAGATGTCACCTGAGGTAAAAGATCTGCTTTTAGAACCACCTCCTAGAGGACAACCCGACAGACACAATTCTGTAAGCAATAATGACACAAACGACGATTGTGACCATGATTTCGATTGAAAAATGTAAAAATGGAATAAAACATTTCAGTTCAGCAATGTCGAATTTTAATTCGTTATCACCGACGTCACAATATTACCCGAGGTTTTACTCGTATCCACAAAATTTACAATTTTTTATCCACCAAATCAGTTCTGTCATTTTGAATTTTGTAATTATGACATCGGATACCCAATCAGCGACCGAAAGAATCTGAAAAGGACGTTTTTCCCATTATGTCCTGGTTTTGAAGCGAGTTGGCCCACTGTGCGCCGATCCGCTGCTCGGTGCCAAGTTGAGGTGGCCGCGCCGTCATGACACATCGTAAACGGCACGTTGCGGTCTCCCGCACCTATTTTTTCCACCCAGACGCGTGTGCGGCAAGCCAGCTCGTCGCCTGATGAGCGGCATCCGTCCTACGCTGTGGGCGAGCTGCGTGAGCTCGCACACGCACACGCACACGCGCTCATACACACGCAGACGCACGCACCGGCGGAGCGGAGAGCCCGTCGCGAACGCACCGGAAGCTCGCGCTACGGACTGCGCCCCCCACACAATGCGTGCCAAAAAAAAATGTGTTGGCGCCGCCGACAAACAGGGCGGCGAATAAATACCGCGGGAAACAAAATTACGAGCCGCCCGCCAGCGCCGCTAAATCCTCCACGCGTGTCCGCGCCGCGCCGCGACTAGCAGCGCCCCTGGCGGGCGACGCCGGCACCACGCGCTACTTCCCCAGCATCCGCTGTCCAAGGCCTATCCTGCCAACGGGACTCATTTACTGCTGTCCCTGTTACAGAGGTATCCAGTGGCGCGTACTACCATCGTCACCTGCAGCTTTTTCTGTAACTCTGATACCCAAATGGGGGGGGGGGGGGGGTTCTTCACTTGACACCGCTGTACTCATTTAGAAGGAACTGAGTTCGAATCCTACTCGCGCCATTTTGATGCACGTCCTCTGTGGTTCCCGTAAACTGTTTTAAAATTATTTTGCATTGTACGATGCAATCATGACGAACAATTAGAACGCTGACATTACGATCGTCCTTCGAGCAGCCTTCTTCTGGGCGACTAAACTGCTGACTTCTGGGAATGGTCTTCCTTGTACACAGACTGATTCAACTGCCCCTACCGCTGTCGTTCTATGCAACGCGCAGTGTTGCATCTGGTCTTCAAAAAGCACACGAGACTTTTCATATTCTCTCGCTCACTACGTGGAGACTTCTGGTCCTACAGAAAAAAATGAAGAGGACCTTTTTTTGTAGGAAATTTAAAGTTGTTAAATTTCGTAGCAGGATATATTTTCGCTAGTGGCCATAGCTTCCGAGTTATTCAAGAAAGGTTTTAAAAAATGGCGTTCAAACTGATCCCCACTCCCACACTCAGCCCTCATCGGTCAGGATTTCCAGTATGTTGTTCGTGGCACTCCCTTATACCACTGTACGAAAATTTGCGACTGCACGAGTTCTTTCCCACATTCGACATTCTTTGGTATTCATTGACTGGCCTTATTACGCCACCACCTTAGTCGAGCACTTACAAACTGTAAAACTAACGACTGTGTAAAATTTAACGGCATGAAATGAAAAATTACATCGTTGTACTCCTCAGGTCGTTTGACGATGAAACTGTTGTGCTTGTAAGGGTTAAGTATGGATTGAATTTTTAACGTAATTAGTTTTAGGATAACGTTTACAGAAGTCGTTTCTCTTTCATTACCCTCACAGGCACGTTTAAATTAATAATGTTAACGAAATAGCCGACTATGATGCTGGCGTAATCGCCCAATCAATAGAGACCAAAAAAGGTCGAATATCGGAAATAGCCCGTGCAGCTGGAGCATTTTGTACAGTGGTAGGAGGAAGTGATGCGAACAGCATAATAGAAATCCTGACTGGTGAGTGTGCAAGTGGAGGTGCGTTTGAAGATCAGTTTTGTACGAATTTTGCGTGTAGAGAGCGAGAGAATATAGAAATCTCGCGTGGTGTTTATGAATTGCAGGCATAGCATTGCAGGTTGCATAAAATAACGGTGGTAGGGGTAGCTGACTTAGCTTGTATGTTGTCTTATTTCGGTTGTCAGGTGACAACCGACGTCACCAGCAATTCTACGGATGGTCTTCCCTATACATATCGGCATAATACATCACCATCACTCGCAGTTTAGACGGCCTGAAGAGAATGGCTGCAAAGACGACAGAAACGTCTCTCTTATTGCTTTGGCGTTTCGTAAGAGAACGGCCTGTCACCCAAAAGGTTTTTTTTATTATTGAAATTGACACTGTCCGTGGAACGATTCTTGGACTTTGAAAAGAATGGATAAATTGCAAAAGTAAATTTTAACAGAGTGCTGACAATAATTCGCTGATTGTCTGAAGAGAGATGTACTTCCCTCATGTCTTCTAAACATCTCACGTAGCCCACGTTGGAATTCTTCCCCGTGTGCCAGGGGTTCTAGCATAGCTACTTTCAATGTTGAAACTAATTGTGCTCATTGCGATCACTATTATTACCACTGCATTAACGTTCAAAGTCGTTGGTTGGCAAAAAAGAAAAACATATTTGTCCTTTACTTTACCTAGCGTTTATGCCGTTCAGTATGCGGTCTGCCTTGCCAGAATTTAGCAAATTTTATTTTATTAACTTACTTTGTCGCCGGACACCGCTCCTGACATTACAGTCGTCAAGGTAGTCAAAGGAATGGAAGGCGTGTGCACCCTTTGTGTGTGAATCGTGTAAGTTTGCTCTGTATGTGATGGCAATTTAACTGTTTGTGTATAGTATTCCCCTTGGCGATAGGTGGCGACCAGCCCAGCTTTTGCCTAAACGAGATCGGGAAACCGCCTATCAGGAGAATCCGACAGGAGAATTCGATCCATATTGGGTCCATCTCTCAGTCTCGCAAGTTAGCACTCTGCGCGTTACGCTGTACGAGAAGGTCACCTTGCCTTGTTTGTTTCTCAATTTGTGTGAAATGAGGGAGCTGGCAATATGGTGAATTCAGTGCCTCGAGCGAGGCAATAACCGTCGATAAATCAGAGCTATGATCGCCATAACGACCATCGTAACCATTCTACGTCACTGTTTTTCCTCGAGAGTCATTTAACATCTTACTGAACAATGCTCAAGACACTTTTCGTGTTTGCTTTCCACTTTTGTAACTGTAGTTCCCCTTTCCCCGCTTGGATAACTGGATTAGGTTAGGGACGCACATATCGACAAAGTGGCGTCAAATACAAAGATTTGCACAGGGCCGTTGAACCACTAGTGTGGTTATTATCATCTAAATACATAATTAAGTTTCTATGGAACCCTTAGAACTCTAATCCTACTCAGACTTCTGATTTTTGTATGCTTTATCATTTTCTAGTTACGGGGGGCTGTTTGAGAAATGACCCACTGTACAGTCACAGACTTTTCAGCGAAATGCTAGGAGAGTGCTAGCGACGCAGGAGGAGTATCCATTGGGAGTACTTGACAGGGGTTTTCCAATGTTGGGATTGGCCTTTGAAACCAATGGAAACATTTAGAGAAACTTTGTTAGAATTTTGGAATGGGAATGATTTTTAATTTAACTCTGGGACATTACGTATGAGAGAAAAAAAAGTGAAAACCTAGAATTCTAGTATATCCATATTTACATAGATTGGGGATTCTAGCTGTTAATATGTTTTTATGTGAGTACTAATACAATCTTCGGCTAAATTCAAAGATCTTGCTCTAGTTGCTATCGATTTCAGTGCTACAATGCGCCATCTTAAGGCCCCTCTGTGATAAACTCGTTGACCAGTCCACAACACACCTCAAAAGAGAGCACGGTCAAATCGCCGTCCACGACGATGAAGTTGTTCCTTCGTGCTTGTGGTGTTGGTACGACACTGTTTATATCTGTCAGAAACAAATTCCGTGTTCGCAAAGACAAAGTTTTGATGGACTCGAAGCGTCTGTTGCCGCTTTCCTGTGTTTGCGAATTAAATCTGGATTTTCAAAACACTGTCTCCTGCAAACCACAATGATTTTTTTTTTTCGTTTTCCTTCGATTTCCTTATCCAAAGAAGTTTCACCACTTGTTTGTCATCTTCACCAGGCGTCGTTTGACTTTTATAAGATATTGTACAAAAAGTCTGGTTGGTTTTCTGTTTTAGTCCATGCACATTTTATAGTTTTGTGATCTAAACTAAAAGAAAAACAACCAGACGTTTTGAATGTTACAAGAGTAAAACGAGGATCACTGAAGATAACCCATACGTGTCGAAACGTGTTTAGGTGAAGAATGAAAACAGAGGACAAATACTGTCAATTGTAGAAGACGTGTTTTAAAACTCAAAATACAAAAATAAAGATTTCACAACATTAACTGAAAGCTAGAAAATAAAGTCTTCGTTGCAGAATACATTAACAGATGAACAATAGTCTTGCTAATCAAGTGACTAGTTCACTAGTCACTCAGGCGTTCTTAGTGATATGCAACAGAAGGAGGTGGTGCAGTGGTCAGCATACTGGACTCGCACTCTGGAGGACGTCGGTTCAGATCCGAGTCCAGTCATCCAGATTTAGGTTTTTCGTGATTTCCCTAATCGCTCCAGGCAATTGCCGGCGTGGTTCCTTTCAAAAGAGCGCTACCGATTTCCTTCCCCATCCTTTCGAAATAAATCCGAGCTTGTGCTCCGTCTCGAATCACCGCGCCGTCGACGGAACGTTAAAATCTAATCTTCCTTTTTTCGTATTATGCGGGTGCAGGGCATAAAACGTGGGTACCGGCGGGTCACAAATTTAGCTACTGGAGTTCCCCTCGTAGACTCCGTTCAGTCACGTAGATTCGGGATCTGACAAATTTGACGCTGCGTCGCTTTCATCGTGTCTCGGACGACGGATGTGGCCTCAGTGTGCTGTCAGAACGAAAGGCCTGAGGGATGTGCTTCCGGAAAATTAAGCGACGGGCGGTGGGCGGCATCCGGTGCTGTCCGTGTGGCTGATGCAGG
The DNA here is from genome assembly GCF_021461395.2 of Schistocerca americana. Taxonomy (NCBI): domain Eukaryota; kingdom Metazoa; phylum Arthropoda; class Insecta; order Orthoptera; family Acrididae; genus Schistocerca; species Schistocerca americana. Next base: position 458,116,922 of record NC_060122.1, read on the forward strand.
GCGCACCGGACCCGAGTTTATCGGCGCGAGTATAACTCACCGGACAGTTGGCGACCCTGGGTGGAGCGCTGCACTGCGCGGGCCGCCGATATCTGCAGGTGTGGCGCGGAGAGGTGAGGGGGGGATTCCCCGCAAGGATAACACGAGGCGTGCAGCGCTCGCCACCCCACTGCTGCCACCCGTCCCGCCCGAAACACCGGCGGCAATCTGGAGCGGCGCAGCTCCTGCCGTAAATAACGCGTCCGGAGCCCGCGGCGGGTGGATGGAACGGCGGCAGGGAGGCAGAGGGGGAGGGGCAGGGAGGCAGAGGGGGAGGAGAAGGCCGTCCGAGGACATATTTCATGGGCCGTAGCTTCCGGCTTAGCGACTTGTCTGTAACGCGCTTTGTTACCTGTCGCACCAGTCGAAAGGATTTTGGCTGCGTGACACATAGCAGTCGGTCGGTTGCATCAACTGCTGACTAATTGACTACGTTTCCCGCACACCCTGTCCCTAGGTTTTCACCGTTTTTTTAGCTTTATCTCCCTTTCTTTCCCACTATTTACCTGTGTGCGAACCTACTGTTAGCCGTGAAACAATTACCGTGCGCACACACGCAGCTTCGAGCACTGGCACGCATGCACCAGACAAGTACTAAACATCGAGCAGAATATATGGAGTAGAGAGGGAGAAACTGAAATCACGGCGATTCGGAAAGAGAAGAAAATAAATGGTAGCGACACAGTAGAAACAAGCACCACCTGCAGAAAAATATACTAGCATTTCAAACGAAATCTATTTGCATCATCATTACATTAAATTATTTTATAATTTAAACAACAAGAAATGTAATTTACAGTTTCTGCTGTGGACGTTACTTTTCGCCTGAGCTATTACAGCATATTCTCTTTTGTGTTCCTACGCTTAAGAAGTTCTTCCACTTCATTTAAGAAACTTCGGCAGATATTCATGAAGAAATTTCGATTACAAGGGATTCGTAATTCAGACGGTAAAAACGGGACCCTTATATGGAAATGTCGTGTGGCTAGGGCCTCCCGTCGGGTAGACCGTTCGCCTGGTGCAGGTCTTTCGATTTGACGCCACTTCGGCGACCTGCGCGTCGATGGGACCCTTATATGATCCTTGTTGTCCGTGTATACCTGCATGCCTGTCTGTATATCTATCCGACTGTTAAGAAACCTTCTTCTCAAGAACGGTTAGGCGTATCAATTCAAATTTATGTCACGTACTGAGGTCAACGGTCACTTGGCGGTGTGAAACATTATGATCAATGCAGTCCCAATGTACGGCCATAGTATATCATACAGAGGATAGGCAAAATAATATGAACACCTGTACTTACTTGGGGATGGTTTATTAATAATGGGTTGGACCCCCATTCTTCTTGAAGTACTGGCATATAATGATTGTGTAGTCTCCAGTAGAATGTTATGCCACCCTCCGATCAGAACCTCTTCTAACTCCTGTAGCAACGAGGGAGGCGGAAATCTGCTCCAGAGTCTGCGCTCCAGTACCGCCCACAAGGATACGATAATGGCCGCGCGGGATGAGCCGTGCGGTCTAAGGCGCTGCAGTCATGGACTGTGCGGCTGGTCCCGGCGGAGGTTCGAGTCCTCCCTCGGGCATGGGTGTGTTTGTCCTTAGGATAATTTAGGTTACGTAGTGTGTAAGCTTAGGGACTGATGACCTTTGCAGTGAAGTCCGATAAGATTTGACACACATTTGACCCTTTTTTTATTTTTATATACGATAATGTTCAAGTTCGGGGACTGTACTGGCCAGGGAAGACGAGGCAGCCCAGTTGCATGCTCCTCATACCGCTATTGTACAGTCCTGTCTGTGTGAATCGGTGCATTATCGTCCTGAAATATGCCGCCATTGTTGGGGAACAACATCTTAATCATGGGGTGCATATGATCAACTAAAGTTTTCACATAATCGTTGGCTGTAGCACGGCCGTTGAGAGTAATGATGGGACAAGCATAATACCATGATATATGGCTGCCCACACCATCACACTTCCACCTCCGTACTTAACCGTTGGGATCAAGCAATCAGGATTGTAGGCTTCTTTTGGCGTTTTCAGACGTAAATCCGGCCCGATGTTGGAAATAACGGAAACGTTTACCCGTCGGACCATATGACGTGTTTCCACTGACCAGCCATCCATGATTCATGCTCCTGACACCATGTTTTACGCTTCTTTGTGTTGGTTGTCGTCACTAATGGTTTCGGTATAGCAGCTTGTCCATGAATATTCGCTTTATGGAGTTCTCGGCGAACAGATATGGGGTCTCGAAGGTGACTATTGAGCTCTTCAGTCACTTTAGCCTAAGTTATGTGTTGTTTTAACACAGTTCGTGTTTGTGTACGACGATCTCTTGTCATTTAGTTTTGATTTGCGCCCACTATTACGTTTACACGATGATGCCTTCCGTTGTTTTGTGTAGCCTGTCTTGACTGTTAAAAAAATTGCTCTTGAAACATTCAATAAGTTAGCTGTCTTGGTTACTGATGCTTCAGCTAATCGGGCCCCCACAATGTGCCCCCTTTGGATCTCTGTTAGATCTTTCACACTGCACGTCGAACTCGGCCTCTGAATCCAAATACGAAGTGTGCACTACTCGTGAACAACCTGCACTGATGCCTAGTCCGTACTCAACACGCACAGTCCAGCGCGACACGTGCCTTACGTACGTCGTTGATCGTCAAACACAACCATCCCATTACTACTACTGTTCACATTATTTTGCCTATCACCTGTATATTTTGACACTCGTCAACTCATTCACAAAAACGTGTAGGGTACGTCCTGTTGACCTAGAATCGTGAAATTTGGTAAGAAGCAATGTTTCACAATACAATAATTAAGTTTGTGCGGAACATATCAGTGCGCGATTTCTACTAGCATTAGGCTATTTTTTTTCCTTTTTCAGGCTTTGTTTTGGGTTTACTATATGAAGTAAAACACATCAGTGAGGAAGCAGCAATTACGTCAGATTCATGACAGGAGAACTGTGACGTTCTTCCAGCAAAACTCGTCTCATTTCTCGTGTTATTTGTCTGAACTAACTGCTGTAGCACCAGTGAACTGCGTCTCTTAATCTATGCGCACATAAGACGAAACGGAGGAAATGTTCTTTGCCACCGAGTAATATCGGCGGCGCTTGTGTATCTGTGGAAGCAAGAGCAGTGGCGCGGTTTGCGGATTTGAAAGGACAGAGAGCATACTGTAGCATCAGTCTGCCGGCTCGCTCGGTAGCTAGCCGAAATGTATACTGCCAGAATATGAGGTGACGGAATAAGCTTTCTGTGATTGTACGCACGGGATGTAATGGATTATTTATTGCGCCGCGAAAACATGAAAATACGCTGGATGGAGGCTTTGCTGCACTATCAGATGGCAGTCGCTGTATTTAATGTAGGTTTACTATTCCTGAGAATCCAACACTCGAAATATCTGCAGTCTCCTATTATTTCATTGCGATACATTCCTCGACAGCACTCCACTTGAGAATAATATATTCACTGATTCAAACTTTAGCAGAAATACAGCCGTGCTAAAGTTTGTAAACAGTGAAATATTATTCTCAAGTGCAGTGCTGCCGACATATCACAATGAAGCAGAACGGGACTGCAGATACATTATTGGTTTCTCAGGAACTGTAAACCTGAACTGTCTGCAGATCGTTGTCGTGCGGTAGCGTTCTCACTTCCCGCGCCCGGGTTCCCGGGTTCGATTCCCGGCGGGGTCAGGGATTTTCTCTGCCTCGTGATGACTGGGTGTTGTGTAATGTCCTTAGGTTAGTTAGGTTTAAGTAGTTCTAAGTTATAGGGGACTGATGACCATAGATGTTAAGTCCCATAGTGCTCAGAGCCATTTGAACCATTTTTTTTTGAAACCTGAACTAAACACAGGAATTAGCACCTGATGGTGGGACAGTGCCTCCGAAACATCTGTAAATTAAAAGTCTTACATCTAGTGACTACTTACGTTGTGTTTTTATTTACTACTATTATACTGCTACTACTACTAGATTGGCCACACAAACCGCAGTCGGTCTTTGGCCTATCCAGTCGCCCTCTCCCAGCCCCCTTTTATTCTTCTCCAGCTAGTCTCATCCTGTTTCATATCCTGCCTCATACCGACAATTTATCTCCGTCACGGTCACTGCATTGGTCTTTTACCCCTGATGTCTTGTTCCACACTTGCCTGGTGAGCTGGTGTTCTCGACGCAATACATGGCCATGCCACTTCAGTCTGCTCTCTTTAATCACAGCCACAATGTCCAGCGATTTGTACAAATCCTGAAATTCGCAGTTTTCCTTTTTCTGCAGTCGTCTCCATCTTTCACTAGTCCAAAAATCTGTCTCAGAATAGCATTCGCAATTCTCAGATATCAGAAGTTTACTTTCCGTCTTTTAGATAAGAGTCCAGGTCTGTACTCTGCACATGGCAACGGGCAGTATTACAGTCGTGTAAATCCTGATCTTCGTGGATCTCGATAGAAGCTGGAACTGGAGCAGCTGTCCTCGGGCAAACCTGACCTGATCTGTTACCTATTTGGATTCGTAGCAGTGAGCACTGCCCCAGCATCACTGAACTATTTTAACCTTTCAGTGATTTTATAACCCATTTTATTTACTTAACTTTTTTTTATCTACATCTACATGATCACTCTACAATTCAAAATTAACTGCATGGCAATGTTTTCATCGAACTACTTTTGTACTGTTCCATTCTCGAACAGCGCGCGGGAAAAACGAACACTTAAATATTTCCGTGCGACCTCTGATACCTCTTATTTTATTACGATGATCATTACTACCTATGTAGGTTGCTCATTGATATTTCGTGGAAAGATTTCGGCGCAACGAAATGCGCCTATGTTTTAATGGTTGCCACCCCAACACGCGTATCACATCCGTGACACTTTCTCCTTGTTTCGCGATAATACAGAAGGAGTCACCCTGCTTTGAAATTTTGCTTGCATTGACTTACAAGCTTGAAGTTTTTACACCGCCAAGGGACCAAAGATCTAAGTGTGTGACATAAATTTCAACTTAATACGTCTACCCGTTTGTAAGAAAGAGAGGTCTGAACCAACGGAGAGACAACAAGCCTGTGGTATAACAAATGACGAAAATAGTTTTTTCGTGTGATTTAATAACAAATTATCAATTTTCAGATTTCTTCCCGTACTTGTACTGTAGAACCTTGCTTCCTGAAAAATTTCATGATCCTAGGTGAACGAAAAGTGCCCTATAAGTTTCGATGAGTGTGTTGTGAGATAACCAAAATACGTGACGTAAATGCCCGTATCTTTTTATTCCGTTGACGTAGAAACTCGCCAAGGGATCATAATTCTCAGTACCTAATAGAAATTTCAAAGTGATAACTCTACCGGTTCCTGAGAAGAAACATTCCTAACAGTCGGATATACAGAGAGATGGACAAGAAATTGGTCCCGTAAGGTTTCGGTTTTTGCCGTTCCAGGTACGAAACCCTAAAAGTTATGTTATGTCATGTAGTATCCCTATATCCGAAACACACTGTTCAGCCAGAACATTATGACCACCGACCTCCTATCAATATGAACCCGTCCAGGCGAAACCAGTGTCACCTGATGAGCAATGACTGCTAGTCAGACACACGCACGGTGCATGTAGTATCAGTGGGCGTGCTGTCCACGTGTAGTTTAAGCGAGGGCAGATTGTGATGGCCCGGAGGCATGACACGAGCATTTCGGAAATTGCCCGACTTGTCGGGAATTAAAAGAGTGCCGTGATGAGTGTCTTCAGCACGTGGAGAAACCAAGGCGAAACCATGCCCAGACGTCAAGGTATTGGGCGGCCACTCCTCATTACATATGTCGAAAGTCGTAGGCTGTGCAGATGAACTGCGGCTGAACTGAAATCATACTTTAATGCTGGCAGAGTACAAGTGTGTCTGACAACACAGTGCACCAAACACTCCTAACGATGGGTCTTCCAAGTCGACGACTCATGCATGAGCCAATGTTTACACCACGACATCGGCAACTACGACTGAAATGGGCACGTGACTATTTGCACTGGACACTGGCACAGTGGCAGAGCATTGCATGACCTGATGAATCTCGATACCTTCTTCAGCATGGCGATGGAAAAGCGCGAATCTGTCGTCTTCCAGGAGAACATCTCCTGAACACTTGCACAGCGGGACGGAGACAATTTGGTAGCGGCTCCATTAAGCTCTGGGGAACATTCACATGTGCATATTGGGTCCAGTAGGTACCGTGCAAGGCACTATGACATCTACATCTACATGATTACTCTGCTATTCACAATAAAGTGCCTGGCAGAGGGTTCAATGAACCACCTTCGAGCTGTCTCTCTACCGTTCCACTCTCGAACGGCACGCGGGAAAAACGAGAACTTAAATTTTTCTGTGCGACCCCTCATTTCTCTTATTTTATCCTGATGATCATTTCTCCCTATGTAGGTGGGTGGCAACAGAATGTTTTCGCAATCGGAGGAGAAAATTGGCGATTGAAATTTCATGAGAAGATCCCGTCGCAACGAAAAACGCCCTTGTTTTAAGGATTGCCACTCCAATTCACATATCATGTGTGTGACACTATCTCCCCTATTTCGCGATAATACAAAACGAGCTGCCCTTCTTCGTACTTTTTGGATGTCAACCGTCAGTCCCATCTGATGCGGATCCCACACCGCACAGCAATACTCCAGAATAGGGCCGACAAGCGTGGTGTAAGCAGTCTCTTTAGTAGACTTGTTGCACCTTCTACGTGTTCTGCCAATAAATTGCAGTCTTTGGTTTGCTCTACCCGCAATATTATATATGTCACAATTCCAATTTAGGTTATTTGCAATTGTAATCCCTAAGTATTTAGTTGAATTTACAGCCTTCAGGTTTGTGTCTTTTCGCGTAATCGAAATTTAGCTGATTTCTTTTAGTACTCATGTGAATAACTTCACACTTTTCCTTATTCAGGGTCAATTGCCACTTTTCGCACCATACAGATATCTTATCGAAATCATTTTGCAAGTCGTTTTGATCATCTGATGCCTTTACAAGACGGTAAATGACAGCATCATCTGCAAACAATCTAAGACTGCTGCTAACATTGCCTCCTATGTCGTTAGTATAGATGAGGAGCAATAGAGGGCCATGGAGTATCGTACACCGATTGCAGATCACGTACACACCTTCACGACGATCATGTTTACCGATTGCTGTGGCATTTTTCAACACGATAGTGCGCCATGTCACAAGGCCAGGACTGTGATGGATTGTTTCGAAGTAGTGGCAAGTTCCAATTGATGTGGTGGCTGCCGTGGAACACATTTGGGATGTGATTGAATGTGGTTTCAGTGCTCATTGCCGCCCTTCCCGGAATTTACGGAAATAGGGTAACTTGTGTGTGCAGACGTGGTGCCAACTCCTTCAGAGACCTACCGAGACATCATTATCGCTGTTATCCGTGCCGAGGTAGGTAGTAATAATGTTCTGTCTGGTCAGTGTATCTTACAGTCATGGCTCAGAGACAGCCGGTATCGGAAGACCGAAGCCAGGCGAGCGGACCGCCGCGGAGAACAGTCCGGGCGCCGTCACAGTTGGTTAGCCGGCGGCCGGCGCCTTATTTCCCGACCGCCGTATACCAGCGAGCCTGAGCCGGAGGCGGTGCTACATCAGCGGCGGTAACTCAGCCCGGGAGCGCGTCTTCCTCCGCCCCCGCCGCCGCCGCCCCGGCGTCTACACACGAATTCCATTAGCGCCGCCTTCCCCGCAAACTTGCCGTCGCTGGCTGCCCGGAGGCGGCCGTCGTAAAGACGCCGCGCGGACGACAAACAGCGGCCGCGCTGTCGGCGTCGCCGGCGCACCGCGGGCCGTAAACTGCCGCTGGCTGCTGGCCGCTGGCCGCTGGCCGCTGTCTCCTGGCCGGCCGCCGACCCGGCGTCGCCCCCGATCCCTTCCAGCAGCGTGAAGCCGTCCACACACTGGACGCGGCAGCTAACGTTGACGAGGACGCGGACGGGACATTCGGCCCCACGAGAGACAGCGCCGTCAGGACACCGGACGGCGAAGCCGAGCGGCCGTTGTAGGCATTATTTCGCTCGCAAATCACGCAGTTAAGAAAATGGACACGCTTAAAATAGCTGCGTTAACTATGTTAGCCGGAAAAATTGCAAAAAAGATTCTGGGCTCGTCGACGGCTTGAACAGCGAATTGCTCTTAGACAAACACTACAGAATGCTGCACAACGATGTGAGATACACTGATGAGCCAAAGAAACTGGTACACCTGCCTAATTTCTGGTACGGCCCCCGAGCACGCAGAAGTGCTGCAACACGACGTGGTATGGACTAACCTAATGTCTGAAGCTGTGCCGGAGGGAACTGACACCATGAATTTGGCAGAGCTGCCAATAAATCCGCAAGAGAACGAGGGGGTGAGATCTCTTCTGAACAGCACGTGGGGAGTTTGGTGGCCAGCGCATGTGTTTGAACTCAGAGGAGTGTTCCTGGAGCCACTCTGTAGCAATTTTGGACTTTTAGGGTGTCGCATTGTCCTGCTGGAATTGCCCGAATCCGTCGGAATGCACAGCGGACATGAATTGCCGCGTGGTTAGGCAACCATGTCAGGAATTCCGCGGCCCCTCGCGCCGGAGGTTCGAGTCCTCCCTCGGGCATGGTTGTGTGTGTTGTTCTTAGCATAAGTTAGAGTAAGTTAGTTTAAGCAGTGGTACGTTTAGGGACAGATGACCTCAGCAGTTTGGTCCCTTAGCAATTCACACACATTTCAACATGAATGGATGCAGGTGATCAGACAGGATGGCTACGTATGTGTCACCTGTCAAGGTCGTATCAGAGGTCCAATATTACTCCAACACACGTCCCACACCTTTACAGAGCCTCCACTAGCTTGAACAGTCCTCTGCTGACAAGCAGGGTCCATGGATTCATGAGGTTGTCTCCATACTCATACACGTCCATCCGCTCGATACAATCTGAAACGAGACTCGTCCTACCAGTTAACATATTTCCAGTCCTCAACAGTCCAATGTCGGTATTGACGGGCCCAGGCGAGGCGTAAAGCTTTTTTTCGTGCTGTCATCAAGGGTATACGAGTGGCCTTCGGCTCCGAAAGCCCGTGTCCATAATGTTTCGTTGAATGGTTCGGCATGGCATAGCACTAAAATCTTCAGCGATTTTCGGAAGGGTTCCACTTCTGTTACGTTAAACGATTCTCTTGAGTCGTCGTTGGCCTCATTCTTGCAGGATCTTTTTTTCCGGCCGGACCTATGTTGGTAATTTGATGTTTTACCTGATTCCTGTACTCATGGTACACTCGTGAAGTGCCATCATGGTGATTGATTTCGGTGTGAGTAACCATCCAGCCGCTGTAAATCTGGCGCTGGCGACTAGGCGGCTGCCGACGCCATACAAAACCAGAGAAATTGTAAGAAGATAAAATTTCCCTGAAGTGATAGTGGCAGATGCACCTGTCATAGATACTCATCGAAATCAACCACCCCAATGATGAAGCCGGCCGCAGTGGCCGAGCGGTTCTAGGCGCTTCAGTCTGGAACTGCGCGACCGCTACGGTCGCAGATTCTAATCCTGCCTCAGGCATGGATGTGTGTCATGTCTTTAGGTTAGTTAGGTTTATGTAGTTCTAAGTTCTAGGGTACCGATGACCTCAGAAGTTAATTCCCATAGTGCTCAGAGCCATTTGAACCAATGATGAAGAGCAAGGTGACTCAACGAATCAAGCATCCCCATGAGAACAGAAAACTATTACATCCAAGTCGTTGTTTCCAGATTACGCTACACATAGTTTCTAACTGTTATGTATTACTTCGTATACAATGGTAAGAGGAGGTGAGCTGCAGAATGGTGCATCATCCGTCGTCGTACGGAAATTGGACAGGAGTAGAAATAACAAACGAACACTGAAGTACAGCAAACAGAGATTTTACTTAATTTGTAACTTTCTCTAAGCGTTGCGAATAAAATTTTCAAAAGAACAAACAGCAGTTAAATCCAGCTGTTACAAGAAGCAAAAGAGCATCGTGCAGTGTGAGGCCCCCACTATAATTGTACGAGAGAACCGGTGAAGGCTGACTGAGACAAAGACCGAACACTGACACTGAAGCTATGCCGTATACCTGCCGCCAGCGATCCTGTTTTGCGGCAGCAGAGGGCGTTCGTAGTCGGTGTCGCTGAGGCTGTGGCTCAGCGAGCGCGCGTCTCTGCATCCGCCGTATCCCCGCGCGACTGCTGTTGGCGTATGAAGCAAGTATGTTTCCGTTGCCAACTATGAGATGCCAGTAAGTACGGTATCGATATGCGATACCATGCTAACCTGAAACTGAAATATCTAACCATAGTGTGGCCGAGCGGTTCTAGGCACTTCATTCCAGAACCGCACTGCTGCTACGGTCGCAGGTTCGAATTCTGCCTCGGGCATGGATGTGTGTGATGTCCTTAGGTTAGTTAGGTTTAAGTAGTTTTAACTCTAGGAGACTGATGACATCAGATGTTAAGTCCCATAGTGCTTAGAGCCTTTTGAACCATTTTTAACCATGCTGTACTGTTACGACATGAAAGTAATCTTCGAACTTAAATATCAACCATTAGAGCACAAAGGTTCAGATTTACTTGGGAAATGAAGTGTAGAATAAAATGCTTTGGTTCGTGCTCGAGCAGTCCAAGGCTGTACTGCTGGTCCATGGTGTTCAACGGGCACAATATTTCGGCGATCAGACATGTCGCCATCGTCAGGTGCGCTGACGAACTGAGCTCCTGAGGGCAGGCGGCCGTCTTAAATCCCCTCCCCATGCGAGGCATTCTCTCCGCCCTGGTCGCCCGGTTTCTTTCCTGAGCGTCTTTTTAATTAGACTCAATGCTGGTTCCCATGCCTTGTTGAGATTATAGCCGCAATCTCCGTTGATGAGTTCGTCCCTGGTACAAATTTCGATAGTCTCTCCAATGACGCTGTCCCAGTATTTAGACGTCTGTGCCAAGACCCTGGTATGTTGGTAGTCGATTTCGTGATTTTCAGACAAACAGTGCTCTGGCACAGCGTCGTTAGAGAGGCTATCGAAATTCGTACCAGGGACGGACTCATCAACTGTGATTGCGGCTATAACCTGAGCAAGGCATGGGAACCAGCATTGAGTCTACGATAAAAGATACCCAGCAAAGAAAACGAACGGGCGACCAGGGCGGACGAAGCAATTACACCAACGCCACCACAGACGCCGACGCCAGCGTTTCAGCGATCGCCGACGCGCGGCCGCGGCCGCAGACCGCGGAGAGAACGCCTCGCAGGGGGAGGGGATTTAAGACGTCCGCCCGCCCTCAGGAGCTAGCCCAACGCCATGCCGAGACGTAGGAATGGAGGAAGAGGCAAGACTGCTGCTGCTGTGGAGCTCCTGCTAAACGCAGTCGGGAGCAACGGTTGCGGCAGCAAGAAGAAGAAGCGGAAGCCTGTGGCACAATTACAGTGCTATAAGTGTCAAAAGCTTGGACACATAGCCAAAGAATGCGACGGTGTGGTTGCGTGTGTTAAGTGCGGGAAACCGCACGACACGCGCAACTGCACCAAACCAAGGGGTACTGCAGCGCTGTGCGTAAACTGCGGTGGATCGCACGCCGCAAACGCGCGCAGCTGCAGTTACCTGAAGACGTGGAAGCAGCGGAAGTTGGCCACCACACACGAAGAGGTGGCCCAAGAAGAAGAAATGGTGGTCACCCTGCCCCCCTGCCTTAGTAGGGGAAGCGGGCTGCGCCACCAACACGACGTGGACGCCTTCCGCCAAGCACTGCGGGAAGCCAACGAGGACGCAATCACCGCGCTCAAATCCGCCATGGCGGAGGAGAGAGCGGCCCTGAGAGCGGAACTCGAATAGACGCGCCAGGAGGTGACGCAACTAAGGGTCGCCTTGTACCTCGCGTCCTGCACGAAGACGGACGTGGCACCGACCCCCACCTGTACGGGGGTAGACGCGGCAACACAAACGACCACCTCCCTTGCCGACGCGGCAACGCAGGTTGCTAGGGAGGTGGTCATACAGTCGGGGAAAACCACCAATAACAAGGAGACGGCCTCCTCGGAAGCAGTCGTCACTCCTGTCTCTGCGGAAACGCACAGGAAGTGCCGATGGAGACCGAGGGAGAAGAAGACGAGCCGTTCGAGTGAATCCCCCTCCCCAACAAGAACTGTGTGAGTGAGGTGCTCACCAAGATCGCCGATTCCCTGCGAGACGGTAGCTACCTCCATCATGATCATCCTTACCCTTTCACGGTAGATAACATCCCTCCCCTTCCTCACAAACCTTATCCTTTCCACTGGGGGTGCGAAAACTTGAACCAGAAGCTGCACGGGAGGGAACTCGTCAGGCGTGGAGATCTGGAGCTCATAAACAAGCATCCGATCTTCACGGACGAGGACTGGAAATACATGACTGAGGAATCAGTCAAGTACATCCGGACACAGACGCCGCCAGTGGACTACTCCCGCCTGAAGAAAATAGAATTCGGGCAGCCAGGAAGCAGTAAGAAGAAGAAGAACAAGAAGCCGCCGGAATCAGCCGGAAGATAAGCTCCTGCATCCACAGAAACCAGAGGCCAGACCAACACGCGAAGAAAAACATTCCAAACAGAGAGGACTTCAGGAGGAACAGCTCAAACAGCTTAAACTCCGCTACCTCGGGCCAAGGCAGGCCCGTCAATACAATGAGTCAGGAGCTCAGTTCGTCAGCGTACCTGACGATGGTGACTTGTCCGACCGCCGAAATATTGTGCCCGTTGGAAACTACGGGCCAGTAGTACACTCATAGACTGTTCGAGCAAGACATACACAGGAGAAACTGAAGAATCGCGTTGATTCTTAATTGCAAAAACACCACACTTGATATATGTCGATAACAGTGCTATCTGCTGCCAATCCAGTACAATGGTTTGATAAATAGTTCGTATTTTTTGGCGTGGAATCCGCATGTGCAATAAAATTGGGAGGTACCCGTTGGAAAACACAAAGCTGGCCCCACCAGCGTAGGAGGGGTAGTTAGGATATGATGGATGGGTGGGTGGAGAGGGTAGTATGGGTGTACGACGGCACTGTCTTCAGCGCCCGCTCAGTAATAAATTGAGACGGGTGTCAAGAAAAGACTCAGAACAGTAATATAAAACAGAACGTAAAACACATGTAACAAGCTTGGAAAAATATGTGCCTACCCACACCGAAGCGTGGGACGAAGCATGCCGTCGGCAGTAAAACATGGACAACACAAGAAGAAAGTGGTAGAGGGAGCTAAAACAATATATCAGATAGAAGTGGCCGGCTGACCGCAAGGAAAAAAGGGAGGAGCAAGCCACTTTGCAATACATTAAAACCTCCAGCCTAAAAGTTTAGGCCAGACTCCAGACACATCACAAAACTTTAAAACCCTAGACACACACGTCTCATTATAAGCTAAAACACAGGGCAGATCCCCATCAACTTATGCTTCTGCCCTTGCATCACGGTATAAAATGCAGTCTGTTAAAATGTGGCGGACAGAGATGTGCACACCACAAGCATCACAAAACGGGGGATCCTCCCGCCGTAAGAGAAAGCTATGTGTGAGAGGACAGTGCCCAATCCGAAGACGCGTGAGGGTCACTTCCTCCCGCCTGAGCAACCGGCAGGAGGAACGCCACGGCCGAGTTGCTGACTTCACCAACCGCAATTTATTGATCGTCACCGCCAGCCATTCTTCCGCCCACAACTCCATGCACTTCTTGTGGAGTGCAGAAATGACGCACTGCAAAGGAATAGGACACTGGACCACATCCTGCTCTCTGCAGGTCTCCTTGGCAGCCCGATCGGCCTGTTCATTGCTCCATATTCCAACATGATCAGGCACCCAGCAGAAGGACACCACCTTACCCCGCAGTTGGAACAAGTACAGTTGGTCATATATCAGCTGGACCATCTCCTCAGTTGGGTACAGATTCTGAAATGATTGTAAGGCACTAAGAGATTCGGAGCAGAGAAGAAATCGATTGCTCCGAACACTATTCATCTGCTCCATTGCCTTCAGGATCGCGTGGAGCTCCGCCGTGAAAACGATATATTCACCAGGGAGGCGAATCCGGGTAACATGATCAGGGAACACTACAGAACAGCCAAGGAGTTGGTCAGCTGTAGCACACACAGATATCCTCTTTTCTAGTATTAACTTTTCACCTTGAACAATTTTTTTCTTATGACGTATCATTGTATTTAGTTGTTTCAAGTTAAACACTGTGCGTAATACACGCAGCGCGAGCTAGCAGGTCTTGGCTCTGCGGCCCCATGATAACTGTGTTACTTGTATTCGCCAGCAGGAAAGGCCCTTTGCGCTGCGCCCGATCCCGCCCGTGTTGTTTTCGCCGGCCTCGCCTGTCAGCGACAAAGACCCGTGACGCGTATTTAGCCCGGCGCACATAATATCAAAGTTTATCGATCACCGTCCCCCGCCCCTTTTCAATTTCCTCTTTCGCCGTGATTCCCGGGCATCACAAACGCTTTATTACCGTGACCATTAATTTGTAATTTTAAACGGAGCGCGGGCGCGGTGTATTACTTGGGGCTTTGACATGCCCGCCCGGATACCGCAGCGCCGCCACAACCCTACTGCGGCCTCCGCCCGCCCCCGCAAACCACTGCGCTCCGCCCGCTCGCACCGCGAGTAGAAAAGTTCGCCGAGTCCTCGCAACGCCGACTGGTCCACGCGGCAGCGTAGGGCATGGTGCGGATGCAAAACAGCCGCTAAAATGACGCCGAGAACGAGCGTGCTGGAAGTACGTTATCTCTGTCAAGGGGCAAGAACATAAAGCAGATGCCAAAAATCGTGGGAAAACACAAGCTTCACCCAAGAGCTGAAAAAAATGGCCGAAACATTAGCGTTTCTTTCAGTTGCTTTTGTGTGCCATGTAAGTACTGACATGGCCAAACGAAGGAAAAGTCTCAAATACGTGTTGTTTTTTTTTTCTCTTTTTCTTTTCGGTCCTCAGTATTCTGACTGGTTTGATGCGGCTCGCCACGAATTCCTCTCCTGTGCCAACCTCTTCACCTCAGAGCAACACTTGCAACCTACGTCCTCAGT
The DNA here is from genome assembly GCF_021461395.2 of Schistocerca americana. NCBI lineage: Eukaryota > Metazoa > Arthropoda > Insecta > Orthoptera > Acrididae > Schistocerca > Schistocerca americana. Next base: position 458,132,065 of record NC_060122.1, read on the forward strand.
TATTTCCTGGATGTACTCCAATCGCTGTCTTCCTCTACAGTTTTTGCCCTCTACAGCTCCCTCTAGTACCATGGAAGTAATTCCCTGATATCTTAACAGATGTCCTATCATTCTGCCCCTTCTCCTAGTAAGTGTTTCCACATATTCCTTTCCTCTCTGATTCTGCACATAACCTCCTTATTCCGTACCTTATCAGTTTATCTGATTTTCACCATTCTCTCGTGGTCGTGCGGTAGCGTTCTCGCTTCCCACGCCCGGGTTCCCGAGTTCGATTACCGGCGGGGTCAGGGATTTTCTCTGCCTCGTGATGGCTGGGTGTTGTGTGCTGTCCTTAGGTTAGTTAGGTTTAGGTAGTTCTAAGTTCTAGGGGACTGATGACCATAGCTGTTAAGTCCCATAGTGCTCAGAGCCATTTCACCATTCACCTTTAGCACCACATCTCAAATGCTTCGATTCTCTTCTGTTCTGGTTTTCCCACAGTCCAAGTTTCACTACCATACAACGCTGTGCTCCAAACGTACGTACTCAGAAATGTATTCCTCAAATTAAAGCCTGTGTTTGCCCTTTTTCAAATGGTTCAAATGGCTCTGAGCACTATGGCACTTAAAATCTGAGGTCATCAGTCCCCTAGAACTTAGAACTACTTAAACCTAACTAACCTAAGGACATCACACACATCCATGCCCGAGGCAGGATTCGAACCTGTGACCGTAGCAGTCGCGCGGTCCCGGACTGAAGCGCCTAGACCCGCTCGGCCTCTACGGGCGGCTTTTTGCCATTTCTAGTCTGCTTTTGATGTTCTCCTTGTTCCGTCCGTCTTTGGTTATTTTGCTGCCTATATGGCAGAATTCCTTAACGTCAACTACTTCGTGACAATCAATCCTGACGTTAAGTTTCTCGCTGTTCGCATTTCTGCTACATCCCATTAATTTCGTCTTTCTTCAGTTTACTCTCAGTCCATATTCTAGCTCATTATATTGTTCATACCATTCAGCATATCATGTAATTCTTCTCCACTTTCACTCAGAATAGGAATATCATCAGCAAATCGTATCATTGATATCCTGTCTCCTTAAATTTTAGTTTTAATCCTGAAATTTTCTTTTATTTCCATCATTGCTTCTTCGATGTACAGATTGAACAGTAGGGGGCAAAGACTACATCCCTGTCTTACACCTTTTTTAATCCGAGCCCTTCGTTCTTGGTCGTCCACTCTTATTATTTCCTCTTGGATTTTTACGTATTACGTATTACCCGTCTTTCCCTATAGCTTACCCCTATTTTTCTCAGAATTTCGAAAATCTTGCCCATTTCACACTGCAAAACGCTTATTCCAGGTCCAAAAATGCCATTCACTTGGTTTGCTTCCATTATCAACCTCAACGTCAACTACGTATGATGTATATATGCATACCGATGCGACGAATGAAAATTTGGATGAAGGCCGGGAATCGAACCTGGTTCTCCTGCCCACTAGGTAGATGCGCTAACAACTTCCCCACCCTGGCACCGTGCTTTTGCGCAACTGCACGGACTACCGTAGCACGCATCCATCCTCAATCCAAATTCCCATTCACGTCTCAGTCCACTTGGTATTTGATGTAGTTGTGTAAAGCCACGGCGTCAGGGTGGCATAGTAGTTTGTGCATCTCCCTAGTGAACAGGAGACGGAGGTTCGAATACCAGCCTTGGTACAAATTTACATTTGTTGCTTCAGTCTCCAAACATACATCGGAGATGTCTGAGACCTGAAAAGGTCTTGACTTTTTGCAGAAAAAAGTCGTATAGTTTCTCAACAATGTGAAGTTTTCTTCACTACACCTCTAGTTAATTCAGTGGATGTGGAACGTAGGAAACTTGTATAGAATGCAATACTAACATTATTTTTAGTAAACGATCCAAATAAACCACCACAACTGCAGCTGAAAGGAAAGCCACACAGACCTGATAGTAAAGGGTCAAAAGCAATAAAACTATTTCCAGTACAGAAGAAACCAGTGCTACAAATGTTGCTACATCTGAACTATAAACAGCAAGAGTTTTCAACACATTCGTGTTTCAGACAAAAATAATTACATTTAGAAAAATATTCGTGTATTAGAATACAAGCAGAGTGGAAGAATGTTCGAATAACGAGATTCCAAACAAAATTGTTAAGTGTCGAGGAAAGTGCCTGTCACAATAACAGCAGACAACAGCATGAATATATGATTCTCTTCAGCGGTGTAAGCTGCAGTTATACACTCAGTCTATTCGAAAGTATTTCTTCATGAATAAGCTGCAGCTTATGTCACTGAATCAGTGAGATTCGGCTGCATTTAGATTTATTTTACGATGACTCATGTCTAATGCTTGGAGCGCAAAAATGTAACAACTAATTGGTTAATAATGTAGAAAGGTAATTAAAAGACGTGTAAGCTTCAAATTTTCCCTCGTGAAACTCACTTCAGATTTACAGTTTTGCTATTTATAGAGTATCTAAACCGCAACACATAACGTTCCATATATACATTTAAAGTTTCTTACTTATTGTGACATTGCTGGTATGTCAATACAAGAGTGACAGAACTGGAAAGACAAACTGATACTTTTGGAAATTCTCTGTTGTATTCCGGCAGCTTGCCTATTGAACTGCTGTGAGTCATTCCTAAAGACGCGGCCTGACATACTCGGCATGCTAGAGATTAGAGATAACCTCTGCACTTTAAAACTATGCACCTTATCTCGCTGCACAAATTCCACATGTGACCTTCATCTGATCCTTAAAAGTTCACATATTTCCGTTATTTATCTATTATTTAGCACCATATGTGTGTGGCGCCATTTTAATGGGTAAAATAACTTGCGGAGCAATATCCTGGGACTGTTACAGTACCGGAAGGTACGGTCATCCAGTCTGGAGATTCTCTATCGACCGTTGGCGAAGTGTGGTTGAGTTTTTCGGAGCAAAAGTCGCTATTTGTTGGTAAGTATGAAGAAGTATGAAAACAAAAGAAATTTGATATGGAACAAAACATTATTGTCAAAGTTGTTACAAGCATATGATATCGAACCGAACAAAACTTCTTGTAAATGTCTATCAGAGCGAATGGGAAGGTGGAACGAACCATAGGCAAGAGAACAAAAACTGAAAACGGTAGAAATATGAAATAAACAAAACAAATGCTTTTAATGAGTAAATATAAAATTTCAGCAACTAAAGCATCAGATCGTGCAGTAGGAAACAACAGAGAGAATAGTGTGCAAGCATTTAAAGAGGTACTGAAATGTTTGTACAGTCTAAGAGATGAATTAGAAATACAGATAGTGAATTAGGAAAATTATCACTGTTCGTGCTGTAATATCAGGTAATGTGAATAAAACCATTAGAAATATGAGTAAAGGGAAGGCGCGTGCGCTGAAGGTGCGGATAAAAGCAATTCAGCAACGCTTGAACAATGCTATGATTGTTCCTTTACATATGAAGCGAGGCAGATTAGCCCCTTGTCCCTGATATGCAACATATTCACTGAAAGTATCAACAAACTCATAGAAAGAAGTTACGTGTTACTTAAACTGCTTACTTAAACTGCTTTAGAGGATGGTGTGGCATGCTGGACCTTCGCTTTTCTGTGTAGTCGTCAAGAGAATGATTAAGTTTATTTCGAATGATTCTATATTATCTTAAGGAATTTTAGTACTCTTCTTGTCAGTTTCATGTTTCCTTGGTTTTATAACATCGTCTTCTTCATGACACCGTTATTTAGGTATTACATCAGACAACACACGTACAAATGATCAAATCTGCAGAGTAGATGGAAAAGGCGGGTTGTGGCTCACTGCCTAGCTTTCTGGCTCACTCTAGAAAATAATTAGTGATGTCGAGTTCGAAATTTTTCTTTCCTTCTAACCCAGCGACGTCTACGGTTTGTAATTCATAGAAAGATCTCGGTATTTCACGATTTATCAGTATTATCTCTTGTTGTTCAAGTTCATAATTAGGTTCGTATTTGACAATAGGAACACGAATTTCCTTACATCCCACGACAATTTTACCTTCCAAAGGAAGAGAAGCTCTGTCTTCAGTTCCGTTATTTAAATCTGCCCATCGAAGTAGAACGTTTTCAGCACTTGATGACCATGTAAGAACCACAGTAAGATCGCCTTCCCACATCACTTCTTTATAATCCTTAAAAAAACCACCAAGAAATTCCAATGGATAAAGCACTTCATTTCTTTTGATTCTTATCTTTCTATTATTAACTATATGGTTTTCTAGGACATGTTGTTGTTGTTGTTGTTGTCTTCAGTCCTGAGACTGGTTTGATGCAGCTCTCCATGCTACTATATCCTGTGCAAGTTTCTTCATCTCCCAGTACTTACTGCAACCAACATCCTTCTGAATCTGCTTAGTGTATTCATCTCTTGGTCTCCCTCTACGACTTTTACCCTCTACGCTGCCCTCCAGTACTAAATTGGTGATCCCTTGATGCCGCAGAACATGTCCTACCAACCGATCCCTTCTTCTAGTCAAGTTGTGCCACAATCTCCTCTTCTCCCCAATCCTATTCAATACTTCCTCATTAGTTATGTGATCTACCCATCTAATCTTCAGCATTCTTCTGTAGCACCACATTTCAAAAGCTTCTGTTCTCTTCTTGTCCAAACTATTTATCGTCCATGTTTCACTTCCATACATGGCTACACTCCATACAAATACTTTCAGAAACGACTTCCTGACACTTAAATATATACTCGATGTTAACAAATTTCTCTTCTTCAGAAACGCTTTCCTTGCCATTGCCAGTCCACATTTTATATCCTCTCTACTTCGACCATCATCCGTTATTTTGCTCCCCAAATAGCAAAACTCTTTTACTACTTTAAGTGTCTCATTTATTAATCTAATTCCCTCAACATCATCCGACTTAATTCGACTACATTCCATTATCCTCGTTTTGCTTTTGTTGATGTTCATCTTATATCCTCCTTTCAAGACACTGTCCATTCCGTTCAACTGCTCTTCCAAGTGCTTTGCTCTCTCTGACAGAATTACAACGTCATCGGCGAACCTCAACTTTTTTATTTCTTCTCCATGAACTTTAATACCTACTCCGAATTTTTCTTTTGTTTCCTTTACTGCTTGCTCAATATACAGATTGAATAACATCGGGGAGAGGTTACAATCCTGTCTCACTCCATTCCCAACCGCTGCTTCCCTTTCATGCCTCTCGACTCTTATAACTGCCATCTGGTTTCTGTACAAATTGTAAACAGCCTTTCGCTCCCTGTATTTTACCCCTGCCACCTTCAGAATTTGAAAGAGAGTATTCCAGTCAACATTGTCAAAAGCTTTCTCTACGTCTACAAATGCTAGAAATGTAGATTTGCCTTTCCTTAATCTATTTTCTGAGATAAGTCGTAGGGTCAGTATTGCTTCACGTGTTCCAACATTTCTGCGGAATCCAAACTGATCTTCGCCGAGGTCGGCTTCTACCAGTTTTTCCATTCGCCTGTAAAGAATTCGCGTTAGTATTTTGCAGCTGTGACTTATTAAACTGATAGTTCGTTTAAAAATGGTTCAAATGGCTCTGAGCACTATGGGACTTAACATCTATGGTCATCAGTCCCCTAGAACTTAGAACTACTTAAACCTAACTAACCTACGGACAGCACACAACACCCAGTCATCACGAGAATAGTTCGGTAGTTTTCACATCTGTCAACACCTGCTTTCTTTGGGATTGGAATTGTTATATTCTTCTTGAAGTCTGAGGGTATTTCGCCTGTCTCACACATCTTGCTCACCAGATGGTAGAGTTTTGTCAGGACTGGCACACCCAAGGCTGTCAGTAGTTCCAATGAAATCTTGTCTACTCCTGGGGCCTTGTTTCGACTCAGGTGTTTCAGTGCTCTGTCAAACTCTTCGCGCAGTATCGTATCTCCCATTTCATCTTCATCTACATCCTCTTCCATTTCCATAATATTGTCCTCAAGTACATCGCCCTTGTATAGACCTTCTATATACTCCTTCCACCTTTCTGCTTTCCCTTCTTTGCTTAGAACTGGGTTTCCATCTGAGCTCTTGATATTCGTACAAGTGGCTCTCTTTTCTCCAAAGGTCTCTTTAATTTTCCTGTAGGCAGTATGTACCTTACCCCTAGTGAGATACGCCTCTACATCCTTACATTTGTCCTCTAGTCATCCCTGCTTAGGCATTTTGCACATCCTGTCGTCTCATTTTTGAGACGTTTGTATTCCTTTTTGCGTGCTTCATTTACTGCGTTTTTATATTTTCTCCTTTCATCAATTAAATTCAATATTTCTTCTGTTACCCAAGGATTTCTACTAGCTCTCGTCTTTTTACCTACTTGATCCTCTGCTGCCTTCACTACTTCATCCCTCAGAGCTACCCATTCTTCTTCTATTGTATTTCTTTCCCCCATTCCTGTAAATTGTTCCCTTATGCTCTCCCTGAAACTCTGTACAACCTCTGGTTTAGTCAGTTCATCCAGGCCCCATCTCCTTAAATTCCCACCTTTTTGCAGTTTCCTCAGTTTTAATCTACAGTTCATAACCAATAGATTGTGGTCAGAGTCCACATCTGCACCTGGAAATGTCCTACAATTTAAAACCTGGTTCCTAAATCTCTGTCTTACCATTATATAATCTATCTGATACCTTTTAGTATCTCCAGGGCTCTTCCACGTATACAACCTTCTTTTATGATTCTAGAACCAAGTGTTGGCTATGATTAAATTATGCTCTGTGCAAAATTCTACCAGGCGGCTTCCTCTTTCGTTTCTCTCCCCCAATCCATATTCACCCACTATGTTTCCTTCTCTCCCTTTTCCTACTCTCGAATTCCAGTCACCCATGATTATTAAATTTTCGTCACCCTTCACTACCTGAATAATTTCTTTTATCTCATCATACATTTCATCAATTTCTTCATCATCTGCAGAGCTAGTTGGCATATAAACTTGTACTACTGTAGTAGGCATGGGCTTCGTGTATATCTTGGCCACAATAATGCATTCACTATGCTGTTTGTAGTAGCTTACCCGCATTCCTATTTTTTTATTCATGATTAAACCTACTCCTGCATTACCCCTATTTGATTTTGTATTTATAATCCTGTATTCACCTGACCAAAAATCTTGTTCCTCCTGGCACCGAACTTCACTAATTCCCACTATATCTAACTTCAACCTATCCATTTCCCTTTTTAAATTTTCTAACCTACCTGCCCGATTAAGGGATCTGACATTCCACGCTCCGATCCGTAGAACGCCAGTTTTCTTTCTCGTGATAACGACGTCCTCCTGAGTAGTCCCCGCCCGGAGATCCGAATGGGGGACTATTTTACTTCCGGAATATTTTACCCAAGAGGACGCCATCATCATTTAACCATACAGTAAAGCTGCATGCCCTCGGGAAAAATTACGGCTGTAGTTTCCCCTTGCTTTCAGCCGTTCGCAGTACCAGCACAGCAAGGCCGTTTTGGTTAATGTTACAAGGCCAGATCAGTCAATCATCCAGACTGTTGCCCTTGCAACTACTGAAAAGGCTGCTGCCCCTCTTCAGGAACCACACGTTTGTCTGACCTCTCAACAGATACCCCTCCGTTGTGGTTGCACCTACGGTACGGCCATCTGTATCGCTGAGGCACGCAAGCCTCCCCACCAACGGCAAGGTCCATGGTTCATGGGGGGTTCTAGGACATACACATCAGTAATATACGAAGTCAAACGAAGTAAAACTGACGAAGAAATGAAAGGATGCTCTATTCTAGACAACGCGCTATTTCCTTTCCTTATGGTAATAAAATCAAACAGCTTTGGCACGTAGTTATCAATTAACTGTTTATTCGATTTTCCATCATATACTGGATCATCTTAACCATCAACATGTACAACACTAAAACTCATTTTCAACTGAGCATGACTAGGATGCACAAATCCATCTCCAATATCAATGTTAATTTCTGTATCTTTGTTGGGCACATTTAAATTGTTTTTACTTTTCTGATTCGCTGAGAACGATTAAAACTGATAACTCTCAATCTTATTCATTTATTAAGGGTAAAAATTCATTAATAATTTTATTCCATCTCTAAAATAACTGTTACAGTAGCATGTTGGACGTAGTTGATTATTTGCCGACTCTATGATAGTAAAACTTCTGATATACACTACTGGCCATTAAAAGTGCTGCACCAAGAAGAAATGCAGATGATAACCAGATATTCATTGGACAAATATATTATATTAGATCTGACATGTGATTACATTTTCACGCAATTTGGGTGCATATATCCTGAAAAATCAGTACCCAGAGCCACTACCTCTGGCCGTAATAACGGCTTTGATACGCCTGGGCATTGAGTCAAACGGAGCTTGGATGGCGTGTACAGGCACAGCTGCCCATGCAGCTTCAACACGATACCACAGTTCATCAAGAGTAGTGACTGGCGTATTGTGACGAGCCAGTTGCTCGGCCACCATTGACCAGACGTTTTCAATTGGTGAGAGATCTCGAGGATGTGCTGGCGAGGGCAGCAGTCGAACATTTTCTGTATCCAGAAAGGCCCGTACAGAACCTGCAACATGCGGTCGTGCATAATCCTGTTGAAATGTAGGGTTTCGCAGGGATCGGATGAAGGGTAGAGCCACGGGTCGTAACACATTTGAAATGTAACATCCACTGTTCGAAGTGCCGTCAATGCGAACAAGAGGTGACCGAGACGTGTAACCAATGGCACCCCATACCATCACGCCGGGTGATACGACAGTACGGCGATGACGAATACACACTTCCAATGTGCGTTCACCGCGATGTCGCCAAACACGGATGCGACCATAATGACGCTGTAAACAAAACCTGGATTCATCCGAAAAAATGACGTTTTGCCATTCGTGCACTCAGATTCGTCGTTGAGTACACCATTGCAGGCGCTCCTGTCTGTGATGCAGCGTCAAGGGTAACCGCAGCCATGGTCTCCAAGCTGATAGTCCATGCTGCTGCAAACGTCGTCGAACTGTTCGTGCAGATGGTTGTTGTCTTGGAAACGTCCCCATCTGTTGACACAGGGATCGAGACGTGGCTGCACGATCCGTTACAACCATGCGGATAAGATGCCTGTCATCTCTACTGCTAGTGATACGAAGCCGTTGGGATCTAACACGGCGTTCCGTATTACCCTCCTGAACCCACCGATTCCACATTCTCCTAACAGTCATTGGATCTCGACCAACGCGAGCAGCAATATCGCGATGCGATAAACCGCAACCGCGATAGGCTACAACCCGACCTTTATCAATGTCGGAAACGTGATGGCACGCATTTCTCCTCCTAACACGAAGCATCACAACAACGTTTCACCAGGCAAGGCCGTCAACTGCTGTTTGTGTATGAGAAATCGGTTGGAAACTTTCCTCATGTCAGCACGTTGTAGGCGTCGCCACCGGCGCCAACCTTTTGTGAATGCTCTGAAAAGCTAATCATTTGCATATCACAGCATCTTCTTTCTATCGGTTAAATTTCGCGTCTGTAGCACGTCATCTTCTTGGTGCAGCAATTTTAATGGCCAGTAGTGTATGTGATTTCAGTGTAAGAAATTAAGTACTCTGCATATCGTTTCAGTTAATCACGTCAACAATTTGTTCTCTCTAAGCCATGAGCGGTTGCAGTGGCTATCAGAAACTGAGCATTGACTAGTTAAGTTCGTTACTAGGTACTTGCACTCCACCTGCATGTGTCTGTTGTTGCCGATATGACATGTCGGGAATCCCAAAAGTATCGAGGAGATGGGCCAGCGGTTTTGCAGGCCTCGAGATCGCGAGCAAACATCTCTCTGGCTCCTGCAGCCGCAGTTGTGCTACTGGCAGCGGGAAAAAACACATTCCTGCAAGAGCCACAGGTAGGTTGCCAAACGTGCGAGAGTGGAGGGCAACCGAATGGGTGACCTGTGACGTCGGCTTGACACGGGCCAGGGTGGTGTATTGCTGGCATTGGTGGTGGCGTGGGGGAGGGTTAGAACGAAAGAGCGCCGGACGTGGTTCTGCCTTTCCGTCGGCCGGCGGTAGATTAACGCGCGATCGCTGCATGCCGCTTAATTGAATGCTTCCGCCCCGAATACCGCGCCGGTGACACAGAATTAATGTAATACAAAAATCCCGACAGCGCTGACAGTGACAAATGAGCGTCGCTTCTGGTAGCAGGCAACGCGCGCCCGTTGCCATAGCGACCGCTGTCTTCCATCAGCTGCGCTCATCCGCTCGAGATCGTGAGCTGTCGGACCGTGGGGGTGGCTGAGAGGAGGAGGACGGCCGTAGTTAGTTATAATGTTGCAATAAATTGTATGGTGCAACGAAAATTATGTTGTGTAAAAGGTAGATGCTAGGTCGTAAAGGTTTTATGTAAAATATATTTTTCTGGAAGACTAGATTTACGTTTTTGGAAGACGACGTGTTTTTTTTTCCCTACCTTGTCATTCTTTGCCTAAAGGACTGACGTCCGGATTCATGATGACAATTATTGACGTTATCACTAAAAGAAATCAGCTAAATTTCGATTACGCTATAATTCACACAAATCTGGGGGCTGTAAATTCAACTAAATACTTACGGATTACAGTTACAAATAACCTAAATTGGAACGATCACATAGATAATATTGTGGGTAGAGCAAACCAAAGACTGCAGTTTATTGGCAGAACACTTAGAAGGTGCAACAAGTCTACTAAAGAGACTGCTTACACCACGCTTGTCGGCCCTATTCTGGAGTATTGCTGTGCGGTGTGGGATCCGCATCAGATGGGACTGACGGTTGACATCCAAAAAGTACGAAGAAGGGCAGCTCGTTTTGATTATCGCGAAATAGGGGAGATAGTGTCACAGGCATGATACGTGAATTGGAGTGGCAATCATTAAAACAAAGGCGTTTTTCGTTGCGACGGGATCTTCTCATGAAATTTCAATCACCAATTTTCTCCTCCGATTGCGAAAACATTCTGTTGGCACCCACCTACATAGGGAGAAATGATCATCAGGATAAAATAAGAGAAATGAGGGGTCGCACAGAAAAATTTAAGTTCTCGTTTTTCCCGCGTGCCATTTGAGAATGGAACGGTAGAGAGACAGCTTGAAGGTGGTTCATTGAACCCTTTGCCAGGCACTTTATTGTGAATAGCAGAGTAATCACGTAGATGTAGATGTTCTTCCTCTTCTTCCATGTGCTGCTTTCGACATAGGACCGCAAGTTGACTGCCACTTTGTACTGTTATGCATTACTTCGTACACAACAGTAAGGTGAGGTGGGCTACAGGGTGGTGCAGCAGCTGTCGTTCTAGGGAAGCTGGACAGGGTTAGAAACAGTTAGCAAACATGCAACAAGAGTTTTACTTAACGTGTAGCTTTCTAGAAGTATTACGAAGAAACTTCACATAAGAACAAAAACAACAACGAAGTCCAGCTAGTACTTAAGAGCCTTGTAAAGCACGAGCGAACTGTCGAGGGCTAAGCCCGAAGACTGTCGAAGACTTCGACTGAAGCTGGACTGTGTAGCTGCCGCTGGCCATTCTACATCGCGGCGGCAGAGGGCAGTCGCAGTCGGAGCCGCAGAAAGCATGCCTCAGCCGGCGCGCGTAATTGGAGTCGCCATGTCCACGCACGATCGACCAGCGTCTGTTTGAAACGTGCGTTTCCGTTGCCGACTGCGAGATGCCGGTGATACCACGTGTACAATAGTGCTTCTAGCATGTATGTACACGTTAGTATGTTACCGTGTTCCAAACATTGTTGCTATGATCCTTGGATGGGGTGAAGGTAATAATTAAAGTGCAGCTAAACACAGAAGTCCAGTCTTGGCTGTAATCATCACATGGCAGCGAAACTTGGTTGATATTCCGGTACATAAATGAAGAATTTATTTATGCTGTTAAACTGGCGCTGTTCAGCATCTCATCAACATCTCCAGTACTCATACTGAAAAAATTGTGTGAGTAGTGGTTAATAATAATATCAACATTATGCTTTTCTCTTTTGCTTGCTCTTTTCTCTCCACATCGTATTCTTAATCCGTTACATATGTAAACATGTCTATACATCTTTCTTGCAGTCACAGCTCCAGATTCCCACCTGGTGACCAAAACTGGAACTATTTTTTTTATTTTTTTTTTTATTTTTTTTATTTTATTTTTATTTTTTTTTTTTTTTGCGCGCGTATTAAAATATCTGCCAAGTTTCGTTGCCATATCATAATTATAGGCCACACTGAACCTCTATGAGTGACTGCACTTTAATTGTAACCACCCAGTATATTGTGAAGATGCACCGACCGTGTACGCGGGCCCCATGCGGCCCGGCGTTTTAATCTGATGGCGGTATGCCACTCAACATACGATCTCGCAATTTTTTTTTTACTCATGTTTCATTCGCTCCTGAAGTGGACAGGATGTGCCCTTCTAGAACTTACTTCATTTGAGCCCATTCGAGGTGGCACTGTGGCAGATGGATCGCAGTTCGGATTAGTAACTTGCCTCGCCACATTTTTGAAATTGAGGCTCTTACGTAATAACAGTAATGGATTTTCGGTTGCTGTACTAACAAGCCTGTCACCCCTGCTATCCTTAGCCTTCGGACTTAGTAGAGCAAGTTTTGATACGGAACTTATGTCCGGAAATGTATTGTTTGGATATGGGAAGACCGGATCACTTTCAGTTTCCTACTTCACGGTAGGGTAGGTAATGGCAGAACTACCCACCTCATGTATCGAGAACGTTTCCCGGATCGCCCAGTCCATCACGTAACATTTTCGTCCGATTACAAAAACGGATGCGAGAAACTGGTACGTCCGCATCTAGGAGGGTTCACTGTGCTGCTCCACCGACGCGCACAGTGGTTTGTACACCGCGTGTATGAAAGCATGCGTCCTAGGTACACCTTGTGCAACAAACATCATGCTCGCCACCGAGATAATCTCCTGCAAATTGCACGGGTCAGAACTCATTGACACGTGAAAACGATCCGATCTTCAAACTTACTTTATATCCAAACGGAACGTCTCTGGAGATTGCTTCCTTATCAAAACTTTATCTAGTAAGTCCTCTCTATTACTTCTAGCAGCCTGTGATAGGAACCGTGAAATACCATCTTGTTTCCTTAAAAATAAAAAAATCAATCAGTTAACATGCTAAGCCACACTAACGTGTAACGTTTCAGAAAAGAGCAGTTTACCAGGACTGTGGTAAGGCAAAAGAATTTGTAAAACTACAGAAAACTAAGAAATCATGTGTCTTGTTTATTATGCAAGGAAAAAACTGTACCATCTTTACTTTTTCATTTCCTGTCGTTCTCAGATGAAGTTAATATTATGTTGAGAATGCCCGTCTAAGGGCGGCTGACAAAAGCAATTTTGTCGTGCCGTACCCGTTTCGCCTTTGTGTTTTGAATTATATCATCAGTGACGAGGTTTGTAGATGCTGCTCTGCATGTATGCTTGTATAGCTGGTTTTAAAGCTATTGCCCTGTTTCCAGTCTTTCTAAATGTTACCAGCACAGCACTAAGAATATGAACAGAAAACCAGCGTTCTTTGAATACGTCCACAAAGTTTTAATTTTTGTTTTCTAAAGTGTGTTACCAGCTTTGATAACATTTTTGCTGCTTTACAGGGTTTCAACGTGTGTCCATCCTCCGCTTTTTTCTGAGCTACTAATTTTCAACATAATCCTTAGTTCTTCCTTCACGATGTTTTCCAGGTCGCTTTTTCTGTCGAGAACATTAAAGTTTCTCTTGATTACAGAGATTCATGATATGTGTAATCTTTGTGCACGTGCACTTTTTGTTGTAGATGTCATGCGATGTCCCGTACGTCTCTTAAGTTTATGTATCCGAACGTTCTAAGCATCCTTTTCTAATCCCATACGTTGCATTAACTCAGTGAGGTACTTGATGGGTCGGACCCTTTTAATTTGCCCGTACTTCGTATTCATTTTCTGCATTTTGAATTTGGTGGACACGAAGATTCTTTCGAAATAGATTTGTAGGCCAGTTTCTTCTACACGTTCTTTAAGGACTTCTGTTTGATTGTTGCGATTTCACTGTCCGCAAGAATCGCCGAATCGTCTGTGAAAACTAAATAAGAGATCCTGTTGGCAGGTTTTGTTCGTCCAAGTGGAGTTTTCCTCCATAGTTTTTGGTTTTTGAGATCCTTTTTTCATTCCGCAATAACTTTTATACAGCCAAATTGAAAAAAGGTGGCTACAGTCCATGTCAATGGCAAACATCTGTTTCATTTGCCAGAGGATCTGATATTTCCCCATAACTTTTACTTTCGGTTTAGTCTTTTTTTCAATTTATTTTTTGTCCTACTTCCAAATTTGATTAGTATTGTTTTTCCTTTAGCTGCTGAACTACTTCTGTACTAGAGGGAACGGCGGAATCATTACAGTATAAACCACAAAACCTAGCTTGTTCAGGGATGGTATAATCTGATTAAATTTCTTTGCAAATATCAGCGTGTGGCATAGCATACTTTCGACTGACGACGTCAAATGTGCTAAAATATTTAAGGTGGATATTCAAATGGCTCTAAGCACTATGAGACTTAACAAATGGTTCAAATGTCTTTGAGCACTATGGGACTTAACATCTGAGGTCATCAGTCGCCTAGACTTAGAACTACTTAAACCTAACTAACCTAAGAACATCACACGCATCCATGCCCGAGGCAGTACTCGAACCGCAGCAGCGCGGTTCCGGACTGAAGCGCCTAGAACCGCTCGGCCACAGGGCCGGCCTAAGTTGGATAATAAAAGTGTTATATTGTACAGAGGCTATTCCTTGACGCAGTGGAATTTTTTACAAATTTTGTTCAGTAGTTTCAGCTCAAAAAGTGAATATGCCATCTGGCAAGCGCTACGTGGCGTTACAACCACAATGTAGTTAGTGTGGAAGCTGCAGTGTATCGGTGTTATAGCACAACATTAATCACATTTGATCAAAATTGATAAAATAAAACACAAGAAAAAGGGCTAGAATGGACTGAGCTGTGAACAGACAAATCGCGAAGGTAATTAGAACTCTCTGGAACGGTAGCCAGTAGCAAATGAAACTATACTGTTCCAGGGACCTTTTCAATCTGGGATGCATGCATGAAGAATGAAGTGAAAAAGGAATATTTGTAGCAAGGCTGGGATTCGAATCCGGGTCTCTTGCTTACTAGGCACATGTGCTGATCGATACGCCAGCCTGGCACAGTGGCTGAGCTCAGCTACTCGTACTACCCTAGCGTGCCTTCCTCCTCGATCCAAATTCCCATTCGCGCCTCAGCCCACTTGGCATTGCCCCTAAACTCGTACAACATTGCAGAGGCTCTCCAGAATCGAACGAAATGGCGGATCCTGCCTGATACGCAACATAGGTGCTTTAATCAAATAAAACCAAATGACTTAATTTTGTCCATTGTTTTCCAGTGTTTCGTCCACGACTGTTTTACTTTCGTAAAATGAAGAACAAACCGCCTTCAGTCACAAGTTGTGTTTATTTACTGCACTATGCATTTCGAGCCCTGGAGGCTCATCTTCAGGTGCTTTTTAGTTTTTAGTGATTTACATCAGGTTTTTTTTAGTTGTTTGCAGTTTAACATTGTATGATGTCTGCTTCTGTTGTGCAATTGGTACACACAATACACATCTGCACAACAGAAGCATACATCATACAATGTTAAACTGCAAACAACTAAAAAAAACCTGCTGTAAATCACTAAAAACTAAAAAGCATCTGAAGATGAGCCTCCAGGGCTCGAAATGCATAGTGCAGTAAATAAACGCAACTTGTGACTGAAGGCGGTTTGTTCTTCATTTTACGAAAACCAAATGAGATTATATGGTTCCAGAGACGTTTTCAAGTCACATATATATGCAGACTAAAGCGACCAGTGAAACTTTGTACAAAGGCCGGGATTCGAACCCAGGTCTTCTGCTCAGCTGGGCAGATGCGCTAACCACTACGCCACCCTTGGTATTCCATGAAGTTGCGCAAAGCCACTGTGCCAGGGTGGTGTACTGGTTAGTGAGTCTACTTTGTTTGTACGAGACACGGGTTCCAATCCCGGATTAGGTACAAATTTGCGTCCGCTGCTTCAGTCTGCAAATATAAATGATAGCAAGAATAATTACTGCTGCTTCACTTCTCTCCAAGCTTCCAAGTCAAAGATTCTGTACGCAAATTGTGCCCTGCACTCGGTAAAGACCGGAAATGGTTGTTAGAATGAGTTCTGTGCTTGTATTGCCCTGTTGAAAACCTCAATTCCTCGATGTCACTGTTGACCGTAGTTTCAAATAAATTTTGGGATAGCTCATTCCTGCCAGCACTTTGGGAGCAACAGTCGGAAACTGGACGCGAAGACGAAATTGCGTAGTCGCTCGGCAGTGCTTCTCCAGAACCTGACGATTACCATTGTAGTACGAACAAGCTGTAAAATTTCATTCTTGCTGCGCTCTCGGTAGGAAACGCAGGAAGAGGCCGACATGGAGGGCCTTTTCGCAGAGCCGTGCGCCGCGCCAGAAGCGGGGAATCTGGCTGAGTGGAAAAGTTGAGCCGCGCGGGCAGCTTGGCCAGCGGACGCGGAAACAAAAGTTGCTTCATTAGAGTGCAGCGTGCGCCGCGCGCTCGCTGACCTTGCATTCCGCTGCCTGCCCGCCGGCGCGCAGTGCACCCACTGCCACGCACCGCCCCCCGGTGATCCGGCAAGTTAATATTCGCATCGAGCAGTCGTGGCACCGGTGCGTTCTTTTAAGCGCAATAAAAAATCCCATTGTTTCCCAGGAGTAAGAGCAAACCCCACACGATTGGAATCTGTTTGTTGAGCTGAAGACGTACATTTTGTCTGACGTTTGTGCAGGACTGAACATCAGTTGGGAGTGAAGTTGGCAGAGACAAGAAACAGCAAGTATAAAATAAAAGATAGAGCAATTACACAAAGGAGACTGAATAGAAGTACTTGAAAAACCGATTATTAGAAAAATAATGGGTGCAATACAAACTACAGATGTGACTCTTGAAATTTTCCCGGCGTATCGAATATTCCACAAGATTTCGGGATTGCAGCCGGATCTCATCGACTTCTTTCCACGATATGTCGGCTGACAACCTTACAGCCATCTTCAGGCGATTGTTTGACACTGGAGATTGCTAGTTTTTTTTCATCTTTATTGATTTTCAATTCCCCCCGAAGGGGGAGGGCTGGCAGCAGCTTAGTACGCTGCTCTACAGCCTACAGACTTTTTTGTTTTAAAAAAAGGAAGAAGAAAGAAACAAGAAAAAACAGGCGATAAAATGGTGATTTAAAGTGGAAAATGGCGTAAAAATGCGGAAAGTTAAAACAGAAAGCAAAAGGGGACAGCAATGTTGATAAAATACACAGCAATCAGACAAGTAACATAGTAGACACACAATTAAAAAACATGGCGACAGTCTGGTTTCTGTTCGCAAGTGATAAAAAGCACACCCAGCGACAGTATGATGGCTGTTCGCTACACTGCCCAAAAGACACAACACGGAGCACGCACTGGAAAAACACACTGTAAAACACTGCACGAAAAAGGCGGCACAAAGATGGCACTCCCGACCCAAGGCGGATGGGGGGTGGGGGGACCTGGAGTAGGGGGAAAAACAAGGAGGGAGGAGAGGAAAAAACGAAAAGGGGGGGGGACCAAGGAGGGAGAGGACTAATAAAGATGGGAGAAGGGCACACGCGAGAGGGAATGAGAGGAGGCAGAGGAGGGAAATGCAAAAGGACGCGGGGGAGAGAAGGGGGCAAAGAGAGGGGAGGTGGGGAAGAAAGAGGATGGAAGGGGGGGGGAGAGGGAGCCCGGGAAAAGGACAGAGGAAAGGAGGGGGAGATTGCTAGCGCAAGTCGCTCTATTTATA
This sequence comes from Schistocerca americana, assembly GCF_021461395.2. NCBI lineage: Eukaryota > Metazoa > Arthropoda > Insecta > Orthoptera > Acrididae > Schistocerca > Schistocerca americana. Next base: position 458,149,978 of record NC_060122.1, read on the forward strand.
CGTAAAAGTGCCGCAGGCGCGCATGCGCAAGTTACCGTAGCATGCGCGCCACCTGTCGATTCCAAGGCCCTCTACAATGTTACTGCATCTATGGAGCGCAAACGAATGCGTGAAAAAAGTAAAACATGCACACAGACGTGTCCAAAACAATAAAATGCAAAATTTCAATATTAAAATTAAAATTACTTGTCGCTCGACATGTCAGAAGCCATAAAAAGTTTTCTTTTGGTTGAAATTAAAGAAATCAACGGGTCCCAGGCCTTATTCAATAAAAGCCGCCATCACGATTAATGAGATTTTCCGCTAAACGTATTTCCACGGATTCCTTCACAACTGAATCCCAGAAGGATCTCGTAGGTGGCGCGCATGCTACGGTAACTTGCGCATGCGCGCCTACGGCACTTTTACGTATAAATAGAGCGACTTGCACTAGCAATCTCCAGTGTCAAACACTCGCCTGAAGATGGCTGTAAGGTTGTCATCCGAAATATCGTGGAAAGAAGTCGATGAGATCCGGCTGCAATCCCGAAATCTTGTGGAATACAAACTACAGATTGTTGGAGAACGAGAAATATCAAGGTTAACTGCGAAAATATAGAGAAAATAATGAGAGTAATGGGCAAGAGAACACCACACTATTGACTGAATGAGAGCAAGCGAAGGAAACAAATATTCATGGATTTCTTGAAAAAGAAATTGACAGTAACATCGATTACAGGAATAAGAAAAAAAGAAAGAAACATCATCACAGAATAGGAAATCACGGAAAGAAGCCAACTTGAGAATACAAATTTAGAAGGCTTTCAAGACACGGGAAATAAGAAATTGGAAACAACGTGGACGTAAGTAAATACAACGTGGGAAGAACAGGGCCGAGTATTCGAAAATTAGGAAACAACAAAGAAACAAGAGGAATTGAAGTGTTTTTTTTTTTTTGTCCTCAGTCTACTGACTGGTTTGATGCGGCCCGCCACGAATTCCTTTCCTGTGCTAACCTCTTCATCTCAGAGTAGCACTTGCAACCTACGTCCTCAATTATTTGCTTGACGTATTCCAATCTCTGTCTTCCTCTACAGTTTTTGCCCTCTACAGCTCCCTCTAGTACCATGGAAGTCATTCCCTCATGTCTTAGCAGATGTCCTATCATCCTGTCCCTTCTCCTTATCAGTGTTTTCCACATATTCCTTTCCTCTCCGATTCTGCGTAGAACCTCCTCATTCCTTACCTTATCAGTCCACCTAATTTTCAACATTCGTCTATAGCACCACATCTCAAATGCTTCGATTCTCTTCTGTTCCGGTTTTCCCACAGTCCATGTTTCACTACCATACAATGCTGTACTCCAGACGTACATCCTCAGAAATTTCTTCCTCAAATTAAGGCCGGTATTTGATACTAGTAGACTTCGCTTGGCCAGAAATGCCTTTTTTTGCCATAGCGAGTCTGCTTTTGATGTCCTCCTTGCTCCGCCCGTCATTGGTTATTTTACTGCCTAGGTAGCAGAATTCCTTAACTTCATTGACTTCGTGACCATCAATCCTGATGTTATATGGTCGTAATTTGTCAATAGGAAGGTAAAAAAGATGTTCAAATGTGTGTGAAATCTTATGGGACTTAACTGCTAAGGTCATCAGTCCCTACGCTTACACACTACTTAACCTAAATTATCCTAAGGACAAACACACACACCCATGCCCAAGGGAGGACTCGAACCTCCGCCGGGACCAGCCGCACAGTCCATGACTGCAGTGCCTTAGAACGCTCGGCTAATCCCGCGCGACAGGAAGGTAAAAAAAGTTACAAAAGCCTGCACTTTTTAAAAATTTTCTCAGATGATTTTTCTAAAAATAGGTGGTCTAGAATTAATTTGTAATGCTGATTCTGAAACTTACTTTGATTTTGTTCAGGAGTTTTCACAGAGTAAGATGTCATATTCTAAAAGTTTAAGTAATTGAAGCGCAAGTATTATAATAAATTGTCTACCAAAGTCTATAATTCCATTATTAGTGTTTTATATTTAAGGCATATACTGAAAATACCACATATAATTCTCTTAGCAAAATTGTAATTACTCTGTCGTTTCCAAACTTTGTCTATTTAAATTTCCTTACAGCGCTTAAATCCCTACCACCCCTCTTCAACATCCAACAGCAGTTAACCATAACACTTTCATTGCATTTTCAAAAATGGTTCAAATGGCTCTAAGCACTATGGGACTCAACTTCTGAGGTCATTAATCCCCTAGAACTTAGAACTAGTTAAACCTAACTAATCTAAGGACATCCATGCCCGAGACAGGATTCGAACCTGCGCCGTAGCGGTCTCGCGGTTCCAGACTGCAGCGCCTAGAACCGCACGGCCACTTCGGCCGGCATTGCATTTTCCCTGGTACCTGGTATTCCTTAGAAAGTTGTCAGTAACAGACATAAAGATAGGCAATGCATCTATTACTCTAACATTTATTGTTTCATTGTACTCCAAAATTCATTGTCCGCCGTCAATATGTGAATCTGAGGACAAAAGAACATCCCAGTTTTAAGTTATACTTGACTGACGAAGATAAATCTCCTAGAAGTACAAGGTAGGATTCATCTTGTGGAAGAGCCCTTACAAACCTCTTCATCAAGTCCATATGGACTTGTAGTGCTGGAAGGAATATTGTTTGTGGTCTAAAAGCAGTTAGTCCAAGACGTTGTAATTCCCAAAGACAAAATGGTTCCGTTTTTGCCAAATATTTACACTCCAATACGTTTTCTTTGTCTAGTTACCTCACACACATAAAACGGAGGGATTCTTCGTGTACCCAGCTTGGCGCACAAATAAAATGTTACAACTAAGAGTGAAAAAAACTGTATTCCATTATTAAAAAAAGAACAGTGCGCGATAGTAGAAAGCTAAGAACAGGTTTGAGACTAACATAAAAAAATCAGTTAAGAACAAATTTCTATTTTCAGTCATCTGATATCACGCAGGCTGGTGTATTGGTGTCAATCACCTTTTCTTTCATGGTAGTGTTTCGGCGGTTTACACCCTCATCTTCAGCTCAGTCACTGAGTTAGTGGAGATTTTATATTCCTATATGTAGTCCGTTATCTGGCTTAAACTTTAATATGTGCCATTTGTTATCATACTATGATATTAAAATCGGACATTGTAAACAGTAGAGAAGGTTACATGCAAGATGTTTCAGCAAAAAGTATGTTACAGGTTTTTTTTACTGAATAGCACATTAACACAGAGAAAAATAAAAGCACTTCAGAGATCAGATGGATATGGAAATGCAGTGCCTTATAAGTCATAGAGATTACAGTTCGAATCAAAGACAATGTGCATATACATCAAAGTCAAAGTAGTTCTGTACTCAGGAAACGAGCGTAGGGAAGTAGGGAGGCAGATGAAAAAAATCCTGCATCGCCGCTCCTGGCAAGGTACTGCTAGAGAGGTCGTTTGCCATCCCCCCCCCCTCCCCCCTCACTCTTCGACGTGTAATGTATGAAGTGTCAAGTGTGTATCTGTTTCGTGCTGATAACTGTGGTGATTGTTTGTACAATTTTTTTTTTAGCTTGTGGTAAGTTCTATGGGACCAAACTGCTGAGGTCATCGGTCCCTAAGTTTACACACTACTTAATCTAACTTACGATAAGGTCAACACACACACCCATGCCTGAGGGAGGACTCGAATAATGGACGGGGGAAGCCGCGCGAACCGTGTCAAGGCGCCTAATACCACGCGGCTACCCCGCGCGACGTGCAATTATTAAAAATCATTCAAAAGCCAAGATGGCACAAAATATTTTTTATTCAAAACAACCAGTTTATACAGTGTTAGCTGTCATCTTCAAATCTTCCACATTTTTGGAGCAAGTCATGTACATTTTACCATAAAAAATGTTTAAGACCTGAAGATGACAGATAAGACTATTGAAACTGGTTGTTCTGAATAAAAAAATATTTTGTGGGATCTTGGCTTTTCAATGGTTATTAACGATTAAAGCAGATCGCCCTTCAGTATTCTCATAATGCGAAAATTCAGTGTTGGTATAATCTAATGTTGGGTTTCTGGATGAAGAGAAGGGAGAGTGAGAAACCCGTCGTAGGCACAGAGCCTACTCCTCGCTGTCAGCACCAACGGTACGCCCTGTTTAGCTTCCCCAGAAGACGTACGTATTACAATTTGAACAGTGTCACTTGCCCACATTCCATGAAATACCACCGAGAAGTTTCGAATTTAATCCACGACGTTGGCACGAAGTCTAGTGACCAGAAACCTTACACCACGACCTCTCCTGCCCTTGCTTGGCAAATATTTTGGTAAATACTGTGGTAAATATTTCTACCGTAGCTAAGATTCGAACCGGCAGCCTCCGAGTAGAGATCCACTTCACACGTGGGAGTTAGCGAATCAATTACAGAGGAGTTAGTTATCTCTGTATGAAATCTGTGCTCAACAACAATGAACACGTAGCACATTGTGACAGTATTTTATTCAAAGTAGATAGCTTCAAAAAAGTCCTCTTTATTGAAAATTATTTTTGTCGGTGGCTACCAGTGCTAGTTAAGTGCCTTTAATTAAGGAACGCGACGAACGGTGCACACTTTTCTTTAAAACGGATTTCGTACCTTATACTTCGCTTTACAACTAGTCGTTTATAACCAGTTCTGACACTGGTAACTAATGAGGGAAATGAACTGCATTGCTCCAGAGACGTCACAAATGTAATTTAGATAAGCAGCTTTAGTATTGCGTCTGTGTTCAAGGCGTTTTAGTAAACTGTAGATGTAGAGGCTGAATGATGCACGTTTCTTTTATTCCCCACTCTGACAGGAATTTGAAAGTTTCGGGGCATTATCTTGGTTACACGATGTCGTGCTAATGGCCGGCGGCTGCTATTACGGCGTCCCGTTTCCCCGCCGGCGCCGATCGCGCGATTAAACAGCTGTTGGCGGCTACGTTGCTTTGAAGCCGACAGCGTGAGCAGGTGGTAGCGGATAATCTATACGCAGGCGATGCCGCTTGGCATTTCGAGGGCGGCGCCTCGGCGAGAAAGATGAGGCGCGTGTGTGCCTCCGCAGAGAACGTCGCTCCACGGTAAATGGCGGCGGCTAAAGTGATGGGGCGGCTCCTCTATCTCGTATTGAAATGTTTCTCCTTCTGTACGGCCAACACAGAAAACTGAGCTCTCATTGGTTATCATGAGGGGGATTACTGAGTACACTTTGTGTAACTCACATTACTGGCTTCGTAACTCTGTGCCCAGACATGTATTTCCTAATGTAATATGACGCAATTTAAAAAGCTCAGTAACTGAGCATGAGGCGTGTAAGTTTTGTCATCATGAATGTTTTATTTAAATTCCTTACTTATTAAAAAATTTAAGTTAAGTTTTTTAATGAAAATAACCGAATGAAAATGCCAGTATTCACAATAAATTAAAATTCCTTGCAAAATGCCAAAATAGCAGTAGGAAATAAGTCATTATGTTAATAGTTATCAATTAGGTCCCTTATAGTTATGACAATGTAACGAAGTTTTCGTGGTATACACACCGAGCGAGGTGGCGCATTGGTTAGCACAGTGGACTCGCATTCGAGAGGACGACGGTTTAGATCCGCGTCCGGCCATACAGATTCACGGTTTCCAGGATTTCCCTAAATCGCTGTGGCCTTGTTTAGAGAGGACCCTGGCCGTTTTATTCGCGCACTTGTTAATGCTGCACTCCTTCGTGATGACACCAGAGGAGGCTTGAAAAGCATAAATACAATTTGCTGCATCGGATCATGTTCACATTTCGTCGAATTGTTTTGAACCGTCGCTAGTAGCGACTCGAGAACAAAAATTGTGGCCGAGTTGCACTCCTAAGGGCTGAGTAACCTTCATTAGGGATATGGCCCCAAAATTTCATAGAGACATTCGTTAACTTTTCTTCAATCATTCCATAAAATCTTAGACCAATCCGTAGCGTTCCAAATTTGCAAGCTCTATCCTGGGATTCCTATTTTTTTGAATTTATGAGTAGTTCACGAAATGATCGTCTACTATTAAAATCACCTGCTACTAGGTGACATTTTACGATAGAGACGTGTGGCTTCATCCCATGTTACTGCTCCAGAGCCGGCCGGTGTGGCCGTGCGGTTCTAGGCGCAGGTTCGAATCCTGCCTCGGTCATGGATGTGTGTGACGTCCCTAGCGTAGTTAGGTTGAAGTAGTTCTAAGTTCTAGGGGACTGATGACCACAGATGTTAAGTCCCATAGTGCTCAGAGCCACTGCTCCAGATCATCCATAATTTGTCGATCGGATTTCCTTGTATCAGCAGCTGACTGCTTACAGATAATGGTGTCCCTCATCCTTGTGGTTTATTTAGGACGACCTGACTTGTCTTATTGGCTGTTGCTCTTGTATTTGCCGCCGACTCCATACACTTACTAGCTGTTGTGATATGTCGTAGTCTCTAGCAACTTTCCCTTCCAAACAAAGTATGCGAAACAGTTTATCTCACATGATCCGATATTCTTTATGTTTTGCGGAGCTTCTAGTTGTCTCTACGAATTAACAAACACTGTCTGAATGCCTGCTAGCGATAGGTAATAAATATTCTACCACCAAAGCAAATTACAGGATAGTTTTGAGCTGAAGGAATATAGACCTATACACTCAAGAGCCAAAGAAACTCGTACATCTGCCTAATATCGTGTAGGGCACCGTGAGCACGCAGAAGTGCCGAAACACGATGTGGCATGGACTCTACTAATGTATGAAGTAGGGCTGGAGGGAACTGACACAATGAATCCTGCAGGGCTGTCTATAAATCCATAAGAGTACGAAGGGGTGAAGATCTCTTCTGAACAGCACGTTCCAAGGCATCTCAAATATGCTCGATAATGTCTGGAGATTTTGATGGACAGCGGAAGTGTTTAAACTCAGAAGAGTGTTCCTGAAGCCACTGTGTTCAATTCTGGGCGTGTGGGCTGTCGCATGCAGGAATTGCCCAAGCCCGTTGGAATGTACAGTGGACATGAATGGATGCATATGATCAGATAAGATGCTTACTTACTTGACACCTTCAGAGTCTTATGTAGACGTATCAAGGATCTCATGTCTCTACAACTGCACTCGCCCCACATCATTACAGAGCCTCCACCAGGTTGAAGAATCCCCTGCTCACATGCACGGTCCATGGATTCATGAGGTTGTCCCCATAACCGTACACGACCAACCGCTCGGTACAATTTGAAACGAGATTCTTCCGATCAGGCAACATCTTTCCAGTCATCAGCAGTTCAATGTCGGTGTTAACGGTCCCAGGCGAGGCGTAAAGCTTTGTGTTGTGCAGTCATCATGGGTACACAAGTGGGCCTTTGGCTCCGAAAGCCCACATCGATGACGTTTCGTTGAATGGTTCGCACACTAACATTTGTTGATGGCCCAGCATTGAAATGTGCAGCAGTTTGCGGAAGGGTTGCACTCCTGTCACATTGAACAATTCTCTTCAGTCGCTGTTGGTCCCGTTCTTGCAGGAACTTTTCTCCAGTCGCAGCGGTGACAGAGATTTGATTTACCGGATTCCTGATATTCACGACATACTCGTGAAATGGTCGTACGGACAAATCCTCTCTTCATCGCTTGTGCGCCGACTATAACACCGCGTTCAAAACCCCTTAAATCTTGATAACCTGCCACCAACCTGTAACCAATCTAACAACTGCGTCAGACACTTGTCTTATACAGGCGTTGGTAACCGCAGCGGCGTTTTCTGCCTGTTTACATATCTCTGTATTTGAATACGCATTCCTATACCAGTTTCTTTGGAGCTTCAGTGTAGACGGTTGCATAGTCGTATGTTCGTGCTTGTTTACTAGATGCGTAACACTGCGGCATGGAGCCTTTGATGGAGCGACAAAATTACAAGCGCTGTTCTATCGTGACTGCATGCAAACAGCACTGTCGCCTGATAAACAAAGTAAGAGCCTACGGAATATCAGACCAGCTGTGTGGCTGGATTGAAGAGTTTTTAGCAAACAGAACACAGCATGTTGTTCTCAATGGAGAGACGTCTACAGACGTTAAAGTAACCTCTGGCGTGCCACAGGGAAGTGTTATGGGACCATTGCTTTTCACAATATATGTAAATGACCTAGTAGATAGTGTCGGAAGTTCCATGCGGATTTTCGCGGGTGATGCTGTAGTATACAGAGAAGTTGCACCATTAGAAAATTGCAGCGAAATGCAGGAAGATCTGCAGCGGATAGGCACTTGGTGCAGGGAGTGGTAACTGACCCTTAACATAGACAAATGTAATATATTGCGAATACGTAGAAAGAAGGATCCTTTATTGTATGATTATATGATAGCGGAACAAACACTGGTGGCAGTTACTTCTGTAAAATATCTGGGAGTATGCGTGCGAAACGATTTGAAGTGGAATGATCATGTAAAATTAATTGTTGGTAAGGCGGGTGCCAGGTTGAGATTCATTGGGAGAGTCCTTAGAAAATGTAGTCGATCAACAAAGGAGGTGGCTTACAAAACACTCGTGCGACCTATACTTGAGTATTGCTCATCAGTGTGGGATCCGTACCAGGTCGGGTTGACAGAGGAGATAGAGAAGATCCAAATAATTTAGAAAAGATTGCTGTATGGTGTGGCAGGTGGCAGTTGACGCTAAATAACGAAAAGTGAGAGGTGATCCACATGAGTTCCAAAAGAAATCCGTTGGAATTCGAGTATTCGATAAATAGTACAATTCTCAAGGCTGTCAATTCAACTAAGTACCTGGGTGTTAAAATTACGAACAACTTCAGTTGGAAAGACCACATAGATAATATTCTGGGGAAGGCGAGCCAAAGGTTGCGTTTCATTGGCAGGACACTCAGAACATGCAACAAGTCCAATAAAGAGACAGCATACACTACACTCGTTCGCCTCTGTTGGAATATTGCTGCGCGGTGTGGGATCCTTACCAGGTGGGATTGACGGAGGACATCGAAAGGGTGCAAAAAAGGGCAGCTCGTTCTGTATTATCACGTAATAGGGGGGAGAGTGTGGCAGATATGATACGCGAGTTGGGATGGAAGTCATTAAAGCAAAGACGTTTTTCGTCGCGGCGAGATCTATTTACGAAATTTCAGTCACCAACTTTCTCTTCCGAATGCGAAAATATTTTGTTGAGCCCAACCTACATAGGTAGAAATGATCATCAAAATAAAATAAGAGAAATCAGAGCTCGAACAGAAAGGTTTAGGTGTTCGTTTTTCCCGCGCGTTGTTCAGGAGTGGAATGGTAAAGAGATAGTATGATTGTGGTTCGATGAACCCTCTGCCAAATGTGGATTGCAGAGTAACCATGTAGATGTAGATGTAGAAGAAGAGCGGCGCGTTTCGTCACAGGGTTATTTGGTAAGCGTGATAGCGTTACGGAGATGTTTAGCAAACTCCAGTGGCAGACTGCAAGAGAGGCGCTCTGCATCGCGGTGTAGCTTGCTGTCCAGATTGCGAGAGGGTGCGTTTCTGGATGAGGTATCGAATATATTGCTTCCCCCTACTTGTACTGAAACGTCCCCTTAGAAAAATTATACATGACTGTGCTTAAACTGACACACAATATTTTTGATCGGAACGCAATCTGACTTTTAATAATCCCTACAAGAGAATGGCCCTGACTAAATTAACCTATACGTTTCACAAATCACTTACCTCGCAAAAAATTTTCCTTACTCGAACTACTGCAATGCAGCGAGTGCCACTACTGCCAGCTAAATAAAAGATTCAAACTACTGAAGGAATTAACTACTGATAGGCATAGTTAGCAAATGAAAGATTTTGATACAGAACAAACAAAGTATTTACCTTAATAGTGTTCAAAAGTCATAATATATATAGCAATTCATGACATACATTCTTACAAATGTACTGTTTCTGATGGACACACGTCCAGATCATCCGCTCTCAAAAATCCGCCGTCTCACTTCCCCACATCCACCACTGCTGGCGGCTCACCTCCAACTGCGCAGCGCTACGTGCTGTTAACAACCGCCGGGCGGAGTGGCCAAGCGGTTAAAGGCGCTACAGTCTGGAGCCGCGCGACCGCTACGGTCGCAGGTTCGGTTGGTTGGTTGTTTGGGGAAGGAGACCAGACAGCGTGGTCATCGGTCTCATCGGATGAGGGAAGGATGGGGAAGGAAGTCGGCCGTGCCCTTTTAGAGGAACCATCCCGGCATTTGCCTGGAGTGATTTAGGGAAATCACGGAAAACCTAAATCAGGATGGCCGGACGCGGGATTGAACCGTCGTCCTCCCGAATGCGAGTCCAGTGTCTAATCACTGCGCCACCTCGCTCGGTTTCGCAGGTTCGAATCCTGCCCCGGGCATGGATGTGTGTGATGTCCTTATGTTAGTTAGGTTTAAGTAGTTCTAAGTTCTAGGGGACTGATGACCTTAGAAGTTTAGTCCCATAGTGCTCAGAGCCATTTGAACCATTTTTTTTTGTTAACAACCAACAGCCCAAAACTACAATAGCAAATTCCAACAATGCCACCCAGCCACAGACTGCACACAGCACAGCCAGTGATTTTCATACAGAGCGCTACGTGGCGTTACCAATAAGAAAACCTAAACAGCCTACTTACAATACCTCCCGAGGAGATCACGAATGTAACATTAGAGAGATTCGAGCGCGCACGGAGGCTTCCCGGCAGTCGTTCTTCCCGTGAACCATACGGGACTGGAACAGGAAAGGGAGGTAATGAGAGTGGTACGTGAAGTGCCCTCCGCCACACACCATTGGGTGGCTTGCAGAGTATAGCTGTAGATGTGTAGATGTAGAACAACGCACCTACCAAATACTTTGGACCGCTGCTGTAGACGTGGACAATATCATTGACGGTGTCAAGCCGAAACGGATGCTCAGTGCGCGCTTGTAAGGTCTAGATTGGGTGGATGGAGAGGCGGCGGAAGTCGCCGACAGCGAGGTCGGGTAGCGTGCCGCTGCCAGCGCCCCGCCGCGGTGCGGAATTGGCGTGATCTGGCGGAGAGGGCTGCCGGCGGTGTGGCGGCGCCGGCTATCGATTGCAATTACCGCGCACAGTGGCCAGCCAGGCCACGCCGGTGTAATTAAAACTGAATTTACCTGCGCCGCTGCCGCCGCCGCCGCCGCCGCTGGCCACCGCGGGCCGCCTTGCCGCCAATATCCCGCCGCTTCGCTTTATTGCCGGAGCCCGGAGGCGGCGGTCGGCGGTCCACGGCCGACGGCCTGCCAGCCGGGCTCTTACGCGCAGCTGCGGCGGCGGCGCTCCGATATTAACGCGGATTTATGGCTTTCCTGCCATAAGTGCCACCGCGTCCTCGTGTCGCTCTCTCGGTTCCGCTATGGCAGTCAAATACGTTCTGGGGACCGCGGAATAAAAACTGGAGATTCAATCCCGTGGAACTGATGGTTAAACTGTAGAATCACCCAAGAAGTTCAGTCTCACTAGGGGACATTTTTTCTTTATACCTAGAGAATTTCGAGGTCGCAACCACCACAAAAATCTCCTAAAAAAATGAAAAAAATAAAAAAGCTCGACAGATCTTCGATTACCACTACATACAAAAAATTTCGACCATATTAACTGTGTCAAAATTTATTATTTATACAGCTTAATTAACAAAACTGTGTTGGTTGAATGCTTTTTATTCCAGTCTTTGGTCACAATATCTGTGGTGTCACCGCCAGACACCACTCTTGCTACGTGGTAGCCTTTAAATCGGCCGCGGTCCGTTAGTATACGTCGGACCCTCGTGTCGCCACCATCAGTAATTGCAAACCGAGCGTCGCCACACGGCAGGTTGTAATGTTGATGCATTAATTTGTTCTGAAAGCGGTGCTGATACTCAAGACAATAAAAGCGGGTTAAAAGCTGTGAGCTATCTGGAAAAGTTAACGTTGCATTACTGAGCAACTGTTTCACCAGGTATACAGTCTAGCTTACCAAATTCCCAACCAGACTAACATTAATTATAATCTTTTAGTAGTCATCTTACGATAACCGGCGATATATATGTATGAAAAGACAATTTAAATAAAAAGAAATAAATCAGTTTATATTTGGACATTTATTTTAACATTGATCATTGTTCCGTTAAAATTTCAGCATATTAAACTTGATTCATAACTAAACTGGTTCCTTATTTAGGATTGTGAAAATGTGAGTTTGTAATCTTACGGAACACATAAAATATGGAGCCAAGATTGGGAAACTGCATACAACACTGCATTCACAAAATAACACACGAAGAACGTTGAAACATATGCAAGAGGAAATTAACCACAACCAACCGATTCAATTTTCACCCAAAGAAGTTACGTTCGTAGCGCAATCCTGTCCGTCATGAAATTACCACACACTGGTATACTAAATTGATACTAACTCTCTGTGAAATCTTCCCGAAAAGAATAGCTGAGGGCTGCTTTGATGATTACACTACATGCTTCACGTGGGCAACTTGGTTTACACAAAGAGCGTAACTCCACAATAATGTTCAAAATTAAAATAAATTGCATTGAAACACAAATTACAAAAGAAAAACCTCGAACTGGTTACTATCGTCTTACTATTAACCTGATGGGTCAAACAATTGTATAAGCACGTGGTACTGGTCTCACAAAGTACACCCCAAGTGGGTTGAACATAAAGAAAAGTTACTATATTGAAAAATATTGTCAAGACGAGTTGTTATAATGTCACGCACATTCGCGTTTAAGATTGATGATCTTAGTTGGAGTTTCAGATCATCCACACGTGGTTCCACTTTACTCACAAAGTAGTGACAAAGCAACTACTGGAAGATATTCTGAACTTCACACTCGACTTACACTGCGTTGCAATCTAAGATAACATTAGATATTTTAGATCTAAACCTGAAATGAGGGTGATTAAATTTTCAGTTAGGCTGAACTTAAGAAAGCCATTGTCCTACGGACTTAGCAGAGACGCGCTTAGCCGGAGATCTTACCACTTCAAACGCTCGCCGCGGACAGACTGCCTGGGCCCCTACCGAGGGTGCTTAACAGATACAGACGGAAGTGACCAGAGAGGCAGCTTTCTATACCAACATGACAAGGGACAGACAGGACCATACTAAGAATAGAAACCTCTTTGCTTTTAGAAAGCGTAGCTACCTGTTCCGACGTTGGTCCTACTGTTCTCTAGCGGACAGGCTTGTCTGCTGCCATCAAGCATGGAACTAGAAATACATTTGCTCATTCATCCTTTCACACAGAAGGGAAGGGGGATGACAGTATCTTATCATATACACTATATAAAAGAAAGCGGATGTAGGTTCCGTATGAGACTGTGTGACATGAATTACATATAAACTGTGTTTTAAAGTGTAGTAGTGTGACAGATCGTTCTTGATTATGTGTAAAAGTAACACGTTCCACTGCTCAGTCTCCTCCCTATCACTCGCCCCAGTTGGACAGCCGATTTTGCTAGCGATGGTTCTACATACGCTCTCATTTGCAAAGACGACAGTTTGGCACAGGCATTCAGCTACGTCGTTTGCTACAACCTAACAAGGCGCCATATTCTGAACAGATAATATTGTGAATCATGTACTGTCAAGAGCAACGTTCATTATTAATGGATTAAAGTTAAGTATCAAACTAATTACGTCCGCTTTCTGAATTCTAATTCCTTATCATGTTCCAGACCTCACGTCAGTATAGTTCTTCCCTCCTCACGCCAGCCTGCGCGAGCTAAAACGCGTGCCTTTCGGCCTCCACTAGTAACACGGTGTTGGCTCTTCTGCCAACACAACAATATCAGTTCTTTTGACGATGACCTGTTTCAGAGAGTAATGATTATCCTTAGATCTACAATATAACAATATACACACCTAGTGTGTTGGTTTATTTTGAGGAAGGGCCAAAACAGCGAGGTCATTGCTCCCATAGGATTAGGAAAGGATGTAGGAGGAAGTTGGCCCCGCCGCTTCTAACAATACCGCCACTTGCAAAGTAGGTTAAAAGTCAGATTAATAATGTTGCTCACGCAGCATATGTTCGCTTTGTCGGACAACAGCGAAGTTATTGACTGTGGATGATATCGTCAGAATGGAAATAATGAAGTCACTTTAAAAAAGTCATTAATTTTGGCACTTATCTTAAATGGATACTCACGTAGATTTCTTCGAAGTTGTTATGGCTCATCTTGTTGATTCTAGGGTGATTCCACTTTGATTGCTAGAAGGTCCAGATCTGTATTTTAGCAGTATTTGAAGACCTAACAAATGCGTTTTTCAGAAAATTCTTAATGATCAAACAATCCCAGATCAGAACAATGGTATGGTAGAAATAATTTTTGACTTTGTGTTCACGATCCACATTTTTATTAAACTTCTTCTAAATTCACATATACTTCTTCTTAATTGTCACATCATCAAGAAAACAGTTTTGTATAAATCTTCGTATATTTGATTTCCACTTTAACCAAACACAAGACTAGACTGTTCTGTTACAAAGCGAAATAACAACTTAACTTCTGGAAAGTGAAACAAAGACTGCTCTGTGCGCATTCGCGCCAAAACGGTTACAAGTAAGTCAAAGATTATGACAGTCTCACAGAAATGAATACACACAAGAACCATATCACTGTAATATATCGATTCATCGGAGTACCTGTACATTAATGAAACCAAATGTGAATATTGTCACAAAAATATGTCTGTTACTTCGCAGAAAAATAGTACGATATTAATGGTATCGAGAACTGGGGTTGGAGTGCCGTAATGGTCACGTAAATAAAGAACCATTACACGCTTCAAAAGGAACTATTCCGGCATTTGCCTAAAGCGATTTAGGGGAATCACAGAAAACCTAAATCAGGATGGCCGGACGCGGGTTTGGACCTTGGTCCTCCCGAATGCGAGTCCAGAGTGCTAACCACTGCATCGCATAGCTCTGTCAAAACTTTGTACAAACAACTCAGTCTACAGCATATCTGAAAGTATCATCCACAACACAAATATAACATATGAATATAAAAATCAAAAGTTCACTTTCTCGGTAACACACGAAAAAAAAATTGAGATACCAAAAAATAATTAATGTAGAGCAATGAAATTTCAGAAACAGATTTTTCACGGTAACATATTTATACGTCATATTTACGTTCTAGTGCATCAGTCCCCTGTTGTTAGGGGTTTTGTCACAGTTCTTTCAAGACTTGTAGTCTTGACAAGTAATCTTGAAATAACTGTGACAGAAGTCCGAACAACAGGAAACTGATTTACTAGATCATGCGTTGATACTATGAGATAGTGTGTTGATAAAGTCTAGGCACTAGCCGCAACCTAGATTTGCCGAATAAAATATGCAAGAAAAGGATGATTGAATGCTTTGTTCTATCATTTGAAAGCCATATTACAGTTGATGAGTGCACCCACGTTCCTAATGGAAGGTAATCTGATGAGTAATGTGGAAGCTGATGGTGGCTCCACAAGGGTGTGGGCTGTGTTTACATGGAATGACCTGGGCCCTCTGGTCCAGCTGAACCGATCATTGATTGGAAATGGTTATGGTCAGCAACTTGGAGACCATTTGTAGCCTTCATGGACTCCATGTTGCCAAACAAACATGTCATGTCACCGGGCCACAACTGTTCGCGACTAATTTGAAGAACATTCTGGACAATGCGAGAGAATGATTTGGCTACCCAGATCGTCCGACAAGAACCACATCCAACATTTATGGGACATAATATAGGTAGGTCAGGTCGTGCACAAAATCTTGTACCACAACACTTTCGGTATTACATTCGGCTTTAGAGACAGCATGGTTCAGTATTTGTGCAGGGAACCTCCAGCGATTTGTTGAGACCATGCTACATCGAGTTGCTGTACTACGCCGGGCAGAATCAGGTCCTACACGATATTGGGAGGTATTACACGATTTCTGTCACCTCAGTATACACCTAACCTTCAAGAAGCACTATCAGATTTAAAACGTCCGCCTCTGTTATCACACCATCCCAGGTGGTGAGCTATTTTACATGTGTGGTGAAGTGGTGATGTAACTACAAAAAGTAAAGGCAGCAATACACAGCGGTCTCTTGCTCCTCGATAGCAGCGTATCTCCTAGCGGTTGTAAAAAACAAAATTTAAAAAAATCAAAAAAAAATCATCATCTTTCTGCGAGAATATTACACAGTTGACTCCTCGTTGCACTCTTGACTCCGGTAAGCGAAACTGGAGTACACGGGGAGACAATTTGACGCAGAGATGAGGCCCGAGTGGGGCGAAACGAGAGTGAAGGTCACTTTCCGCGGGAGCCACCGTGATTACTGGCCTTTTTTGTGATTCCTTTCCCCGGCACGTCCGCATCGATCGACCGTGGCAGGGCTGGGCAGGGCACGGCAAGGCAGCGGCAAGCCAGCCGGGCAGGCAGTCTCGTTTCCGTGGAAACTGGCCGCCTTATCTGGCCGGGAACAGCGGCTTGTTCGCTCGCCCGTAACATCTGCTTTTCTCCGGGCCTTTGTTCTTGCCAACCAGACCTCTGCGGGACAAATTTTTTTCCGCCTTTGTTGATTTCACAATATTTACCGGTAGACGAATATAGGACGTATCTACTGCAGGAAAAACTACTGTCTATTTACCGTTTCCAAACGCAACCCTCTGTGGTTGACGAAGTAGAGGCAACCAAGCGAAAGATGGTTCAAATGGCTCTGAGCACTATGGGATTTAACAGCTAAGGTCATCAGCCCCCTAGACTTAGAACTACTTAAACCTAACTAACCTAAGGACATCACACACATCGAAGCCCGAGGCAGGTTTCGAACCTGCGACCGTAGCAGCAGCGCGGCTCCGGACTAAAGCGCCTAGAACCTCTCGGCCACAACCCAAGCGAAAGTCTCCAGCAGTGTATGGTATGGGAATGTACATTAACGACACAAGTGTTAACTAGGAAAGCCCGCGCCATTCGTGACACCCCATTCCGTTCAGTAACATGCACACAAAAATGCAACATATCTACATTTTACATATACAGAACATTTCAATTTTTGGCGGGGACCACAAGAACCCCAACCTAGAAATAAATTAGTGAGGGTTGAAACCCAGTCTCGACCAAGGCGGCTGTGGGGAGTTTCCCTTGGATGTACGGCGAATGCCGGAGGTGGTGAGTCTCTCCCATTTATTCCCAACTGTGACCCTCTACCTACCCGGCCCCCGCCCCCACCCCCCCTCCCCACCCCCCAAAATAGGATTCACCGAAAAGCACTTTGAGTCTTGTATATGTCGAATCTAAGGCAAGTCGTTCTACTTCTTGGAATGGAGAGTAGAAAGTGGATTTCACTTAAATGACTCACTGAGCCAGGACAGCTGGCTCTGAGCACTATGGGACTTAACTTCTGAGGTCATCAGTCCCCTAGAACCTAGAACTACTTAAACCTAACTAACCTAAGGACATCACACACATCCATGCCCGAGGCAGGATTCGAACCTGCGACCGTAGCAGTCACGCGGTTCCGAACTGAAGCACCTAGAACCGCTCGGCCACCGCGGCCGAGTAGTGTTTAAACTCAGAAGAGTATTCCTGCAGCCACTCTGTAGCAATTCTTGACGTGTGGGGTGTCTCCTTGTCCTGCTGGAATTGCCCAAGTCTGAATGCGCAATGGATATTAATGGATGCAGGTAATCAGACAGAATGCTTACGTATGTGACACCTGTCAGAGTCGTATCCAGATGTCTTATCCAGTCGTATCCAGGGGTCTTATATCACTCCAACTTCACACGACACACACCATTACAGAGCCTCCACCATCATGAGCAGTCCCCAGCTAACATGCAGGGTCCATGGATTCATGAGGTTGTCTTCATATCCGTATACGTCCATCCGCTCGATACAATTGGAAACGATACGTGTCCCACCAGGCAACACGTTCCCAGTCATCAACGTCGGTGTTTACGGGCGTAAAGCTTTGTGTCGTGCAGTCATCAAGCGTACATGAGCGTGTCTTCGGCTCCGAAAGCCCATATGGATGCTGTTTCGTTGAACGGTCCGTTCGCTGACGCTTATTGATGACCCAGCACTGAAATCTGCAGCAATTTGCGGAAGGCTTGTACTTCTGTCACGTTGAAGGATTCTCTTGAGTTCTCGTTGGTTCCGTCTTTGCAGGATATTTTTCCGGAATCAGCGATGTCGGAGATTTAATGTTTTACCGGATTCCTGGTATGGACGGTACACTCGCGAAATGGTCGTACGGAAAAATCCCCACTTCATCGCTACCTCGGAGATGTTGTGTCCCGTCGCTCTTGCGCCGACTACAACACCACGTTGAAGCTCACTTAAATCTTGATAACCTGCTATTGTAGCAGCAGTAAGCGATCTGAGAACTGCGACAGACAATTGTTGCCTTATATAGGCTTTGCCGACCACAGTGCCGTAGTCTGCCTGTTTCCATATCTCTATATTTGAATACGCATACCTATGCCAGTTTCTTCGGCACATGCACATTCCTATCCAACCCGTACGGTCGTAATATTCGATCAGTAATTGTATCAAGTATCAAGTGTTGAATAATTTTTGTTGTCCCTGGAAGCTATTAGAAACGTTACGTGCAACTGGAAATATGTGAACCGTGCCCTATGTTAGCCGTTTGGTGATACAATCCCCTCTCCTCCTTGCCACCCCTTCGATTCGTCCTTGATGGCCATCTCTAAATACAGGAAATGTCCAGGCTTAAGGGACATATTCGAACCTGACGATGGGGGAGCGGGAATTATTGAACAGTCTGGCAGTCGTCGCCGTCACACCCCCTCCGATAATGCCGCGCCAGAGAGCGTCGCCGGGACAGCAGTAACCGTCGGCTCGTTAAGAGGGCACAGGTCACGCGGCGAGGCGAGGCGCACCCTTTCCGACACGCCGATCGCAGCCTTCCACATACCCGGGCCGTCCATTAGCCGCTAAGCTACTTTCGCTGCGCCCCCTCGTAATCGTTTCTAAGCGTGACGCGAAACCGACCGGGGTGTGGGGGCGGTGGAGGCGGCAGCGGCAGCGCCGGCCGCTAAATCTCGATTACCGTGAGCCGCCGCCGTGACCGGCCGCCGCGGCGCGAGCTTATGGTGGGAGGCAGCCGCGGGGCAGGGGCGACTCTCGTTAAAGACCGCTCCCCGGCGGGGCTTCGGATGTCGTTGCTGGCGCGAGGTAATGGCCATCGTTACTATTCAGGATACGCGCAAATGATCTAGCAAATAGGCGTCGTTCGACGGGCTCCCCTGCGTCCAGTGGAATCGGTGATGGGATCGGTCGTATGCCGAGACGCGCAGAGCGAGGCACAGAGATGCTCTGGACACGGGCCGAACCTAAAAATGTAAACTTTGCTATCATACACTGACGAACCAAAACATTGCGACTGTGTTACTAACAGATCACATCTGGGTCGCAATAATTCCAATCCCAAAGAAAGTGCTGACAGGTATGAAAATAACCGAACTATCAATTAATAAGTCACGATTGCAAAATACTAACACGAATTCTTTACAGACGAATAAAAAACTGATAGAAGACGACCTCAGGGAAGATCAGTTTGGGGTCCGTAGAAATGTTGGAACACGCGAGGCAGAACTGAACCTACGACGTATCTTAGAAGATAGTTTAAGGAAAGGTAAACCTAGCACTCCGTCTTCAGGCCACGAGTCTCCTACCGGGACCATCCGACCGCCGTGTCATCCTCAGTGGAGGATGCGGATAGGAGGGGCATAGGGTCAGCACACTGCTCTTCCGGTCATTATGATGGTATTCATGACCGAAGCTGCTACTATTCGGTCGAGTAGCTCCTCAATTGGCATCACGAGGCTGAGTGCACCCCGAAAAATGGCAACAGCGCATGGCGGCCTGGATGATCACCCATCCAAGTGCCGACCACGCCCGACAAGCTTAACTTCGGTGATCTCACGGGAACCGGTGTATCCACTGCTGCAAAAGGTAAACCAACGTTTCTAGCATTTGTAGAGTTAGAGAAAGCTTTCGACAATGTTGAATCCAATACTCTCTTTCAAATTCTGAAAGTGGCAGGAGTAAAATACAGGGAGCGAAAGACTAGTTACAATTTGCGCAGAAACCACATGGCAATTACAAGAGTCGAGGGGCACGAAAGGGAAGCAGTCGTTGAGGAGGGAGTGAGACTGGGTTGTAGCCTATCTCCGGTGTTATTCAATCTGTGTATTGAGCAAGCAGTAAAGGAAACATAAAAAAATTTGAAGTAGGAATTAAAAACCAATGGAGGAGAAATAAAAACTTCGAGATTTGCCGCCGACATTGTAATTCTGTCAAAGACAGCAAAGGATCTGAAAGAGCAGCTGAACGGAATGGGCAGTGTCGTGAAATGAGGATATAAGATGAACATCAACAAAAGCAAAACGAGGATAATGGAATGTAGTCGAATTAAATCGGGTGATGCTAAGGGAATTAGATTACGAAATGAGACGCTTAAAGAAGCAAAAGAGTTTTGCTATTTGAGAAGAAAAATAACTGATGACTGTCGACGTAGGGAGGATATAAATTGTAGACTGGCAATGGCAAGGAAAGTGTTTCTGAAGAATAGATATTTGTTAAAATCGAGCATGGATTTAAGTGCCAGGAAGTCATTTCTGAAAGTATTTGTATGGAGTATAGCCATGTATGGAAGGGAAACATGGACGGAAACTAGTTTAGACAAGAAGAGAATAGAAGCTTTCGAAATGTGGTGCTACAGAAGAATGCTGAAGATTAGATGAGTATATCACGTAACTACTGAGGAGGTACTGAATAGAATTGGGAAGACGAGGAACTTGTGGCACAATTTGAGTGGAAGAAGGGATCGGTTGACAGGACACGTTCTGAGGCGTCAAGCGATCACCAATTTAGTATTGGAGGGAAGCATGGAGGGTAAAAACCGTAGTGGGAGACCATGAGATGTAAACACTAAGCAGATTCAGAAGGATGTAGGTTGTCGTAGTTATTCGGAGATGAAGAGGATTCTACAGGATAGAGTAGCATGGAGAGCTGCATCAAACCAGTCTCTGGACTTAGGCCACAACAACAGTAGCGATTCTGCGTAGTATGGTTTCGACAAGATCTTCGTAGGTCTTTGGAGGTATTTGGCACCGGATGACTACGCCACTATCACACAATTGCCGTAAATTCGGGCTGCTGGTTTGTGGGTACAGACATGGCACCCGATAGCGTCCCAGATGCATGAGACGGTCGAAATAGCGTCACGCTCCAAGAAGTATGTAATAATTCCATTTCCAACGACAGCAAGTGCTGACAAGTGTGAATTTTACCGAGCTATCAGCTTAATAAGTCGTTACAGCAAAATACTGTCACGAATTGTTTGTAGAAGAATAGAAAACCTAGTAGAAGCTGACTTAGGGGAAAATCAATTTGGATTCCGGAGAAATGTTGGAACAGGCAAGGGAGTACTAGCTCTGCGACTTACCTTTGAAGATAGGCTAATGAAAGGCAAACCTACGTTAAGAGCATTTGGAGACTTAGGAAAAGCTTTTGATAATGTTGACTGGAATATTCTCGCACAAATTCTGAAGGTAATTGTGGCAAAATACAGGGAGCAAAAGGCTATTTACAACTTGTATAGTAAGCAGTCGACAGCTATGTCGACGGAAATGGAAGGGAAGCAGTTCAAATGGTTCAAATGGCTCTGAGCACTATGGGACTTAACTTCTGAGATCGACGTGGTGATGTTTCCTCGCACGTAGGTGTGTGTGAATGCCAGTATACTTGAATTTTGCTGTTGTGGTTCTTCTTAAATTGTAGTGTCGTGTCACCGTGTCATCTCCAGTATCTTTGTGAAACTGATCCAAAGATGAAGAGTACTATTACTACCACTACTACCACCAGTATCAGACCGACACAGTGTGTGTCCATGTTTATGGGTCTAAGGCATATAGTCTTTACCGTGAACCGGCACCAAACGCTCGGACCCACCAACTGCTGTTTAAACGAGGGGAGACCAGAGGTGAAGTGAGCTGAGCGCGCAGACCGGCTTGTCACCTGGGAGGAAACGTGAGGCGGCCGCGTGGAACTTGCGTCGATTCGGCCCCTTCGCCTGGACCAGCGCTGGCCACCGCCTTGTCTCACTCGCAACAGACAAATGGCTTCGAAAGAAAAGATATCGCAGATAAATGACTTAGACACAGTTTTATAGCCCCGAGTAATCAGCCCACCTAGTGAAAGAATAGTTCCTTAAAAGGAGCAGGCACTGGTTTTACTTAATGCGAAAAGTTCCTTTCGTATAACATTGTAAAGACAGGAAAAGCCCCTGGACCGGATAAGATACCAAATGACATCCTGAAACTCATAGGAATAGACCATATAGATATATTTGTACAATTGTTTAATGATATTTATAATTCGGGAATTATTCCTAGGGATTGGTTGACATCTACCTTTGTTACATTACCCAAAAAGGCTAATGCCAAAACTTGTAATGATCACCGTACAATAAGCTTAATGAGTCACACCTTAAAGATATTTCTAAAAGTTATACACCAACGAATATACAAAAAAGTAGAAGAAGGTATAAGTGAAACACAATTCGGTTTTAGAAGTTCCCTCGGTACAAGAGAAGCATTGTTTGCTTTTAACATATTAGCGCAACGATGTATGGAGGTTAACCAGCCACTATATGTGTGCTTCCTGGATTATAATAAAGCATTTGACAAAGTTCGTCATGATCATCTCATAGAATTGTTAGAAAAGAAAACACTTGATAAGAAAGACATCCACATTATATATAACCTCTACTATAATCAAACCGCAACCGTGAAGGTAGAAAATGAGTTATCGAATGATATAGAAGTAAAGAGGGGTGTGAGACAAGGTTGCGTTCTCTCACCCTTATTGTTTAATATGTATTCAGAAGACATAATCCAGGCAGCTCTATCAGATGAAATAGCTGGCATTAAAGTGAATGGGCTAAACATTAACAATGTTAGGTTTGCTGATGACACTGCACTACTAGCTGGAAACCTCAAAGATCTACAATTACTTCTTGACAAAGTCGCAGAAAAAAGTGAAGAATTTGGCTTGACTCTTAACGTAAGCAAGACTAAGTTCATGGTGATATCTAAAACACACCAACAAGAAAATCTTACAATCAATAGGGAAAGAGTCGATCAAGTACGTAAATTTAAATATCTCGGAACAATTGTAAATGAGGAGATTGAAAGCTCAGAAGAAATTAAATCGAGAATAGGACAGGCCAGAAGTATGTTTAATAAGATGAAAAATGCATTCTGTTCGAGAGACATTTGTTTAAACACAAAAATGAGGTTGCTAAGATGCTATGTATTCTCAAAATTATTATACGGAATGGAAGCGTGGACATTGAAAAAGAAGGACATGAACAGTTTAGAAGCTTTTGAAATGTGGGCATATAGAAGAATACTTAGAATTAGTTGGGTGTCGAGGATTACTAATCAAGATGTCCTAAGAAGAATGGGAAAGGAAAAAGAATTAATTAAATTATTAAAGTAAGGAAGCTACAATATTTAGGCCATGTCATTAGGGGAGTAAATTACAAAATATTGCAAATAATACTAGAAGGGAAAATTTGTGGGAAGAGAACGAGGGGTAGAAGACGGACATCCTGGATTGACAATTTAAAAAATTGGTACAACTGTTCAACGTCAGAACTCCTTAGATCAGCCAAATCAAGATCAGAAATTGCCATGATGACAGCCAACCTTCTTAGAGGAGACGGCACATGAAGAAGAAGAATCAACCCACCTAGTGAAAGAATAGTTCCTTAAAAGGAGCAGGCACTGGTTTTACTTAATGCGAAAACTTCCTTTCGTATAACATTGTATATTCATTCGTTTCAATTAAATTAGTCTGTACAGCGAGATAACAGATTCTGCGGGAAGTACTTTATATGAGTTGCGTTGCAGGCTTCGGAGTTGGGAACCTGGAGCTCGTTGGACGCGCCTAGCTACTACGGACGGCCGCGTGTGCGCTGAATGTGGCCTGTGTTCCACGTCAAGGGCTGCAAACTGCCGGGGAACCGAGCTCGGAGCAGCCATTTCGCGTAATGGCTACGATCGCAGCTCGCATAATGACGACCCGTGTTTGCATAATGTGCGCTGCAGCGCGCCAGATAGCTGAAATAAGATTCTTTGTACAGATTTTCAATTGATAGCGTCGGTTTTTCATGCCGTCCCGCAGGTAAAACTGCTCCTACGCCGGCGCTCGTGTTCTTTTGTGCATTACACATAGAGAGAGAGAAACGAATTCTTTTTTTTTCCATTCTCCCAACAGAAATTCTATTTTCAGAGCTTACCAGCCGACTCTGTGTGCTATAAAGGATATTTACATTTCTTCCAATCCCTGATAGCCGTTCCGAATCAACTACTTCGTTGTAAGCGTCACGAGGATTTCTACAGCTAAGTTTTCTGCTTCCAAAACGCCTGTAATTACTCCGATTAAAGCTGAAAGTGTTCACAACAGAGAGTGTGACTGTAACCGCCAACTTGGTGGTATGAACACGTCCGAAAGTCCTTCATTTCTGAGTTATTAATGAAAGACAATTTTGCAAAATTGTTTTCGTAAAATGATCTTTCATTAATGACTCAGAAACGAAGGATTTTTTTCTTCTATTAATGTACAAAATCACCTTCAGCATTCGAGTCAGTATTTGTGATGCACCTGTGTAACGATGAGAATAATAATAAAAGTAATAACTGAAGATTGCAAAAAGTGCCAAATCTAGATCAGGAGGATTAAAAAGCCATGTATCGCTCTTTGTACATAAATAATTTGTATCCGAAAAATTGGGAAGGAATTCTAATACCAAAGAATGATGCAGCTCAGCGCATCACCGCAAAACTGAGGCAAATCAGAAACTAAATACTTCATTAAGAACATTCTGACTGCCATACGAGGAAACTGAGTGGTTACAGGTGCCAATGAAAAAGGTTTTACAAGTTGATTCTTGCAAAGAAGAGAACAGCAACCAGCCACTGTCAATAATGCCATTTATTTAGACATATACCACCGTTACAGATTTCGAACTGACAGGTTCATCATCATATGGCTGTTCACGTTTATATTATTACATGTCCTGTTGTTTATATTTCCTCACTTTTTTTCCAACTAATGTAAACAAGTGTAATATATACATGAACAGCAGTCTGAAGATGAATCTGTAGGTTCAAAACCGATAGCGACATTATTTGCGTAAAAAAAAATTATTAGCAGTATCCGGTTACAGTTTTCTTCTTTGCAAGACTCTACTTCTATTTTGTACACAGGCGCGATCTCAAAAGTGTGAATTTACGACAAAATAACAGCAAGAAAATTTTTGTTCCAAGTGCCAATAATACTGAGACACTACGCTTCACTTGTACTAAACCAAGTACAGAAATACAACTATCACAGTTTGGCACAAAGATAATGCTCTATCTATTAATTCATGTTTGAAAGACTTTCTCCATGGTTAGGCGCTTGGATCAAGTCTATGGAAATGCATCAGAGTAGTGAGAGCACAACGGCAGTGAAAACACGTTTTTTGAACGAAAAAAGAGGCACGTATAACTTTTTCCATATGCACTCTTCAGATAATAATGACAATAGTACAGTCACACGATCGAAAGCGTTATAGTGATAAAAAAGCCTCATAGCAGATAAGCCAGATGGCGAAGAAGGCGAGTTTCTCTAGACTTCTCGGAGGTGATGGATTTCCTTCTCTGGTCACCCGACAGGAATTAGATCAGAAAGGTTCCTCAGTCGAATCTTTTCGGTATTTTCAATTAAAAAAAGAAAAATGAGGAAAAACACATACAGGATCACGAAATGTCACAAGATGACATTCGCCTCGAATGGCGAGTTTGCGGCTTCAATTACCGGACGGGCAGATAGTTTTATCTGCCAGAAAGTTTAAAAAATGGGACACACTATGCTCAAAGTTGTCTAGAGCAGCTAACGAAGAAGAACCTCCACAAATAACTCAGTTGCCTGGCCACAAGCCAGCGACCTGTTTTCAATACTTTGCTCTCCAGATCATTTTGTTGTGTCACCGGTAGATACAGAATCCTCGGCTATTTCTCTCCAGTCTTAAATGTATTAATACTGAAGGACTAAAAAGCGGATAATTCGTGGCTTTGTCTATCACCTAACTTCTCTTTGAATTAAGACCATTGATCTAAATGTCACTTGTAACCGATACATTGTATGGACATTCGTCTATATCTTACAACACATTATTACTATAAGTTGGGTATTGCCGTATTTTTGCGTGTGAAGCCTTTCTTACAGCAACTTTTTTCTTTTGCAGGTACGTCGCGATCATTCTTCTTCTCGTTGTGGATGCAGATAAGATTCTGTGGTAATTTATGGTAAGTGAATTTCCTAGTAACATTTAACAGCGGAAAGGGGTGTCTACTTCTGCGGGAACATCTTGCCAGTGGGGCGCGAGTAAGAACCTTTGATATGCTGTCTCTGGTAGGACATTGAAGTGACTCGTACAAATCAAGAGAACTGCTATATATTTTTAGTGGTGAAATGTAGTAGTTGCGCTCTTCCCTTTGGTAAATGTATTCCACTGATACGCTAAAGGTTAATATTTTGTTTTGTAACACTTTTCCCTCTGTGTTGAATTTGTACTTTTTCCTGATTGACTGTAAGTAAAGCTGTTTGTCATCTGCTGCTCTTTGTATTGAGAGACTGTGTTAACATACAGAGTGTCTTCCTAGAATCTGTGATACTGTCAATGATGATGTAAATTACGGAAAGAGCGTTTGAAAACTGTTGCCGTTTTATCTTCTTTTTAAACATCCACATTGTTCACCCTTTGCCTGATTTTACTTCACGAGCAGACGTGACGTGTTTAAGTCGTCGAACATTAGGTAGAAACCTGCACCAAAGCTCGGACCTGTATGATGCAGATCAATGTGGAATTAATTAGTTTGTAAGTTACTGGCGGCTTTAACAAATAAAGCATCAGTTCTTTTCTAGAAGCAGGTTGCTTTTATTCAGGATTCGAATACAACATATTATTCCCCACACCTTTGCCTACGAAACCGTATTTTTCAGCGCAATCTCTGTTTAATGTGACGGCCTTACGCCGCCTTACTGGCAGGACCCTTATGCCAATACGGTACAAGTCTACTGGTCGATGGCGGAGAGTGTTGGTGCATCAATAACCTTCCCATCGTCCACGTACTGATTTCCGCGGAGTGCATCCTCCATTGGGCCAAACAAATGGAAGTGTTTTGTTAGGCGGCGAAGAACTCAGCGGGCACATACCTTTGTGTATCCAGCTTGTGGACGAATGTGTCAGCACTACCAACAGAGACTTCCAGAGAGAAGTTTGACTGTCATATGTCGATCACCTCGAATGAGACTGTCCGCACGTTCCAGAATTGCAGGAGTCGCAGCTGTGTGCGGCCGGCCGGCATGTGCGAGATCGGACTCGTTTGAGCGACTTTGTTGCGATGATGACACACGCCTCGTCCAACGATCCTCCGTGCTTTTGTTTACTGCCAAATCTCCATAGAGATTCAGCAAGCGCCTTTCAATATCTGCGATGCTCTGATTTTCCTCCAAAAGAAACTCAATGACAGCTCTCTGCTTGGAACCCATCTACAGACGCAATTTTCGATGCTACGTACAAGGTATAGTGCTGTCACCTATTGGAACTTCATGAGACTATAGGGGCTGAAGCGGAAATATTACACGATGTCCCTCAACAAATTCCACATTTTTTCAGCTGAAGCTGGCCGAGAAAAAAAATGTGTTTCATTATTTATTGAACACCCCTCGTATCTTCGGAAATATGAGACAGCTTGAGTTAGAAACGATAACGGCTTACGAATCCTAAGACGTTACAAATACTCTCACCCTATCTCGCCCTTTAATTTTTGTACACAAAATTTATTTGTCTGGTACGGTGATGAGCCCTACTTCGTAGTTTCCTGTGTTCATTTCATCTACAGTGTTCGGCATATCTGAGAAATTCAAGAATCAGTAATGTGTGTTTCATTATTTATCCTCCTTGACTATATTAACCTCTGCTGCTCCCATACGTTACCGGATGAATTAGCCAAAGTTGCTTTGTAAAGTTATTCGTCAACTTCTTTTGGTGCAGTTTCTTCGTCCACTCCGCGAACGCTGCTGCCTTACATGATTAATTTCACCGCTTTCTGTCTATGCCTTTATAGGGATTATTCTTTTCTTATCCGTCTACTTCCTTCTCACTCTCTCCTTCCCTCTCTCTCTCTCTGCCTCTCTCACTCTGTCTATCCGCCTCTCTCTCTCTGCCTCTCCGTCTCTCTCTTTCCCTCTCCCCTACCCCCCCCCCCCCCCCTCTCTCTCCTATTCACTCACTCACTCACTCTCTGCCTCTGTTTCCTACACCATGTACATGTGTTTGCTTGTGTTCATTAGCTCTTCATCTGTCACAGCCAGTTTATTCTTGCTGCGTCTCACTGCTGCAGCGGTGCTTTAATATGTAGTTAGTAAACAGTTTAGCGCCGGCGACTGGATCCATCCATCTGTTTACCCGGCCAGGGCACAGACGGGCACTGCAGACATGAGGATTCTCGTAGCTGTGATTGGCCGTCGTTACTACAGCGGTACGCAGATTTTCATCCCGGGCGCTGCTGTTTGGCGCTTTAGCGGGGCTAAGCCGCCATGAATATGTATCTGCTCTGTTAGCGTCTGGCGCCGCACCATCTCCGCCAATTACAGCGGGCGACCGCTGCTGCCAACTATGGCCGAGCAACAGCGGAAAGACTCTGCTCGCCCGCCCGCGAGTTGTATATTTCCATTGTGCTTTTGCCCTCCTCTGCGCACCTGCTCTTTGCGGAAACTCGCGCCGGACGTTAAATCAACACATGTTGACTGCAGCGATCCGTACGGCTGTGCTGGATCTGCTGTTTATGTCCGTGTAAAAGCCAGTCTGCTCCACTCACGTTGTAGAGTAAAAAAAGCTCTCTGACAGTCGCTCTGCCTGACTACCGTCAGTTGCGTACGCGATGTCTGTTCAGAACAATAACCAAACCTTCTCTTTTTAAATAATATTTTATTCAACTTACAAATGTTTAATCCTTGACTCCTAAAAGGTATTTAGCACCTCTATTCAGAGCGATTCAGTTTCATCTACCGATAGGTTTTATGCAACCCGCAACACCTTAACCCGAGATTTTCATATTCTCATTCACTACGTGCAGATTGTTAGTCTGTAAAAAAATGAAAGGGACTTTTTTGTAAGAAATTCTATGCAGTTGAATTTTCTTCCGTTATATGTTTTCGCTGGAGATCACCGTTCTCGAGTTAGCCAAGAAAAACGCGTCTGAAGATTACTTCTGTACGTTTTTCGTAAATAATTCGAAAACTACAGCTCCTGGAGGAAACGTATCGCAGTGCAAAATATAACTACATTAAATTTCCTACAAAAACATATTGTTCACTTTTTCTGTGGGATTAATAGTTTGCGTATAGCGATCAAAAAATATGAATAACTTTCATGTGGTATTTGAAGGTGTTGTGGGTTGCATGAAACCATGGATATGGCAGGTGAAGCACTTTGTATATCGGTTGTCACAGTGATGCATACACTTTAATATGTGGTCCTAGAGAGCCCATGGCGTCCAACGAGAATATTGCATTCCACACCAAATTATCAGATTCAGTGCGCCAATTACCTTTGGTTGGTCCATCGAGGTGTGAAATCAGACCAATATCTGTGATTCTGTTTTCTTACCTCTTCGTTAACATAGAAATTAGTTTCACTTGTAAACAATGAGTCATGGAGAAACTATGGTTTTTGTCCAGCTTGCGTGTCACCGATTCTGGAAACTTAACCAGGTTACATGCATCGTCCTTGGTAAGATGTAACATTGGCATATTGTAAGGGCACCAAATGCCGGACACAGTGGCGAGCGGTTCTAGGCGCTACAGTTTGGAACCGCGCGACCGCTACGCTCGCGGGTTCGAATCCTGTCTCGCGCATGGATGTGAGTGATGTCCTTCGGTTAGTTAGGTTTAAGTAGTTCTAAGTTCTAGGGGAGTGATGACCAAAGTAGTTAAGTCCCATAGTGCTCAGAGCCATTTGAACCAACCATATTAGTGTGGCCAAAATTCTAATTATTGACGTACGGCTAACCTCAGTTTCCTCTGGTATGTGGTGAGTACTACTTCCCGGACTCTTACTAAATGGTTCCAAAACAGCGTTTTATATTACTTCATCCGTAGACGGCTTCCGTGGGACGGCTTTCAGTTTGTTTGTGACAGAGCGTGTCTCACAGAATTTTGTGAAAAGTTTCGCCACCACACTGTCGCTAATGGATGGTTTGTCTGGTTGATGAAGACTGGAATCCTCTGCGATAACATGGGTGGCTCCTCTTTTCTGATATCAGGACGATCTCAATGCGTTAGACTCGTGTTACCGCCACTGTCTCTCACGCCATCTGTAAGAAATAATCAGTCATAAATCGAGAATGAATAAAACTATAGAATGAAAGGCACAATTGTTTTGGACATGTAATTGTGTATATGATATATCATGAGACCCCTTTTCCATTAAATTAAGAGTTGCATGGCAGCTTCCAGATGGCCGCTATAGTGGTTGCATAGCCTCACAGGCTTCATCCCTCTCCCATCTCTTAATGTTGTCAGTATTTCCGTGGGTAGTTTGAACCCACCGATACCGGAGTAGCGATTTTGTGGGGTGTGACGTTATACATTTCCAAACAAAGACAGAGCACAGGACTGACAATATTTATTCTTCACTTTCATTTCCTTCCCCTGCGTTGACGATCGACCAATATTTGTTTCGCTTCTATATTACATTTTGGAATGTAGGTTGTGATATCTGTAGCCGAAAGGTTCCTACGTCCGAATGATTTCTGCGTTCAGTTACTCCGCGGCGTACCTCGCAACAACATTGAGATCAAGTACATTACGTATGTAGATTGTGGACAGTTGGGAATGTGGGTCTCACGGGAATCGTGCAAGGGATATGTCCCTGCAGTCGCACTATTCATCTGTGCCCCCGGTGGCTCAGATGGATAGAGCATCTGCCATGTAAGCAGGAGATCTCGGGTTCGAGACCTGGTCGGGGCACACATTTTCAGCTGTCCACGTTGAGGTAAATCAACAGCACTTGTCGGCAGCTGAGGGTTTCAATTAATTATCATTTATTTGAGATTAAGTGTCCATTAACGAGATGGACTACGGTGTGACATAACGTCCATAAGCCGTACCTCCTGACATCAACCCCAGCGACATGGTATCACGTCGCCTGGGGAAACCACTAACCAGCGTTTACAAGCGTCTGGTTTAATGGACGCTAGTTTATGCTCCACCTGACACTCTGTGGACGATGGCGCCCGTAGTCTGACCTGCGCTGGACACTGGGCGGCAAATGGTAGCCTGTTTCCTCCGCACTTCTCCATCCGTGGTCAACCCGTACTCTTGAGTTTCCCTGCAGCCAAGACGCATGCGATAGTCTGGGTCAAAGGATGGAGGATGGTCTACATTTATGGACGGATGTAATCACGGCTCGGTCTTTGGACCCTCCTGCAGAATCAACATGCGATGGTTGAACGACGTCCATGCTACTCTACCTATTTCTCCACTTACCTCCGTCGGGTTTTGCGCCATCCCCGGCTCAGCTGGATTGTGCGGAGTGCGGTTGGCTCGACTGCTGTCGAGGTGCACTAATAGCACCTCCTTACATTAGTTCAATCCCTCTGCGAGTTCAATGCCTGATACCGCACTGTCCTTTTCCATTTCCCCCTCCCCTGCCCGCGATGCGACTTCTTGATAACAATTATCTCCTTCCTCGACTGTCCTTTCTTGTCGACATCCGGTTGGATCGTGGTGTTGGGTATGCCGTGGCCAGGCCGCATGTGGTCGACTCCTGCCCACTCTGCCCCCGCCTTGCCATCAATCCGGAGGTGACTAACGCGTACTCATATCCCATCACCCCTACCTTCCGTCCGCTTGTAAGGACCGCATTTTCTGTGTTACCTGCTGTTTGGTGTGTTTTTTAATGAAATTTACATTTCCCTCTCATGTTTCACAAAAAATAAATAAAAACATCCGTAGCACTGAAAAGAAAAAAGAAATGGTTGGCTTCGCTGCCTACGGTGTGGAAGGACGCGAGTTCGATTTCTCGTTCCTATCCATATTTTTTTCCAAGAGAGGAAGGTCCGAAATGAGATCCACTGAGTCTAGTGAGGCCAAAAGAAGAAGAGCTGCTTGAATAAAGAAGCAGTGGTACCAACATGAATCAACTATTGCCAATAACGGCTGGAGGGCTTTCCCACGATCATAGATCTCTCTCATACTGCCCTGTCCGCCAGTAGGAACTGGCGTAAGGCCCAGTCCGCGAGTGGTTGTGTGGTGTTGATGTGTAGTCCGAGATGGAGGTTAGGTTGGCAGAAAACAAGTTCTTTTGAATCAACAAAGTTCCTATAGGGACCGTGAAGACCACGAGGCGCGTGAGACTGACAGCACGGCGAGTGATGCTGCAACGCTGTGTTGTTCTACTTGTGTAGAACGGTGTGTTGATCCCTTAACGATGTTCGAGTTTCACCTCTGTACAGCCGCGTCTGGTTTCTCAGAGCGCCATCGATGACGATGTGTTTTTGTTGCGTGCTACGGAAATGGAAGAGCAGAATTTACATCAACGTTATACCATAACGTTTTGTGTTAAACTTGGGTAATCAGCGAGAGTAACCTATGAAAAGTTGAAACAGGCCTATGGGGAACATTCCGCATCAAAAGCACAAAGTTTTCGCGGGTACCAATCTTTTTTGGAAGGCCGAGAACAAGTTGAAAATTAACCTCGCCCAGGGAGGCAATCAACCTCAAAAACCGACGAAAAAATCGAACGTGGGCGTGCGCTTGTGAGATCCAGCCGACGTTTAACAACAAGGATGATGGGTGATATGTTAAACACTTATAACCGAAGCTTTGCACATGCAAAAGGTCTTTGCCAGAATGATGCCGAGAAACCTCACAAATGAACAGAAGGACAATTGAAGAAACGTGTGCGTTGATGTTCTCGAGAGGAATGTACAATCGTGAGACAAAGCGGCAAAGTGCGCACTGGCACACTGAGACACCTTCACGACCGAAAAAGGCCAAATGAGCAAACCAGATATCAAAACAATGCTGATTTGCTTTTTTGACAGTAGGGGTATCGTGCACAAAGAAGCTGTCAACCAGGTATTTTACAAAATCCTTGAAATGTTCAGGGAAATGGTGATTAGAGTAAGACTGGACATTGCAGACAAGTGAATACTGTACCATGACAACGGCCCCTGCCACACGATCGCTTCCATCAGGGAATTTTTGACCTCGAAAGGCGTTCCCGGCGTTCCACAGCCCCCTATGCACCTGTTCTGAGTCCTTGTGAGTTTTTTTTTCTCCTCCCGAAACTGAGAAATGTCTTAAAAGTACGCCCGGCCGCTGTGTCCGAGCGGTTCTAGGCGCTACAGTCTGGAACCGCGCGACCACTACGGTCGCAGGTTCGAATCCTTCCGCTTGCATGGATGTGTGTGATGTCCTTAGGTTAGTTAGGTTTAAGTAGTTCTAAGTTCTAGGGGACTGATGACCTCAGATATTAAGTCTGATAGTGCTCAGAGCCATTTGAACCATTTTCTTAAAAGGACGCCATTTTGGGACACTGGAAAACATTCAAAAGAATGTGACCGGCATGTTAAAGGCCCTACCAGTTGAAGCCTTTAACGCTGCTACTGAGACTAGGAACAACTAATCCGCCGGTGTACGGGGTGTTTCCGTAAGAGCGTGCAAGAATTTAGCAGGACGTAAAGGATGCTCCACTGAACAGCTTGAGGTAGGGAATCTGGGGTCGGAGAAGCCAGCTTAAGGAGACAATATGAATAAAATCACACTACTATGTACTTTTTTATATACATTAGTTAACTGCAAATTCCATCATTGACACAATAAACATTCTATTTGTAATGTATAGTACAAAATGTGCTGAAACGGACGGTCATCAGCCTCAGTGTAAGCATGACATCGGCGAACTAGATTCTGACGCACCCTGACAAATATCCCTAGCGTGTTTCGAATCACAGCACAGGCAGCTACAATTCTGGCAAGTTATTCCATCTCTCCGTACCCACTGGCGTCTCATACACAAATAACTTTAAGATATCCGCCTAGTAAATAATCAAGGGGATTCAGGTCAGGTAACCTTGCAGGCTATGAAATAGTACCTACCCTTCCAATCCAGCGATAAGGAAATACAGCTGCGTCGTATTGTACCGTACATCTCTAAATAGCTCTGAATACTGAATGGGTCTGTCGTTGATTCATAACACATTCTCTTATGGGACAATGTAAATACGATACAAAATACAACTGAGACAGTTGCAGGGGGTGGGAGTTTAAAGGACCTTCCTGAGGTCGTAAGCGGTGACATTAATGGGCCATCTGAACGGGAGATTAGTGGGCCAGCAACCCAGTCCGTGTGCACAATATACACATGCCATGGTAGGGATAGAGCAGTGAGGGAACCAGATGCTGGACCAAACAGAGAGGAAAAGAGAGTTACTCTAAAAAGAGTTCCATAATTCACCGATTGGTGGCCATCGGGGAGTAGTTAGTACTTCAGACAGGATAAAGAAATATTGTATTTGAGAAGGATTGAAAGCAGATATAGAGCGGTGTATATTGTCCAATGGGAAGCTGCCAAAATAATAAGACCACCCAAAATAAAACTAAAATGTCTAGGAAACCAACTGCTGAGTAAGGTTTTGAAAGCTGTGATATCGATCTCGTATGGAAAAGTACAGTAAACAAAATCTGCATCATGACTTCCTGGTAATCATGCTCGTCCTCCTTGTTTCCTTGCAGGAAATTAATGACGTGGATGTAAATAAACAGCATAGCGTGCAAACTTGTGCACAGGTTAGTTGTGTACAAACTGGAAAACAGTAATGCTAGACAAAGGGGTAGAGAAGTTTACTTCCATATCGCATTAAGCTGGCTTCTCCGGCGCAAGATTCCCTGCCTCAAATTGTTCGGTGGAGCATTCTCTATGCCCTGTTACATGTTTGCACTCGCTTACGGTAACACCTGCCGAAGGAATGTACTTTAACGATGTATTGTTATTTGAAAATAAATAAATAAATAGAAAAAATAGTCACATTACTTTTCTCACATTTCTTAGACTAATTACAGCACGCACAGAGGTTTAATAATTTTTTTCATGGTACGGGGCCACAGCCATAATATATTTCTTTAAAGGCAGTACCGCCATGAGACTGTTTTTTATATACAATGTTACATTTACACTTACGCAATCATGATTTCGGCTTCGAAGTGCCATTATCGAGTGTTTTAAGTGTTATAAATTGCCTAAGATGGTCCAAATGTTCAGATGGCTCTGAGCACTATGGGACTTCTGAGGTCATCAGTCCCCTAGAACTACTTAAACCTAACTAACCTAAGGACATCACACACATCCATGCCCGAGGCAGGAACCGAACCTGCGATCATAGCGGTCGCGCGGTTCCAGACTGTAGCGCCTAGAACCGCTCGGCTACTCCGGCTGGCGCCTAAGATGGCATACTGTCGTATTAAAATACACAAGATAGTGTACTCAGTAATGAAACAAAGCAGTAGGCTCTGCCAGAAATATCGACTCTTAGACAGTGTGTCTAATAGTGTATTTTAATACGAAAGTATGCCATCTTAGGTAATTTATAACACTTAAAACACTTGAGAATGGCACTTTGAAGGTGAAATCATGATTGTGTTAAGTGTAAATGGAACACTGGAAATAAACAAC
The DNA here is from genome assembly GCF_021461395.2 of Schistocerca americana. Classification (NCBI taxonomy): domain Eukaryota; kingdom Metazoa; phylum Arthropoda; class Insecta; order Orthoptera; family Acrididae; genus Schistocerca; species Schistocerca americana. The sequence goes on from NC_060122.1 coordinate 458,185,779, forward strand.
AGTCTAACGGCGGTACTGACTTTGAAGAAAGGTACGGACAGAGGTGTTTAAACGATCATTCTTCGAGCGCTCCATGCGCAAATGGAAGTGAAAGGAGCCCTAATAAGTAGTTCGCAGTTATCCTCCGCCGTGCACTTCAAAGTTGGGAGCGTGATGTGGACTACATTGAAAACAGGGGAAAATCGCTTGAAAACATCGTTTCAATCGATGTCGGTGGGACGGCGCGAGGTCGCAGCCCACGCGGTAGCGAGTTGAGCACTGGCAGCGAGCGGAGAAGGGGGCGTGGTCCGGCGGCAGGTGGTCGGGTGGCGCTGCGCGGCGAGGAGTCGATTTACGAGCGATCGACAGCGGCGGCCAGATACGGCGTAATGAGCACCGACCCTGCCTATCTGAGCGCGTTATGGCCGACCGCTTGCGCGGCGCCGCACTGGAGCGAGCGCCGACGTGCCCAGCATCAAGCGTGCGGTCTCCAGAGGCAGAGTCCGCTTTCTGCAGGGCTGCCAAACTGTTCGCACCTCCTCAGCACAGAGACAGCTCTAAACGCTCTGCGTCACACTGGGGAAACAGTTTCTCCGTGCGTTAGGGATTATAAAACCGACTGGTTAAAACCGATACCGGAATTTTAGACCTAGTTGTAAATAATCGCTATTTTTCGCTGTTTCTTTGGTCTCGGTTATAACAAGTGCTTTTTTAATTTTTTATTAATAACCGAGTAAAAAAAAACAGAAATGTCAATTAGCCATAGCAGCAGTGCTAAAATTTTTCGATAACTTCTTTTTTTAAAAAATGAGTAATTGTTGTGTACACAACTTTCCCACTAGGGCGTGCCCCGCTACGGACAACAGCGCAGTCGCAGCGCTCGTCCGTCTCCGCACTACGAGATGGCGCTGCCATAGAGACGGACCAAATTCTGCTTCCACCGATCCGCGTATTAATATGTAACGCAGCCAATGAGATTGCTGCTAGCGTAGAACCTTTTCTCCTCGCGGATCACACTCGCGCAGTGATACATGAACGCGCGAGGTATTATAACGATTTTACAGACCTCCGATTAGTCAGTCTACATCTCTCTGTACCAGTCTAGAGTCAAGTTTCAGTCTGCGCCTAATAAGATTACCGTATTCCTGTGCATAGCCATGAAGATAAATATGTAGACACTTTTGTCAAGTATCAGAGATATAGGTGAGAATAAGATTAACGTACCAATACCAAAGGAACTTAGGATTGTCAATTGTAAATATCATCCAGAACCAAGTTAAGTAATTTTTATGCTTGTTATTAATTTAATAAATGTGTGTGAAAAAGATCAAGTTCTGTTTAAAGTTGGTTACCGCAATCTGCTATTCTAAGCGTGCAAGTGGCATTTCTATCGCCTGACCTAACGGCAGAAGATAAACACGCCACGATAAGACCACGAGACATATTGTTGACACTCGCCTACTTCGCTAGAGCGACAAGTCAAATAATCTGATGGTGTGTGTACCGAGGGTCTTACAGTATGCACACCACAGTAATTTCATTCATAAAAATTCGTATTGGTTCGAAATATTGCATTATTATGGAAAAGCGGTAAGTGCCGTTTTAATAACAATCGAATAGCACCGTTTTAATAACAATCGAATAGTACCAAGAGGGCTCTAGGGTGTAGCCCCCTATCTCGATAGACGAATCATGATTGAGGGTAGAGTCCACACAGAATAAGTTGCCCCGTACCTGCCCAGACAGGGTCGTAGGGGAGGGGATAATGGCAATGGTGGGGGCTCGGTCGCGTGCAGCCACTGCACAGTACGGAGGATACAGCTCAACAGCTGAAGCCTACTCACAAGCGCAACTTGTAAGTTACAGCTATGAAGGCTGCAAATACTCGATTTAATAGGTTTTACCGCCAATAGAACCACTTAACTCGCCACGTCACTAAAATGAAGAATATTGTTGATACTCTTCAAATTATAATACCTGAAATTTTCATAATAATTACAGTAGGTAAAATTAGCACGAGTTCTACATCAAAGGTCAAAAAGATTTGGGTAATTAACAAAAATCGGAGAGAAGAAGGTATTCCTGCTGATATTTTTGGATCTAATCCCCATCTAACACGAAAATCAGTTCTTCAACAACCGAGACATCGCCTTCTGATGGACGAAGCGCACAGCCCAGCAGAAGACAGCAAACTAAGCAGACATTCGTTTGGAGCGAAGGGGTGGGCTCGGCCAGCGCTGACAACGAGAATGCGTTTTCGAGCAGATGCCAAATTACTTTGAGCAAACCGAACGAGGTGGCACAGTGGTTAGCACACTGGACTCGCATTCGGGAGGACGACAGTTCAATCCCGCGTCCGGCCATCCTGTTTTAGGTTTTCCGTGATTTCCCTAAATCTCTTCAGGCAAATGCCGGGATGATTCGTTTGACAAGGGCACGGCCGACTTCCTTACCCATCCTTCCCTACTCCGATGAGACCGATGACCTCGCAGTTTGGTCTCCTCCCCCAAAACAACTCAACCCAACCCAACTTTGTGCAAGCTCTACTTAAAGTATAACTTCACAGCGGTGGCATTTGCAATTTAATTCGAGGCATTAACACACAGTATGGTGTTCGGGACTCCACTTGGTGACAAAGTGTTGGTAAATGATTTATCCCTGCATCATGCTTCGAGTTAGCCACCTGTTGCTAACAAACGTCCCAGAAAATGACGAGAGAAATCTAAATCCAGTTCTCTAGAGGAACAGTACTCTTAACCCTTTCACTACTAACTCTTTCGGAGCAAAGGACATTAATGTATAGCTATTTTGATTAGTGTCGTATTCAGAAGAAGCAAAAACCAGTATGAAAGAAGTATTACCCGCCATTTCGTTTTCCAACGTATGTAGGGGACATGTGGTTTCAGAAGACGACTGTGCAAAAGCTGCAAGGTGTACAGGAAACAGACACATACCAGGGGATACAGAACCTCTCCAATTTTTAACTCACGTTACAGATGGTTAGTATGGGCACTGTTTGTGATACGGCAAATGTCTACTCGTGCGTGCGGTACGTTGACACGAATTCGCACAGAAGGCACGACAGCACCGTGATTTGAAACTGTATTCATTGACTTCCATGTCCGCAGGTGCGATCTATTTCGATGCGAAAGTACGAAGCAAAAGGGTTAGCAATGAAATCTGAAGACAGCGCAATCAATATGTGCAAGCTCTAATTTTAAGAATTCTGCAAACCATTAGCAGCTTCCCTTTACCAGCGAAACATTGGTACACAGCAATAACACGCAGCAAACTCCCAATGGATCTCTGATAACCTATCGTGTCATGTGTACGTTTGAATCATAATGAAAGGATTAAAACCGACTGCAGAATCGCTGTGTTTTTTCAGCAGTGTAGGAGAGTACGATATCAACGAACTTAGTTATGATGGATATCTTGGACATCACGTTGAGAGCCTTTCTATAGTCAAGAGGCGAAACCCACAGTTCTGCCAATAATATAGATCCTGTGCCGACAACGGGGGAACGAGGGAGATGGCTTTGCTTTTACGACAAGGATCGCTTTGAGCTGACGATTCACAGATTCATATTTGGGATAAGCCCACCATCAAAGGCAACTCCAAACGCAAGCGAGGCTGAAGCCTCCAGTTTTAGACTCAGGCGGTGAAAAGAAGAAAGACGCATCCTGTGAAACCAGTTTGTATGTGGGAAATGAGTAAAAATGCTATAACCGATACGTGGCGAGTTTTGCATTTGGAAAATAAATGCGAAGGATAGAGCTTCGCATCACTTTCAGTCGCTTAATTAAAATTTGTGACTTTCACGGACATTTGATGCGTTCCGTATACCACAGCGAAATGAAACTCTCGATGAACAAAAAGGTAGAGTAAGGCAAGAAGTTATGTGACAGCGCTAATGAAACTTTTCACGCTGGCACAATCTCTCTCCTCTTTATCTATACTATATCAATGTATGGTCTCACTGGTATTATATTCACTTTCATCACGTAAAAATCGAAGCGTCGGTAGATTTTCCTTGTGTAGTTTCTGCTTTTCGTGCTGTTTAGCACCATAGGACAATGATTTTGTTTACAGCCTTGCCGCTTCAATTTTATGTTGTCATTGAAAGCCGGTAACGCTGTTTTCTTTTGTCATCGATGAAAAGCTTAACTTTCTTCGAAAGTTTACGGGGTAACCCAGATCGCACTGATAACACGAATGTTACGTTAAGCATTCCGAAGGAGAAGTTTCCCAGGTGCGGCAACAGCCTAGCCGCGAGTGATTTGCAGTATGATACATTAGATGTTTTTGTAAAGGAACAATGTACAAGTTTGAGTATTTTCCTGCCTTTGCTGTCAGCTTTAGCAAAGTTGTTCTTTTTCAAGAGATTTGGAATACCGTTACAAAGAGACATTATTTCTCTTTAAAAAACCGTAACTTATTCAGTATATCTGTAGGCAAAATATTTGGAACCGTTAAGCATGGTGTTCAAGCTTTGTGCAACGTTCTATGTATTAGCCAAGAAGGATGTCTTTCTACTAATTATACTGTTCACAAGAGTAACTGCCTCAGAATTCTGTACAGTGTTAAGAAAATCTTTGAGTGTTAGAATTTTGTGATTGTGAGATACTGAAAATTGATTTTCACAGAAACAGTGATTTCCATATTGAGTAGAAATGTATGTTGGTTCACGGTGTAGAGGTGATGAAACTACGGCAGAAAATACATGGTATTTCCAATAGTAAGTATCCATAGTTATGGCTTTTATGGAAGACTTTCGTGTTGAGTGCTTTGAAGTTTCACAACAGCGACTGCCATTTTTTTACTTACAAAATGTAACAACAAATAAAATACTATAATTCCAGGCGAGCTGTTAAAGTAACAGTAACACGCGCTCGCTCCAAATCGAAACTAAAAAAAGAAAGAAACAAAGCCAGAGTATTGGACAGTGATAAAACCTCCTCTGTTTTTGCTCTGCATTGCTCTATAGAGATAAACCTGGAAAGCCACTGGTGATTTCGAAGTTTTTATTTGTTATTTTTATCAACGCACCAGCGTCCAGGAATATGCATCAGATACTCTACCTGCAAATTCTACTATCTCGGGACATTGTTTTGTACTTGTTTACGCTTAAAGAGAATGCTCTTTTAAAAGAAAAACGTAATTTACAAATAGGTTTGAGATATGGAGAAGAAAAGGCAAGCGAGAAATTACAGTATCATAAAAAGCGATGGAGAAAAATAATGTCTGAATGTTCGATTATCTTCGACGCATCAGCCTTAGTCTATCAATCTTAAAACAGAAACAGCTGAGCAAAAACCACCTCGTAAACAACATTTTACCTTCTTCTCTCTATCCGCTCACATGTTTTCAGGCCCTTGCTCTCAAAGGTCGTGTCTGTTTCTGAAGAGACACAAGTAACAGTCGCAAACTGTCTGCATAGCTCTTGTCGGAAATTGAACTTCCTAGCTCGGAATTATTTGTGTGAATGAACAGTACGACATAATTAATCATGGCACTTTTTAAGAAACTGTAACCTGCCCATATAATTGTGTAAATTTTCACTGGGAATACATGCGGTCTGTGGGACCTTAAACATTTTCTTTTTTCAGTCATAAGATGTAAGATACATAATATGGTATTTATACCAAGCGCCAGTAAACAAATTAATGTATATTTCAATGGAGAAGATTTTTCACCCTTCTTGAATAACAAAACAGTTTCAAGCTCTCGTTAACGGGAAGGAGAGGCAACATTCTTTTCGACCATTAGTAAAAGCGTCGTATCTCGAAGTAGCAAATAAAGGGAATGTGTTCTTGGTAGTTGTGCTAAGTATAAGGAAAGATTGCGGAATTCATTTGGATTTGTGTGGAAAGCTACGGATTACCTCGCGAGCGAGGTTGATCAGTTCTTATAAAATCTCTATGTATATTGAAAACATTAGCTGTTCCTTCATTTCGTTTCTGTTGAACAGAACTGGGCATAAACAAATTTATGGCATAACTTTATTAAAGGAAGCGATTGGTTGTGAGGACATGAAGGAACAGTTTGGTAATGTTGGGAAGTGTGAAAGGTAAAAGTTTTAGAATAAGACCTAGTCAAGAACACAGTAAGCAGATTAAAATGCGTGCAGGTTGCAGTACTGCAGTAGCTGTTCAGAGACGAAGAGCATTGCGTGGGGAGATTAGTGTGGAGAGCTGCCTCGAACCAGCCGTCGGACCGAAGACCACGACAATTGTTGAACATTCACTGCCTAGTAAAGCGTATTGAATTCTAGGAGTGTAGAACAAACACATATCTCCGTACTATAGTGTTCTCGCCATCAGTCGACTATGAAAATCTGGGAAGACGGAATCAACTTGCTAATCTGCGTCTTCTACTAGCAAAATATAGTCTCTGATTGTATTCCCAGAACCTACTCTGACTTTCAAGGAAAAATTTCTTGAGAAATGTCGTTAGACTATGCAACGGATGGACGTTAAGGATACACGCCGAGGTGACAAAAGTCATGGGATACCACCTAATATCGTGTCGGACCTCTTTTTGCCCTGCTTAGTGCAGCATCTCGATTCGGCATGGGCTCAAAAAGTCGTTGGAAGTCCTCTGCAGAATTATTCAGCCACGTTGCCTCTACACCTGCAAAGCCGCACGTAACTGCCAAAGTGTTGCCGGTGCAGAATTTTGTGCACGAACTAACCTCTGGATTATGTCCCATAAATGTTCTATGAGGTTCATATGAGACGACTGAGTGGTCAAATGATTCGCTCAAACTGTCCGGAATGTTCTTCAAACCAATCGCAAACAATTGTGGCCCAATGATTGGGTGTATTGTCGTCCATAAAAAGTCCATCGCTGTTTGGGGAACGTGAAGTCCTTGAATAGCTGCAAATGGTCTCCAGGTAGCCGAACGTAACCACTTCAGTCAATGATCGGTTCAGTCGGACCATAGGACCCTGACTATCCCATGAAAGCACAGCCCATACCATTATGGAGCCAGCGCCAGCTTGCAGAATGTCTTGTTGAGAACTAGGGCCTGTGCCTTCATGGGACACTGCGCCACACTCCAACCCTACCACCCGCTCTTACCATCTGCAATCGGGAATCATCTGACCAGGCCACTGTTTTCGAGTCGTCTAGGATCAAACCGATATGGTTACGAGTTCAGGAGAGGCGCTGCAGGCGATGTCGTGCTGTAAGCGAAGGCACTCTCGTCGGCCGTCTGCTGCCATAGCCCATTACCGCCAAATTTCGTCGGATTGTCCTAAAGGACACATTCGTGGTACGTACTACACTGATTTTTGCAGTTATTTCTCAGAGTTTTGCCTATCTGTTAGCTCTGACAACTCTACACAAACGCTTGTGACTGGTGAGAGGTAATGCCTGAAATTGGGTATTCCCTGCACACTTTTGACACTGTGGATCTCGGAATGTTGAATTCCGTAACGATTTCCGAAATAGAATGTCCGATTTCTATAGCTCCAGCTACCATTCCGCATTCAAAGTCTGTTAATTCCCGCCGTGTGGCCACAATTACGTCGGAAACCTTTCCACATGGATCATCAGAATACAAATGACAGCTCCCTCAATGCGCTGCCCTTTTATACGTTGCGTACGCGATACTACCGCCATCCGTATATGTGCAGTTCGTCATCCCATGAGTTTTGTCACCTCAGTGCATTGACGCTCAGTAAATATCTCACAGGCATACATAAATCAATGCGTTAGTGACGTCAGTAATACGTCCCACAGCGTGTGAGCTGGTGTTGAGTCAACAGTTTGGTATGTTATTAGTCAGTTGGTTTCTGATAAGGCGTAGCGTTCGTACAGATACTCCTAGAACATGCAATAGCACAATTGGTGGGTGGGGTGGTGTCAGAAAGAGAGTGGGAGAGCCTCGCTGAGGTGAGTGGTAGAACAGAGAGCGGGGGGTGGGGGGAGGAGCTCCATGAAGGTCAACGTGGGAGTGGCATATGGGGTGTTTGTAGCCACCAGGAGCTGCCTACCATGTTATGAGGTTTCCACACAGTAGTCCTATCCTCAGGGACATTTTGAAACAGCAAAACAGCTGGAACGCCCTGACTGCCTGCATGTGGCGCTGACCAGCGAACCGCCAGCCAGTAAGCTCGCGAGGCGGAACAAATAAACTGGCCAATCGAGGCGTTTATCTGCGGGAATTAACGCGCTGTTGCCACGGCAGCCGATTCCAGCTGTTTGGTCTTCATTAGAAGCAGTTGTGCGTGCGCGCCCATGCGGCGCTGTTGTGGGCGTCGCCAAACACCGACCAGCTCCATTCCGTTTCACTTTTTTTCTCGCCCCTCCCCTTCTGCATATTCCGATAACAATTTTCGGTACGCCGTTACAGTAAACATCATGCAAATCGCCAGTGGAGACGTGTGTTCCATAGCAAACCACACTGGGAGAGGGCTTCTGACAAACAGCCCTATTTCTTTGGCCGGTTAGGTATAATCTAGCCGAATATTGAGTCGGTACGAAAAAAAATGAAAAAAAAGGCGTGAGTAGGACTTGCACACTCAGGATTCCGTATAAACTTAATTATGTATATAAACAGTTCATCCATTTCAGGAATCGAGAATCTCGATGGTTTTTTCCTTTTATCGGCGTTATCAACTGGCAACATATCAGTACCAGCGATTCGAAGTCTTTCGAGAATGTTTCAATTTCAAGTTTGAAGTCGGATAACAAATCACAAAAGAATACTTTTTCCGTGCCGTGTGATTAGAAATAAACAATTTTCTGATTGTTTTCCCTTTACTTGTACTGTGAAACCTTTCTACGTCCGAAATTTCATGATTCTACGCCAAGAGATTTTAATGAGTATAAATATAAGTGACATAAGGGCCGTGTCTTTGGATTGCATTGATTTAGAAGCTTCACTTTTTCACATCGCCAAGAGTCCATAGTCCTAAATACACTCCTGGAAATTGAAATAAGAACACCGTGAATTCATTGTCCCAGGAAGGGGAAACTTCATTGACACATTCCTGGGGTCAGATACATCACATGATCACACTGACAGAACCACAGGCACATAGACACAGGCAACAGAGCATGACAATGTCGGCACTAGTACAGTGTATATCCACCTTTCGCAGCAATGCAGGCTGCTATTCTCCCATGGAGACGATCGTAGATTTGCTGGATGTAGTCCTGTGGAACGGCTTGCCATGCCATTTCCACCTGGCGCCTCAGTTGGACCAGCGTTCGTGCTGGACGTGCAGACCGCGTTAGACGACGCTTCATCAAGTCCCAAACATGCTCAATGGGGGGCAGATCCGGAGATCTTGCTGGCCAGGGTAGTTGACTTACACCTTCTAGAGCACGTTGGGTGGCACGGGATACATGCGGACGTGCATTGTCCTGTTGGAACAGCAAGTTCCCTTGCCGGTCTAGGAATGGTAGAACGATGGGTTCGATGACGGTTTGGATGTACCGTGCACTATTCAGTGTCCCCTCGACGATCACCAGTGGTGTACGGCCAGTGTAGGAGATCGCTCCCCACACCATGATGCCGGGTGTTGGCCCTGTGTGCCTCGGTCGTATGCAGTCCTGATTGTGGCGCTCACCTGCACGGCGCCAAACACGCATACGACCATCATTGGCACCAAGGCAGAAGCGACTCTCATCGCTGAAGACGACACGTCTCCATTCGTCCCTCCATTCACGCCTGTCGCGACACCACTGGAGGCGGGCTGCACGATGTTGGGGCGTGAGCGGAAGACGGCCTAACGGTGTGCGGGACCGTAGCCCAGCTTCATGGAGACGGTTGCGAATGGTCCTCGCCGATACCCCAGGAGCAACAGTGTCCCTAATTTGCTGGGAAGTGGCGGTGCGGTCCCCTACGGCACTGCGTAGGATCCTACGGTCTTGGCGTGCATCCGTGCGTCGCTGCGGTCCGGTCCCAGGTCGACGGGCACGTGCACCTTCCGCCGACCACTGGCGACAACATTGATGTACTGTGGAGACCTCACGCCCCACGTGTTGAGCAATTCGGCGGTACGTCCACCCGGCCTCCCGCATGCCCACTATACGCCCTCGCTCAAAGTCCGTCAACTGCACATACGGTTCACGTCCACGCTGTCGCGGCATGCTACCAGTGTTAAAGACTGCGATGGAGCTCCGTATGCCACGGCAAACTGGCTGACACTGACGGCGGCGGTGCACAAATGCTGCGCAGCTAGCGCCATTCGACGGCCAACACCGCGGTTCCTGGTGTGTCCGCTGTGCCGTGCGTGTGATCATTGCTTGTACAGCCCTCTTGCAGTGTCCGGAGCAAGTATGGTGGGTCTGACACACCGGTGTCAATGTGTTCTTTTTTCCATTTCCAGGAGTGTATATGATATAAATTTCAATTTGACACGTCTACCCGTTCCTGAGAAAATCGGTCTTCAAAAGTCAGACAGACAGGCAAGCAGACAGACAGACGGACGGACGGATAATAAAGTGATCCCATAAGGGTCTCAATTTCACAGACTGAGGTACGGAACCCCAAAATGAACTGAGTGGCGGAATGTTGTTTTGGGTATTGTCTTAATAAGCATGGTCTCTCGCACATATTACTGACATGTATACCTGCAACTACGTTTCTAGCTTTTGTAGACTTAGAGAAAGCTTTTCACAATGTTGGCTGGAATATGCTCTTCAAAATTCTGAAGGAGGCAGGGGTAAAATATAGGGATCGAAAGGCTGTGTACAATTTGTACAGAAACCAGATGGCAGTTACAAGAGTCGAGGAGAAGAAAAGGGAAGCAGCGGTTGAGAGGCGAATGAGACAGGGTTGTAGCCCATCCCCGGTGTTATTCAATGTCTATATTGAGCAAGCAGAAAAAGAAACCAAAGAAAAACGTGGAGTGTAAATTAACGTCCAAGGAGAAGAAATAAAAACTTTGAAGTTTGCCGACGGCATTGCAATTCTGTCAGAGACAGCAAAGGACCTGGAAGAGCTGTTGAACGAAATGGACAGTGTCTTGAAAGAACAACATAAGATGAGGGTAAAAATTGTAGAGGTAGAGCCCACATCTCATGGTCGTGCGGTAGCGTTCTCGCTTCCCACGCCCGGGTTCCCGGGTTCGATTCCCGGCGGGGTCAGGGATTTTATCTTCCTCGTGATGGCTGGGTGTTGTGTGATGTCCCTAGGTTAGTTAGGTTTAAGTAGTTCTAAGTTCTAGGGGACTGATGACCGTAGATGTTAAGTCCCATAGTGCTCAGAGCCATTTGAACCATTTTTTGTAGAGGGAGACCAAGAGATTAACACGTTAAGCATATTCAGAAGGACGTAGGTTTCAGTAGTTATTCGGAGATGAAGAGGTTTGCGCAGGATAGAGTAGCATGGACAGTTGCATCATGCCAGTCTGACTGAAGACGACAACAACAACAACCTGCAACGATAAGGTATATTTTTGTTGCATACTTACGGAGAGGCACCGGGAGGACTCGAACCTCTGACGGGGGAGCCGCGCGAACCGTGCACGGCGCCCCAGACCGCCCGGCTATCCGTATCACTTAAAAACGTGTGCAGACATTACTGGCTGCAGACGTGCCTCCGGTGGCGGCGGTTTTGTCGCAGGTTCGCTCCACACCCCACTACGGTGCTGGCGAAAATGCCTTTACGATGGGGTAGTATTGTCAACTATTGCAGCACTAGCACGGGGGCTACGGAGTATCCTCATGGAACTGTGGCAGCAAACGCAAACCATCATCACAGGCTCAACCTCAATGTGTGTGTGTGTGGGGGGGGGGGGGGGGGGGGTTATTGGCGACTGCTCTGTCGAACCTGTCATCCTTCCACCACAACACCTCACAAGCGAGGCGTATCTGTTCTTGCGGTTGATCCTTCTCCCCTGCTGGAAGACGTGCCTTCTGTGGTGCGAAGGGTAATGAGGCAAGTATCCACTAATGGTGCTCCAACTCACCACAATCTTACATGTGGAGCTAAAACTCTAGTGCAGACAGAACATTCCCACTTGCCTGGCATGTTCTCGGGTGCACTTTCAACCATTGAAACCTACAGTATCAACGATCTTTATCTCCGCCTCAAAGTGTGTACCTACCTTGGAACGCATTGCCGACCGTATGTCCATATGACCCTTCTTTGCACCTTATTCTTTCATGGGCCGTGAGCTGTAGCTTGTCCTCATTCAGCAAAAATCACTCTTTATTGATAAAGTATGTGGGACGGGGCGAGAAAATTATTTTTTATACATTTTGAAAATAGTCACCAACTGCATGGATGGAATATTACATCATAACCGTTGTAAGATATAGAAGCTCTCAGAGAAAGATAACTGTTTACGCAGATAGTCATTGAAAAAAAATTAAAAGAAAATTAAGAAGAAAGAGGTTTTCGACGTTGAATGTAGCAAAGAAGGTCATATAGACATACGGCCAGAAAGCGTTTTTATGTAGGTACATCTATTTGAAGGTGGAGATAAATGTCTTTGACAGTGAACTCGGAGTCAGCATCACTCAGTTTAGGAGGTACTCGTCTAATTACATGTCCCTCCGTTCTCCACAACACTTATTTTGCTGTCTCTCCCAGTAATTCCCAACAAATTTCTCCCCGTTGTTTTTCGAGCGTCGCTCCCATTGACTGTCAACATACATCTCCCCATTGTTTTCTGAACATCCCTCCAAGTAATTCACAACATATATGCCCCAGTTGTTCTCTGAGTACCCCTTACGGTTTAGAATGGTTTCCACTTTAAAAATCCCTATCTCACTTGTCATCTGGCAAAACTAGTAACACGCAGTTATAATACTTTTTTTCCGTTTGAGACGCACTGAAAGCTTAGTTTTGAAAACCTCATTCAGTGTATCAAAAGCACCCCAGGTCATTTATGGTTTTCTGTTTTATTTCTTCTGCTCCCCATCCATAATAATAATAAATGTTCTGAATAACAAAATGTGCCTATTAACCGGTTCTATAACTTCATTGTTAGTTTTTAGCAACTTGGTTTCGGTATGTTGAGCATAAATATTCGAGTGTCTCTGTAATTGATTTTTGGGTCTACTTAAACGTGGATTATGAAATTCTTCAATAAGTAGTTACTGTTTACCTGCATCACGCGAAGATGGCGCAGATGTGTTTCGTTAACGCGTATTCGTTCTTTGTTTCACCAGCTTAAGGATCTGAAAATTTTCTCTAGAGCTACCGAAAACAGTTTTGGTAGAGCTCCGTCCGAACGGGCCTCGGAAGACCCGATGGTACCGACCGGCCGCCGTGTCATCCTCAGCCAACAGACGTCACTGGATGGAGGGGCGTGTGGTCAGCACACTGCTGTCCAAGCCGTTGTCAGTTTTCGTGACCGGAACCACTACTTCCCAGTCAACTACTTCCTCAATTGACTCCACAACAGCTGAAAAAATGCGTGAAATCTTATGGGACTTAACTGCTAAAGTCATCAGTCGCTTAGCTTACACACTACTTAACCTAAATTATCCTAAGGATAAACACACACACACACACACACACACACACACACACACACACACACACACACACACACATGCCCGAGGGAGGACTCGAACCTCCGCCGGGACCAGCCGCACAGTCCACGACTGCAGCGCCTGAGACCGCTCGGCTAATCCCGCGCGGCCCACAACAGCTGAGTTCACTCCGCTTGCCAACAGCACTCGGCAGACCCGGACGACCCCCCATCCAAGGATTAGCCAAGCCCGACGGCGTTTGACTTCGGTTATCTGACTGGAACCTGTGTTACAACTGCGACAAGGCGTTATTTCACATAGGTGAAATAACGCCTTGTTTCTCTCGGGACGTCAGTACAGTATTTGTTCCAATTCTGTCATGAACTTTCTTAAAATGTATTACTGCGTGGTGTCTGTTCTTTCGGAGATGCCTGAAAGAACATACACCACGCACTACCCGTAGCTGTGAAACATTATATGTAAACTGAAACTGTGATTCAAACGCGACAATGTTGAAATTTAAGCTCACTGCTTTATTATGTATTTTCGTTCACGACTTTCAAAATGGTCGTTTGTGCTATATCTATATATATAACTGAATTAAAGTCCCCTGCTGCGTTTCTCTGTCCGCATGTGAAGGCTATTTCAGAAACTATTGTAGGGATTTTGATATGGTTTTTAGTAATAGATAGACGGATTCACGACGGAGGTTTGTGTATGTAAGTTTTTGCTGCCACGCTAGACAAGTCGTCCGGCCGTAGATACTTACAAGTAAGTGCTACTCGTGGGCAGCTGGGACAGGTCACTAATGCATTTCTAAAACCAGTTTGACCAGATGTACAAGCTAACGTAGTCCATAGTTGTAGCTATGGAAACACACACACACACACACACACACACACACACACACACAGAGAGAGAGAGAGAGAGAGAGAGAGAGAGAGAGAGGAGAGAGAGAAACGGAAAAAATGTATTCTTCAGAAACGAAAGGAAGTGAGAACGAACAGTAAGTGTTGGGATAGAGGCGGAAGGAGAGCGAGAATACAATCATAAAAATATTTGTACATTTGTTAAGTGGACGGATTCGGAGACTTGTACACCAGAGGCGATATACCGCGTGTGGAAGTCCCAGCGTAGCAACGATGACAAGGTTTGTTCGTTGTGCTGCGTGCATCGGCCGCTATGTCGTGAAGATCCATTCGTGCTGGAAGCTTCGAGTACCTCAAGCGCGCGCAGTGCATTCAAGTACGCAGTGCTGTAGGGGAGGCCCTCCACGTGACGTATGGAATGGCCTGCAGCGGGAGCTGATTGGTGCGGCAATTACAGCGCAAGCCACCCTAAGAGGCGGACTGGCGCGGCCTGCCTGCAATGTCGATAGCACGAGAGTAATGCTCTCAAACGGGTCGCTATAACTCACTGCACCTACTGGTCGCCTGCTGCCAGCTGTTCTCCACAACGTACGCCCTACGAACTAGTGTACAAGTTAGCACAAGTGAGCACAGCTCTTGTTGTACCTCTCTAATACGATACTTACAGATTCTGATACACAGTACTGAAGTTCGTAGGTATACATGGGCAGTTTGAATGAAGTCATTTCGGACGGTAGGTCGCGTCTTTATAGAACTTTAATACAACCATACCAACAACGTTTCGCCCATCTTTGCATTGGTCTTCTTCAGGTGTTCTGTAATGACGCGCGTTTAAATCTAATATGATTTCATTCAAGGAGGAGAGGAGGAGATTAGTGTTTAACGTCCCGTCGACAACGAGGTCATTAGAGACAGAGCGCAAGCTCGAGTGAGGGAAGGATGGGGAAGGAAATCGGCCGTGCCCTTTCAAAGGAACCATCCCGGCATTTGCCTGAAGTGATTTAGGGAAATCACGGAAAACCTAAATCAGGATGGCCGGAGACGGGATTGAACCGTCGACCTCCCGAATGCGAGTCCAGTGTGCTAACCACTGCGCCACCTCGCTCGGTGATTTCATTCAAAAAGAAGGCACTGTTGGGCAGAAATAAGGATTTTCATGAGGAATGAGAAATACTGACGTCAACAGCACGAGGGCATTGAAATAATTCAATACAGACAAGTGAAAATTTGTGCCGGACAGGGGGTGATAGAGATTTTTATACTGAGCAGCTGTCTATTCGACGCGCAATGTATCTTGCACTTCGCGCAAGGCGTACTGGAGCGCGGATGCAAGCGATCCCTGCCTCTCACATGTCTGACAAAAAAGGTGAAACGCCCAGCAGCGGAGGAGCAAACGAAATGAAGCTTGACGGATTGAGACCGTATGTCGCTTTTTGTGCTGGAAATATGTTATCTCAGTTATTAACAAATATACGAGGGTTGAATGAAAACTAATGCCTCCACCTTCGTTAATTGGGTGTGGATGGGAACATTTTAATAAAACAGTCGCAGAAATAATCCTTAGAATGTAATCTTCAATTACCAATATTCACTTTCTCCACATAATCACCAGCCAATTGGGTACATTTCGGCCAACGATGAACAAGTTTTCTTCAAGCCTTTAGTCTCACAGTTCTCTCAACATCATCAAAAGCATAATGATCGTCTTTCATTATTGGGAACAGATGGTAGTCAGACGGTACTAAATCTGAACTTTATGGAGGATGCTGTACGGTGGTAAGATTCAGTCTCTGTGAGCTTTCATATCAGGAATCAGCATCCGGGGTACCCATCGCGCACGGATCTTCCGATAACTAAGAAAAGCAATAATGTGACTCACACATTCTTGTGAAATGACGATTGTGCTTGCAATTTCTCTCTGAGTGATACGACGATCGCCGGCCGCTGTGGCCGAGCGGTTCTAGGCGCTTCAGTCCGGAACCGCGCTGCTGCTACGGTCACAGGTTCGAATCCTCGGACATCGATGTGTGTGATGTCCTTAGGTTAGTTAGGTTGAAGTAGTTCTAAGTCTAGGGGACTGATGACCTCAGATGTTAAGTCCCATAGTGCTTAGAGCCATTTGAACCTTTTGATACGACGATCGTTCTGAATCAATCTGTCAACATTTTGCTTGTGAAACTCGGTGGCTGCTGTCACAGGACGTCCAACTCTGTTTGTCACGCGGGTCAGATGTTCCCACGTCAACATCTTTAAACTTACTCGCCCAACGACGCACAGTATTGACATCAACACAATCACCATAAACTGCTTTCATTTTCTGATGAGTCTTGTTTGGGGTGACACCTTCTGGTATCAAGAATTCAATGACTGCTCGGTGCTTAAATCGTACTGACCGACCGTCTGCGCAGATTTTCATACTTTACACTGCAACAACACAACTGTTCAATGCTAAGGCTTCCCGCCAACTGGAGCTGTAGAGAAGAGGCTACGGAACAAGCCAGTACCTGCCGCTTACCAATGCTGCCAACTGTCGAAGAGTTACGAAGGTGGAGGTATTACTTTTCAGTTAACCCTCTTACTACACTTCGTATGAAACAGCCATGAGACGAAGTGGCCGTTGGATGCACTTTAATAACTTACAGATCTCATGATCACACTTTTTATTATTTCCAAAATCGCCTTACGTCATTCAACGTTCCGTCATTTTCAAAGGTTATAAGATACAATGCAAAACTTGTATCAAATGATAAAAGAAAGTTATATTTCGTGGCATTAATCAGTGGCGAGTACGTAATAAATTTCGTATCTTTTGATACCAGTTTTGCATTGTATTTTATGGGCTTTGAAAATGAAGGATTGTCGAAACGCGTGAGGCGATTTTGGAAATAATAAAAAGTGTGGTCAAAACATCTGAAAGTTATCGAAATGATTACAAAATTGAGTCAAATTTTCAAAGAACTTGAAAATTCGAGTCCACTCATCAATATGACGTTGCAGCGATTTGGTTGGGGAGGGTGCCATAAAGCCATTGTATCCTCTCCTAATGTAAGCTCGCCCACAGCTGCTCCAACTGGTTGTTAATATCCTGGGTACTGCTAGCGGGACGGAGATGATGTGCGAGCTGGTCATAGGCACGTTCTGTCGGGGAGAGATCTGGGCATCCTGTTGGCCACGGGAGGACCTCAGCATCACGCTGACAGTTCATAGATGATCGTTCCATGTGTGGACGAGCATTGTCCGTTTAAAAGATGGCACCACCAGACTGTGGCTTGAGACTTAATACTTAAGGACTCAGGATGTCCGTGACGTAGACCCTAAGTGGTACCACACTCTACGACGCCAGGAGCAACACGGCAAAGCCCCTCCAAAACATGCTATACGTACTCCCTTACGATAAGAGGACATTGCCGAACATGATCGTTTGGGTGGTCCAGGTGTTATGGTGTGGGAAGGAGTAATGTTGGATCCAAATCTTTGAACACGATACAGTCACCTGCCAACGTTACTGTGACGCTCTAATACTTCCCCACGTGCTTCCTTTCAAGGGTGCGTGCAGCCGTGACTTAAATTTGATGGATGGCAGAGTACGACCTTATCGAACTGCATAGATGGAGGAGATCCTGGAACGAGAGGATATTCGGCGAATAGACTTGCCTGCCCAGTCCCCGACTTAAATCCCATCGACCATGTATGGGAGACATTTGCAGCATGTCCACATGCACCGACGACAATCCATCGGTTGTCAACCGCGCTATGGGGGACTGTAACGTCTTACCACAAAAACTCGTCACCAACCTTCTGAACAGTATGGGAGCACGCTGCAGAGCAGACACTGCCACCCGTGGTGATCACACACACTAAGAACCACCTCCAGCGTTTTCTAATGTACACGGGCCGATTGTAAATCTCGGTGACTTTAGTGTGGTCACTGTCTTTCAATATAGATGTCATTTCTGTTCGTCTCACTGCGTATTTTTACTAAAAAAGAAAAGGGTCAAATGGCTCCGAGCACTATGGGACTTAACATCTGAGGTCATCAGTCCCCTAGAACTTAGAACTATTGAAACCTAACTAACCTAAGGACATCACACACATCCATGCCCGAGGCGCAGGATTCGAACCTGCTACCGTAGGAGTCGAGCGGTTCCGGACTGAAGCGCCTAGAACCGCTCGGCCACTGCAGCCGGCGTATTTTTGCTGTAGCCTTCTTCATTATGCTGTAGCAGTTCTTCCCTTGTGTGGCCCAAGTTTCATCGAGCTATGTTATTTGGCAGTGAAACATATGCGAAAATTACTTTCGGTTCGTTGGTTGATTTGAGGGAGGGACGAAACAGCGAGGTCACCGGTCCCATCGGATAAGGGAAGAATGGGGAAGGAAATCGGCCGTGCCCTTTCGAAGGAACCATCCCGGCATTTGCTTGAAGCGATTTAGAAAAATCACGAAAAAGCTAAATCTGGATGGCCGGACGTGGGTTTGAGCCGTTGTCCTCCCGAATGACAGTCCAGCCAGTGTGCTAACCACTGCGCCGCCTTGCTCGGTGAAGACTACTTTTTCCCTTAATCTCTGCGCACCGGTCTTATGACATCCCTCGACTTTCGAATTATCGAGAGTCCACTTGTATGTACAGTATTTATGACAGTGAGAGTTTACAAAATTCCAGTAATAGCTCCTCTACACAGAAGGGAGCTACAAGGTCGTGCCACTCGCTTATTCGCTCTCTGGACGTGTAATTCGACCTTAAGGAACCTGTGACTGGCAGCAGCGTACTCCGTGGGGGCCATCGAGTGGCGGCCACGCACGGTGCAGAGTGGCCGCTGACTCACGGGGCATTCTGCTATTGATTGCGGGACGCCCAACCTTTACCACCAGCCCTTAGTGCTGCCTCCAACACTGTACTCGGCGCGGTCCCTCCATGGAAAACTGCGCCGTTTCTCTCCGTGTATTCTCAGGTGACGGCAGAGCTTCGGCGCGGTCAGTGCACCCGTAGCTAGGGGATCTTAACCCTCGCATGGTACCAGCTGGAAAAGCATATTACATGTATGGGGTCTTATTTGACCCCATAGTGACTCCAGCAACTATACGACTACAAAATATAAAACATTTCCACAAAAATAGTAATGACTTTTTGCGAGACCCAAGCAGATTGTTGAAATTACAACACCATTGTTACATGCTATATTTAAGTTACGAACTTGTAAAAAAGTTATCAGTGGAAATGTTCCTACCACTTCCCCTCAGGTGATTAACCAAACACTCGCCTTCCTTGTTTTATTTCCCTTCATTCAGCAGACTTCCCTCTATATAGTTGGGCACTTATGATATAATTGGTCTCAACATACAGCGGCGCACACTTTTATCCTGTCCTATCCAGGTTTTGAAAGCATGTGCATCTCTGATGGACACCGTCCACTGAAAGCACACTGGTGCTCAGGGACTGTAATTCGAGGCCCAGGTATATAAGAGGATATGCATGCATCAATCAATATTTCACACACAACCTGTCGTATCGGCCGCCGCACAGCAGCCGTCGACTCGGCGCGGCGTGCTACAACACGCGCGGCACATAGGGAGTACCGCTGGCGCCGCACACGATGTCAACAACTGGCCCAAGTGAACGCGTCATCGCGGGGTTAGCGGCAGCGTACACACCACTATCGATACGGATTACCCTGGCGGCGCTGCCCTTGCCACCAGAGTGAGCAACCGTATAAGGGCGCCATTTACCAACACTCTGATTGGCCGGACCTGCGGATTTAAGCGAGCTGCCTGAGCCCGATTAATCAGTTCAATCTTCGCCGATGACTGTGTTACCACCCGGCTGCTGGATTGACGACGACCGAACCGTACTGTGGCCTCCCTGGCTGGCAACTTGCGACGCGTCGGTGTCGACTGGTTGGCAGTGGATGGACTTGTATTCTCTACTAGTGACTCTGATTTCTCCTTGGCACTACAGCCAGCGAAGCGTTGTGTGGTCGAACTTAAGTTTTGTTTTGAGTGACAGAAGGTCAAATAAATTTGGTTATCACAAAATATTTGTTGTGTTATAGTGCGTACAGAACACAACCCGTTCAGGTTCAGCTTTTGATTCAGAAAATGCTCTTATTTTATCTCTTGTAAGTTTATCTTCGAACCGGGGGCACACCAGAATATCACGAAGTCTTGAAAAGCTCACTATGACTCGAAAAATGGGTAAGCCATACAAATCTGATCGAAATTCGCTCGAAGACTTTCCACGCACCTTATTTAAACCAGCTATTATTAGTAGACCAAAGAATACCTGTAGTTCTGTATAGTCCAGTTCACTCCAGCGTTCAAGATATGGCTGTAGAATGTTACTGCCTTCTGCATGATTGTTGGTGTGCATTACCATTACGCTCTGCATGCCATTTGTGATGAAAAGTCTAAGAAAATCTGCGCTTGTCTGTATCTGTGGTCTAAGATGACGTGGATATGTACAGTTTCACGTGATATACTCGTAAAAGCTTGCTTGTGCACAACAGATGGTAGTGTATCACGTGTTAGCTTTCCACTTCTGAACACAAGAGTAGCCGCACTAGTTTCCTGACTACCACTATCTTCACATTCATTTGCATCCACCTCATCTTCGATCTGTACATCTTCCTGTCACATATTCATTAGCATCACCCTCACTCCCATTTCCAAAAACTGATTCATTATCACTGTCACACGTATATCTGCCAAAACCCCTTTATGATCCAGTGTGAGTAAAATGTAATATCAGGCCTTACTTCAACAAAACGCGATTCCCAATTGTGAATTGGTTCCAGCCATGCATGTTTCGGTATATTGCACGAATTGCTTACAACAATGGCAATTTTCATGTTGGTTGAGAAGGTGCAATTTGCCGAGTTTTTATTTTCTTAGTGAACTTGTATGTAACACTGAAAACAACATGTTATATGCTTGGGGTATTTTCTGATTCCATTGGAAAAAATTTTAGGTTATTGTACTAAGAAACATAAACGTTCTGCTTATTTACAATAAAAAGTCCATTGAACGAATATTTGGAGGATGAGAGAGCTATGTCCACGTTGGAACTATTTCTCTGTAGTTAAAAGAGCCTCGGGGTCTAAAGAGATACGAAACACCAAGCAAGGTTCTATCAGCCCGTACAAGATAAACTTATTCGCATTTTTCTATGCACGGGTATGTCAAATGAGCCCGTACACATATCAAGAATGCTTGTCAACTTGACTTCACTTTTGAAGTAGGCAGTGTTCGTTTTAGTTGATAGTTTGGTTGATTTTGGTGGGTGAGGGGCTGGGGGGGGGGGGGGGGGCGCTGGTGATGGTTAACGGACCTAAGACATTGTAAGTGTCGTGAAGAATTTTGACAACAGTGGGAATGGTTACCAATGCAGACAAAGCGTTTCTTCGATTGCCTTTCGCACCGTGTATGAAGTAGAAGAAGAAGAAGAGGAAGAAAACCAAACGCTGATCCAGGGTATGGTTGAAGGTGATACAGAAAAAATACAAATGAAAATCTTCTGAAGGAAATATTACACTCGGAACCTAATGATTACATCTACTTTCTCCGAACGGACAGTCAGACTAAATAACTGAGTGACTACGCTCTCACATTGGAAAGGAAGATACAAGTATGCGAAAATTTATTCTCTTCTGCTTGGTCCTCTAATGATAGTACATTAATATATCGTAATATGGGAACATATGCACCACCGATAGTAGAAACCAAGAGCTTTGAATTTTTTTGTTGTGATTCTGCTTATATGTTGGGTGTAGGATATTAATTTTCTTCTTAACCTCTTCCTGCGTAATCTAAGACTGGAAAAGATATAACACCTCAATCATTTTGGTAACAGTGCTATTTTGTTTTTATCCTTCGTCGCAGTTTCCATAGTTGTGGAAACTCACGATACAGTGAGATAAATTGTAATAAAACTTTTTCGCTGACCACGTGAGGCGAAAAATGGACACAGACACCACTCGCCAACTTCTCAAATCTGCTGTAATCCAAATCTCTCTCTAACACGTGATAAACGCTGTATGTTTGTTAAACATGTCTATAAGTATCATACACTGTCAAACATTTGTCAGGCTAAGTACAGATAGAAGCTGAAGCCGGGATCTGAACCCGGGTCTCCTGCTAAGGCAGTTTGACAAATTATTTGATCGTTTACAGGACGCTTTGGAGAGATAGGCTACAGGATGGTTCCGATGTAATTTCAGACATAGCGAAGTGGACGATAAAAGAAAAGAACAGATGATTTCTTAGGCTTCCACGGCGTGACTGAGGTGACGACTCCAGTATTGCACACAATGTTCTGATGTTCACACAGACAGAGACAGTAAAATGCAAAATGAATGGTTCAAATGGCTCTGAGCACTGTGGCACTTAACATCTGAGGTCATGAGTCCCCTAGGTTTAGAACTATTTAAACCTAACTAATCTAAGGACATCACACACATCCATGCCCGAGGCAGGATTCGAACCTGCGACCGTAGCAGTCGCGCGGTTACATACTGAAGCGCCTAGAACCGCTCGGCCACGGCGGCCGGCGCAAAATAGATGGTTGTAGCACATCCGCTGCCATGAATCAATGAATCATCCACGAAATTCTTGCAATTGTTATTAGGACAGTTCCATTCTTTTACTGTCGCATAAGGTATCGTTCCTAAATTGTAGCATCAGATTTTAGCTACACGACTTCCGCCGTATTAAAAGCGACAAGTAGTGAATTAGAAACAATCGCGTACGAGTTGAGCGAGTTTTTATACGTTATTACGCGGTTTATAGCTCAGCAGTACAACCACATGCATACGCCAGGGTAGCAAGACGCACGCAGCGAGGTGCAGCACACGCGGCCAGAACCGACCGCGGGTAGGCGCGCTTCGGAATAACGCGCCATTAACGGAACGACCGGGGAATACCAGAACGCGAACGTGGCCCACGGTGCTTATTATAGAGACCGGTGGGAATTTAGTGGCCGTAATCTCCACACGAAATGCACTGGCCGGGCATTAATGGAATGACCGAGGAATGCTGCAGAAAAATTCCCCCGTTATGGATAGCACAGACGCAGTGCGTTAATAATGTTTGCTGCAGCTGTTCATTGATTTCGCATCGCCTGCTGTTTGCGGCATTCTTTCATTGCTAAACATAACTGCGTCGGAGTCAATCTGTTCTCCCTGTGCACGACGTAAATATCTGATTTTTTAAAAATTATTTTTTACTGAGTTTAATTTTCAGATCCTTTTGTGCGCAGTTTGTGATGCTGATGTTGCAGTGGTGCTCCCGGGAAACAACATTTTTAAATAGATCCCATTTGATATGAACATGTCTTTTCAATAATCCGCCGCCCTGTTCGTGGGATAGGTAATAAAATTGGTGCACCCCGTGTATTTGCCCCATTGCTGTTCGGGGTTCAGTTATTTATGGCGTTGCGTTGTCAACTTCTTACTTAAATTGTTAAGTGTTGTCTGTACACACTTTCCACAAAACATTCTAGTTTTGTCCGAACATGTTTATCACGTTCGTCTTTGCAATGATAACTGGTTTCGTTCGTGTTAGCGGCGTCTGGAGGCTGCGCACAGCACGTAGAACTAACGATTTGCTATGGAGCGACAATGGATTTGAAGCTTCACAGAATGCCGGCCGGTGTGGCCGAGAGGTTCTAGTCGCTTCAGTCTGGAACCGCGCGACCACTACGTCGCAGGTTCGAGTCCTGTCTCGGGAGGACGACGGTTCAATCCCGCGTCCGGCCATCCTGATTTAGGTTTTCCGTGATTTCCCTAAATCACTCCAGGCAAATGCCGGGATGGTTCCTCTGAAAGGGCACGGCCGACATCCTTCCCTAATCCGATGAGACCGATGACCACGCTGTCTGGTCTCCTTCCCCAAACAACCAACCAACCAACCTGTCTCGAGCATGGATGTGTGTGATGTCCTTAGGTTAGTTAGGTTCAAGTATTTCTAAGTTCTATGGGACTGACGACCTCAGATGTTAAGTCCCATAGTGCTCAGAGCCTTTTGAACCATTAGAACTTTACAAAATATGACTGAAGCCTGTTATCAGTGTGATAAAAGTTTTTAGAATAACATCGGCTGTCGTCGATTTTCCTCCACATGGCATCATGTCAAGCTTACATAAATTATACTTTCATCCCGACTTCCTTGCTCAATTTTTTTTATGTAGACAGTGCTTCATTTTGTATAACGTTTCCTACATTTAATATTTATTTCACTTTTACACGTGTATTGCCGGCCGAAGTGGCCGTGCGGTTCTAGGCGCTGCAGTCTGGAACCGCGAGGCCGCTACGGTCGCAGGTTCGAATCCTGCCTCGGGCATGGATGTGTGTGATGTCCTTAGGTTAGTTAGGTTCAACTAGTTCTAAGTTATAGAGGACTAATGACCTCAGAAGTTGAGTCCCATAGTGCTCGGAGCCATTTGAACACGTGTATTTATGTCTTATTGAAGTTTATGTTTTGTTATTTTAGTTGTTCTATATAGCGTCCTAAAAGCTACAAACTTCCCAGCTAAACTGTATTCCGCAGTTCCTTTTTTTGTGTATGTCGTTATATTTCTGTGTATCCAATGTGATTTTATATTCATGTACATGTCTATAAGGACGCGTGAAATTTACACATCAATTAAAAGCGTGCATCGTGTAGGAAATGTTTATGCTATATGCAAACAGGACAATAAAATCAGTTAACAGATGTGACAAATAATGATACGTGCATACAGACAACGTATCTGTCTGTAAATAGGAAGTAAATGAGAAAATGTAAAGGGACCCCCTCATTAATAGTCTGATTAACTTCTTTTCCCTCAAGATAAACAAATAGTAACCGCTGGTTATTTCAACGAAAGTAACAAAGAAACGCGTGTAGCAGTTTCTAAATCAACACTTGGATTAATAAAGTGATTGTAGAGTATGTTTGAGGTGTAAAATACTCCTGGCGTGAACACCATTCAACGACAAATATAAACAGCAAAATTTTTTGAGTTTCATCTCACTTCGTGTCTAGTTATCGTGTAACTCGTATATTCTTATAAGTGGTGTGGCAGTCTCGACGTCATTTATCTCCTTCCTGTATCTTTATAGCGCAATGGGTATTCCTCTGATTATGGTTTTATCGGGACACAGTTCCGAGATGATCTAACTGTCCACGATTTGCCAACGAAATGATTCCATCGTTCAGAATGTACCAGAGAATGAAACCGTCGAGCAGAATTTCCGGACGGAAGAGGATGGTGGTGAAGTAACGGAGAGGAAGCAGCTGGTGGTTTCTTATCGCTGGGACATGGGAGCCCAGCGCCCAGCATGGGCGATAATACGTCTTTCGTCAGTACTTCCTAAGTCTGCATTTCGCAATGCTCTTTGTTTCAACAGAACCGCGTGGAGATGACAAGAACGCTGTGTCACAACATATACGCTTTTCCGTTAGTTTGGTGAATGTCTGTGGAAGTAATTGATGACAGAGTGTAAGAAAGTTGAGAAAGTGACGATCTGGTTTGTGGTTATGACGTTGTGGCAGTATTTACCAGAGACGCGTTGTTTTTCATGGAGAGAGGGTTACTGTTGAAACTTCGAGAGTGTACTTTCGGGGAGTCCAGCAAGATATTTGCGACGAACGTCTAAGTGTGACAGGTCACGTAGTGGCGAACAACTTTTTTTAGAGATGAAATATTCAATGACACATCCCGGCGATGCTACACATCGTCTAACAAGGGGAGGCCGCCAATTGTGAAATTCAGATTCGATTCATACTGCGCATGATAAAAGCTCATGGCCAGAGGTGTAATGTGGCAAAGCACCAAGATGCACTTCTCAGCCGTTGTCGAGAAAATCGACAGTTAAAAGAAACCGCTGCGGTGAAATACTCTCGACGATTAATAATTTTCTACAGCGTCGTGGCGCAGCGGTAAGCGCTCGGGATCGTAATCCGAAGGTCGCCGGATCGAATTACGCGCCATTCAATTCTTTTTATTATTAGTTTTTTGTAATTCAAATATATATATCTAGATTATTAATGAATTGCTTATGCATGTTGGTGAAAGCGGATCGCTCTCCAATTGTACCGCCTCCATTTTTCCGTTTTTTTTTAACAGGGTGTACCAAAGCTCTCCCGTCCGCACTGATTTTCGACACTGTTATAAGTTACGCTAGGGAGCGCATCTACCTTCTTTCGAAGTTAGCAGACAACTACGCTGTTATGCGGCGGCTCGTTTCGGCCCATTCAACATCTGTCATTCAAGTGTAACGAGCGAGTAACGGAGTTTATGTTTCATACCTGCCACAGCAAATTTGTGTTCGTGGGGTTTCTATTCTAATTCGAACGTTTGACTTACGCTATACGTATTCGTTTCTGAATATCGTTTCTACGTCTTCCGTTAACTGTACGTGGTTAACATTATGAAGACAATTAATAACATTTGTGAAATACAACGTTGTTTGCGGAAAACATAATGATGTTCGAAGTCGCCAGTTTTTCCACGACAAACGGCTTTCAACAACTTATTATATTCATAATTGTTGCAACTGATTGCCGGGAATTATATATATATATTTCAATTATAAAAAACAGCCGGCCGAAGTGGCCGTGCGGTTAAAGGCGCTGCAGTCTGGAACCGCAAAACCGCTACGGTCGCAGGTTCGAATCCTGCCTCGGGCATGGATGTTTGTGATGTCCTTAGGTTAGTTAGGTTTAACTAGTTCTAAGTTCTAGGGGACTAATGACCTCAGCAGTTGAGTCCCATAGTGCTCAGAGCCATTTGAACCATTTTTTTAAATAAAAAACAAATACTAAAAAAAAAAGTTGCATAGCGCGAGATTCGATCCGGCGACCTTCGGATTACGAACCCGAGCGCTTACCGCTGCGCCACGACGCTGTAGAGAATTACTAATCGTAGAGAGTATTTCACCGCAACGGTTTCTTTTAACTGTCGATTTTCTCGACAACGGCTGAGAAGTGCATCTTGGTGCTTTGCCACATTACACCTCTGGCCATGAGCTTTTATCATGCGCAGTATGAATCGAATCTGAATTTCACAGTTGGCGGCCTCCCCTTTGAGTGGTTATGCGCCTGAGAGGTAGTATGGTGTAGGCACTCTAAGGCATTCGCATGCACTGTGTATTGCTTGTTATCCTGCCATTTACTTCGCATGAAATGCGGTTGGAAGAGCAGAAGTGAAGTTCCAGATTCGCTTCCTTTCTCTGCTTAGAAACACTGATTCATATCGTTCTCTGTTGAAACTCAATGAGGTTGTTGGGGTAGGCAGTATGCAGCACACCTGGTTAGTAGACATTGTTAGTATCGTAAAATCTCGTAGTTGTTCCCCATGAGATTGTCTATAACACCTAGACGTTTGCCGCGAAGACTTTGAAACACCGACAGCGTGAAAAGCAGGGAAATTTGATCGACAGCCCGTTTACCCGCGTACCAGAGAAGGCAGAACAGAATAGTGGCACCAGATTGTAAGGTAATTAGAATTATATTAATACCTTCAGCTGCTGACGGTCGTTGATATATATCAACGGGAACAGGTGAAAATGTGTGCCCCCACCGGGCCTCGAACCCTGGATCTTCTGCTTACATGGCAGACGGTCTATCCATCCAGAGGATAGAGTGCCTGCAGGGATTATCTCGCAGCTATTGGTTAGCCTTCCCCCACAACATTTTCTATGTGTTCTTCCCAATTTACGTTATTCGTAATTGTAATATCTAGGTATTTAGTTGAATTTACGGCTTTTAGATTAGACTGATTTATCGTGTAACGAGTTCCTTTTAGCACTCATCTGGATGACCTCAAACTTTTCGTTATTTAGGGACAACTGCCACTTTTCGCACCATTCAGATATTTTTTCTAAATCGTTTTGCAGTTTGTTTTGATCTTCTGATGACAGCTTCATCTGCAAAAAACCGAAGAAGGCTGCTCAGATTGTCTCCCAAATCGTTTACATAGATAAGGAACAGCAAGGGGCCTATAACACTACCTTGGGGAACGCCTTACTCTGTGATTGTGCGGGTGTCCGTATGTGATATTCGGATTGATGTGTGTAATTCCGTAGGATTTGCTCCTCCTAGTTTTACGTCCTTCTTAGCCGAGTGAACTACATTTATTCCTATTAAAGTTCGTATGGGCGGCCTTAAACCAGCAACGCATACGCATAAGATTTTTGTCGGCGAAACAGTTTCTGAAGATCCAGCTCAGTACTGCACCCGGCACCCACCAGCTACACGCCGTACTGGAGGCTGTGAAATACAAATGTAGATGGATGCAAATGACGTGAGCTGGTCGGTGTTTGCAGGCAGCCAGCACCTGGGGGCCTCTCCCTGGTAGACGGCGGGCGAGCGGAGCCCACCACTGTTTGCTTTTCCCCCACGCGCAGTGCTCTGCACCCCCGCGGGCGATCCCCTCTCCTTCGGATACTTTCTACAACTTCCCTTCCAATCGAGCGAAATTCGAGCTCAATATTTAACCTCTGCAAAGAAACTTTGTGCGCGCAACTGCTTCAAATTTCATCTCGCTCTACGCTGCTTCTGTCTATCTCTATCTCTCTCTTTGCGCGCCAGTCAGAGCCCGGTCGGGGATCGGTCCGATAATAAGCGGACATTTATTAAATTTCCTTTTGAAAAAGTTTATCAGAAGATGTACCGCGCCGTCCCGCGCCGGCGGGGAAAGAAATCTGGATTCCGGTTCACCGGAACTTTGGCAGTTTTAATTAGCAAGTAATGGCAGCTGAACGTCCCCGCGAATGCTGAAAGCTTCCACTCGTATTCCTGCGCCGCTGGTGCAGTCCGAAAGGTTCCCTTGCGAGTTGCTTTCTCCTTCTTTTTTCACTTGTTGTGGCTGTTTCTCTGAGAGCATCGCAAGTTTCTATGGGTACGCTTCCCATTCGTGATTGCAGTGTTCAGAAAAAATGCGAAAGTAAAATAGTCCAGTGAAGCGTGTTTTCAGTACTCATAAATAATAGGCACTTCACTGTGAGTGAAGCTGCGACAACCTTTCTGTCTAAGTACCAGACTGAAACTGTGGTCCGATATCGATGTAATGCTACACCATGTGATCAAAAGTATCCAGGCATCTGGCTGAAAATGACTTACCAGTCCGTGGCGCCTTCCATAGGTAATTCTGGAATTCAATATGGTGTTGGCCCATCATTAACCTTGATGACAGCTTCCAATCTTGCAGGCATAGTTTCAGTCAGGTGCTGGAAGGTTTCTTGGGGTATTGCAGCCTATTCTTCACGGAATACTGTACTGAGGAGAGGTATCGATGTCGGTCGGTGAGGCTTGGCACGAAGTCAGCGTTCCAAAACAGCCCAAAGGTATTCTACAGGTTCAAAATGGCTCTGAGCGCTATGGGACTTAACATCTGTGGTCATCAGTCCCCTAGAACTTAGAACTACTTAAACCTAACTAACCTAAAGACATCACACACATCCATGCCCGAGGCAGGATTCGAACCTGCGACCGTAGCAGTCGCGGGTATTCTACAGGATCCAGGTCAAGACTCTGTGCAGGCCAGCCCATTACAAGGATACTATTGTCGTGCAACCAATCCGCCACATGCCGTGCATTATGTATAGGTGTTCGACCGTGTTGAAAGATGCAATCGCCATCCCCGAATTGCTCTTCAACGGTGGGAAGCAAGAAGGTGCTTAAAACATCAATGTAGGCCTGTGCTGTGATAGTGCCACTCAAAATAACAAGGGGTGCAAGCTACCTCCACGGAAAACACGAACACACCGTAACACCTCCGCCTCCGAATTTTACAGTTGGCACTACACACGCTAGCAGATGAAGTTCACCGGGCATTCGCCATACCTACATCCTGCCATCGGATCGCCACACTGTGTCAGTTGCGAAGTGTGATCGGTGGCTCAAAAGACTCGCTCGCAATGTGGAGCAAGGTCTAGTGAAGCGCTGCAGGAGGCTAGCTACAGCCAGATTAGAGCCTCATGGAGCCGCCAGCTCACTGGGATGGTGATTACTGTCTTTCGCCCGTTGTTCCAAACGGTCCCAGATATTTTCTATGGGGTTAATATCGGGTGGTTTCGGAAGTGCGTCGAGGTGGGATAGGATGTCTTGAGTACTGGTTAAATCGTGAACGTATGCGTCAGTTCTGTGAACGCGGCAGTTGCCATCGTGGAAGAGGGGAGTGTACACATCGGAACCATCATGTAGACGTACAACCAAAGGAGACACTTGGCTACCGAGAATGTTGACATGAATGTCCTCGTTCCTCAGAGCAAACTGAGTTGGCCACGATCTCGGTACGAAGAACACCCTCATTCGGCGCCTTGCATCATTCGAAAGGACACAAAATCGCGATTTGACAGACTACACTACAGGGCTCCTGTCAGCTACTGACCACTTTTTGGGTTTTTGGCTGTGCAGTTTTAGATATCCGCATCCAAAAGTCCATTCCTTTGCAGTGTTTGCTCGGATTCTGCACTATAAATTTCGTTGCACTAATTTTTATGAGGAGATAATTAAATTAAAGTAGAAACAAACAGTTAGTCGTTTTTTATCGTTAAATATTATTGTTACTTTGCTTCTCAGCATCAAACGGTAGTATCGGTTGCACTATCTTGATTAATAAATTAAGACACCTTCTGAACCTGAACATTCAAATAATTTTTGTACTTGATTCATAATTGTACTCGTAATACTCACGTTCTTCTTGCACATTCGACTTCCTATCCCATATGTAAATTTTATCAATCCTTCACACGTTTTCCCACGTAATCCATATCCATCTCTTGCCCTCTCAGTGCTACCGTACGACTAACGATGTGTGGGAACCGCAAACATCTTTCCATGAGGGTAATGACCATCTTACAGCGGAGTAAATGTATTAAGAGTTATGGCGATTACTTTTGAAGCAATAAACAGTTTATCTACTTGTTTCCATCTGACTCATTTTCGTTTGACTGCCCCTTCTAGACTAGGAAATGAGAGACTGAAAGTAGTTGGTGAATTTTGCAATTTTGTTGATGGCTGAAGTAGAGAATGTACGAAACTTCGACTGGCAACAGCAGTGTTTCTGAAAAACAGAAAATTGTTAACATTGTATATAAATTCAAGTGGCGGGGAGTCTTTCCTGAGAGTATTTGTGTGGAGTGGAGTCTTGCACAGAAGTAAAATGTGGACGATGTGGAGTTAAGACAAGAAAAGATAAATGCCTTTGAAATATGATGCTACAGGATAATTCTGAATATTATACGGGCAGACTGCGTCAGTGGAAAGAAATCTGTGCATACACTGACTAAACGAAGGTATTTGTTGATAGGTCACTTTCTGAGACATGAAGGAATCATCAGTTTAGTACTGCAGGGAAGTGCGGCGCGTAAAAATTGTAGAGGGAGAGCAGGAGATGAGTTCAGTAAGCAGGTAGAAAAGGCTGTAGGTAGCAGTAGTTATCCGGAGATGAAGGGGCTTGCACAGGGTAGAATAGCGTGGAGCGCTGCAGCAAAGAAGTATTCGGAAAGTAGAGCGCAAAAACAATGATGTTTGGTTTGTGGGGCGCTCAACGTGGCGGTTATCAGCACCCATACAAATTCCAACACGCGCGAAAGATGAAGAAGTGATGAAGACAACACCCCGTCCCCAGGCTGAGAAAATCCCCAACCCGGCCGGGAACCGAACTCGGGACCCCGTGATCCATTGGCAGCAACGTTAGCCAACCTTTTTTTTCTGATCTCGTTTTGTTCGTTACTGTTCGTTCCATTTGTTTCAAGCGGTAGTCTCATGAGACCTATTCAAGTTCATTCTTGATCCGTTCACTCAGATTTTTTACACTACTAGCCATTAAAATTGCTACACCAAGAAGAAATGCAGATGCAAACGGGTATTCATTGGACAAATATATTATACTAGAACTGACATGTGATTACATTTTCACGCAATCTGGGTGCATTAATCCTGAGAAATCAGAACCCAGAACAACCATCTCTGGTCGTAATAACGGCATTGATACGCCTGGGCATTGAGTCAAACAGAGCTTGGATGGCGTGTACAGGTACATCTGCCCATGCAGCTTCAACACGATACCACAGTTCATCAAGAGTAGTGACTGGCGTATTGTGACGAGCCAGTTGCTCGGCCACCATTGACCAGGCGTTTTCAGTTGGTGAGAGACCTGGAGAATGTGCTAGCCAGGGCAGCAGTCGAACATTTTATGTATCTAGAAAGGCCCGTGCAGGACCTGCAACATGCGGTCGTGCAGTATCCTTCTGAAATGTCGGATTTCGCAGGGATCGAATGAAGGGTAGAGCTACGGGTCGTAACACATCTGCAATGTGACATCCACTGTTCAAAGTGCCGTCAATGCGAACAAGAGGTGACCGAGACGTGTAACCAATGGCACCCCATACCATCACGCCAGGTAATACGCCAGTATGGCGATGACGAGTACACGCTTCCATTGTGCGTTCACTGCGATGTCGCCAAACACGAATGCGAGCATCATGGTGCTGTAAACAGAACCTGGATTCATCCGAAAAAATTACGTTTTGCCATTCGTGCACCCAGGTTCGTCATTGAGTACACCACCGCAGGCGCTCCTGTCTGTGATGCAGCGTCAAGGGTAACCGCAGCCATGGTCTTCTAGGTAATAGTCCATGTTGCTGCAAACGTCGTCGAACTGTTCGTGCAGATGGTTTATCTTGCAAACATCCCCATCTGTTGACTCAGGAATCGAGACGTGGCTGCACGATCCGTTACAACCATGCGGTTAAGATGCCTGTCATCTCGACTGCTAGCGATACGAGACCGTTGGGATGCAACACGGCGTTCCGTATTACCCTCCTGAACCCACCGATTCCATATTCTGCTAACAGTCATTGGATCTCGACCAACGCGAGCAGCAATGTCGCGATACGATAAACCGCAATCGCGATAGGCTACAATCCGACCTTTATCAAAGTCGGAAACGTGATGGTACGCATTTCTCCTCCTTACACGAGGCATCACAACAACGTTTCACCAGGCAACGCCGGTCAACTGCTTGTTTGTGCATGAGAAATCGGTTGGAAACTTTGCTCATGTCTGCACGCTGTAGGTGCCACCACCGGCGCCAACCTTCTGTGAATGCTCTGAAAAGCTGCATATCACAGCATCTTCTTCCTGTCGGTTAAATTTCGAGTCCGTAGCACGTCATCTTCGTGGTGTAGCAATTTTAATGGCCAGTAGTGTATTACAGAGGGCAGCTTACACTCTGATCGAACACGCTGAGCTACCGTGCCGGCTTTTGTGTAATCCCCCTATCCCTCCACTAGACGACGAGCTGCAGACGACCACAACAACAATCGTACTGTACGTGTTACGATATGCATGGTGTGACCAAGTTGCGGCGATTTGTGACCAAGTTGCGGCAACCTGTTTGGTGTCGGAATTTAGGAACTGGTATTCGCAGGTACAGAAAACGGTTTCTCAGTATTAGCCAGGGATGCCCCTTGAACTCTTTTCCTGGAGCAGCAGAAGGCGGTGAAAACAGCGCTGGTGTCGGCAGGTGCGCCGGCGCACCAGCTGCGTCTGCGGCCGCGCTGATAAGCGCGTCTGCTTTAAGTTGCGGGCGGCGTCATTACTCGAAGACGGCGGCCCCGCGCACCGCGACGCTGCCACTGGGACGGCGGTTATTGCGTGCGCCCGCCTAAGCCCCATTGTCTGAGGCGCGCGCGCGCCGGGTGATTAAGTAGAATACCGCGACGCACTGGCGCACTGGCTCCAAACCCGGCCCCGGCACCAGCCTCCTGCACCGCCTCGCTGGGCGTCGCTCCACTGCCGCTGCTTCTTCTGAACCACCGATCACACTTTGCAACCCATAGCTGATGATTTCTAATGTGCATCGAAAGAAATGATATGTGTCCTCGGAGTCTTTCGCGACGGCATACATGAATAAAACGTTCTCGGTTTTCCAGCCGCGTCAGTCTCGAGCTTTCGATGGCCACCTCCTCCATCGTCGTCAGGAGTTCACTGACTGCCGGGGCTGTTACGGTCCCTCGCTTATATGGGCATGATGACATCATCAGCAACCATTCAGATAGATCCAATGTGGCGCGCGCGCGTAAGTCTACCCTGGCAGCTAGTGGAGCTACTGCCCGTGGCAGCACCGGTGACAGGTAGCGCCAGGGGCAGGCGCCACGTTTGAAACTGCCGCTCCCGCGTCGCGCATCTGTCTCTGCTTTCTTTCGATGTCCAACGCCCGTCCCCATGCCCTGCTGAATGTGTATCCCTGGTCCCTGTTGAAATTGTTGTTGTTTAAACGAATCTCGGCCGCTTCCTTTATAACGGAGTCCCAATATTTAGACGCATGAGCCAACACTTCTGTATTTTCGATCTGGCAATGCTCCGCTATGGCCGACTTGTCAAGCTCCGTTTCTTTTATATGGTGCTTGTGCTCAGTACAACGCTCCGCAACTGCTGCCACATTCACAGGGTACGCCATACACACCGGACACTTGAAGAGCAATGTCGTCCTTAACAGGGCGCAACATATCTTGCATCTTGGGGGCGGGCTGGAGCACTGGTCTTAGCACATGTTTCTGCAACAGTCGTCCTAACTTACTGCTAGTTGTTCCACATAATGGCAGGAATACAGTCCGTTTGGCTTCTTCTTCTGATTCACCAGGTGTCTTTCGTCGGCGGCCCTTGAAAGCGAAATAAATTGTTTCGTAAATATTCACCAATATACCCACCATAAAATCCCAAGGTCAATAATAGTCCATCATCAACATAGCCTACATCCGCAATCCCGTCATAAGCAGAACTCCTACCCCCATCCTCTTCCTATGTAATGTACCGTACATCCATAATATCCCACCATCTTCCACTACACTCGCTGCCGCAAACCACAGCATGTTCAAATGGCTCTGAGCACTATGGGACTTAACATCTGTGGTCATCAGTCCCCTAGAACTTAGAACTACTTAAACCTAACTAACCTAAGGACATCACACACATCCATGCCCGAGGCAGGATTCGAACCTGCAACCGTAGCCACAGCATGTTCACAATTCACTCATCAGAACTGTTGCTGCCTCACCAGTTTCAGTTGTTAACCTTCCAGCCAGCCCATCTTCATCATCTTTCTCGAGGCCTCTTCGTGCCCCACCTCGTCCAGCTTTGTTAAAAATGACGTAATTCCTCCAGCTGTATTAAGGTGTTGGTTTTATTGGCAACTAGTTTCGATGTTTGTTACATCATCATCTTCAGGCCCTAAATACGACATACCATACATAAACAACCAAAGCAACAACAGTAATTTATGAGTTATAATGCAAAACAATTCTAATATAACCATAATACGTAATGGATAATTTTAATGAAACTAATTACATTTCTGGTCATTCCCGTTAAAATGCCATCACTCTGGACATTAGCCATTTACGTAGTATCACTAAATACAAATGAAGCTATATACGCACAATCGTTTTATTATAGGTCAGTATTAGGTATTAAAAATGAGAGTATATGAAAGCTTAAGCGACAAGCCAGTATTCTAATGGATAAAAATATAGGCGAGGAAAATAGTAAATTTTTTTTTAATAATGAACTATAAAAAGGAGAACATACGCATTGCCAATCAGACATATGTTGGGTAAACTTCGTTGTTTACTAGTAGTGAACGGTGGGCAAGGTAGACTAGAGTTACGTTTGCAAAACTCTGTGCTGTCGTCATACTAAGGTAACAGTGGCGTAATTTACTTAGACAACTTCGTTCCTAACACCACTGTCCCTTATCATTTCTTTCGTGGCGTTTTGCATAATAACTCATAAATTACTGTTGTTGCATTGTCTGTTTATGTATGGTATGTTGTATTTAGGGCCTGTAGATGATGATGTAACAACAATGTTCAGAGGATGGGGTGCATGGTTCCCATGAATCACAGCGCCATCGTCCATTTCGAACTAAGGCCACCAGGTGCCGTATTCAGTCATCGTGATTCATAATTTCACAAACCTGACCGTCGCAGTGCACTTGCTGGAGTGTCAACATAACAAAAGAAGCAGGACATTATTGGTGAAGCTCTGTTATCAAACGAACAGTAATGGTGCAGCTGCACTTAGAGAATATCGCAGGCCGAAGGGATTACGAAAGGGTCCTGTTTCTCCTCCTGCTGTTTGGAGCATGATGAAGACGTTCGAATCAACTGGAGAACTGGGCGTCGCTCCGAGAAGAGACCGACGACCGGTTGCACCACAGGTGGTTGATGGAATTGCTGTTGCTATGGCAGACAACACAGCGCGCAATTCCCGATCGTCAAGCAGTGCGCGTACTGTGTCACGACAGTTGAACATCCCGTAGTGTACTGTAGGGAAGTTGCTTCGAACCATTCTCGAATGATATCCGTACAAGATCCATATTGTACAGCAGCTTGCACCACAGGACGCACAACACTGTGTTGACTTCGCTCTCCACTTTCTCGCTAGGACTGATGTTGACGAGGCCTGGCCCTGGACCATCTTATGGACAGACGAAGCTCATTTTTCTCTGGCGGATGAAGTGAACCCACAGAATTCCGGGTGTGGGGATCTTTACCTCCAGTCACTGTGCATGAAGTTCTTGTGTATGGTGAACGTGTCACCGTATGGTGTGGCTTCACGGCTACATTCGTCATTGGCCCACCTTTTTTGAACAGGCTGGCGCTCAAGGACCAAAGACGTGCAGTGTCGCTGGCCAGCGGTACTACGATATGCTTCGCCAGCATATCATGCTCGCGCTATAGGAGAGAAACCGCATTGAACTCAGCTGTTTTCATGCAAAATGATACGATCGAATTATCAGTTGATCGTTTGCAAATGTTTGGCAGCCACGATTACCTGATCTCACTCCTTGTGGTTTCTGGTCGTGTGGCTAAATGAAGGACAGGGTCCCCCAGGGGAACATTCACACATGTGACCGCAGCATATCAAGAGAGACAACCAGCTTACATACGTAAATGCTTCGTTCTGTTGTGGAGAATGAAATACTGCTCTTTCAGACGGTTGTAGACACTGACGGGCGCCATATTGAGCCCTTTTTGTAGCAGTAATGGTACCGGTATGTTATGGTATGATATACCGTAGCAGCACATTAAAAGTGTTTCAATTGAATTAATTCTGCATTGACAAACTGCCTATTGGCTTCTGTCTCGGATTCTTCGGCCGACGTTCATCTAATGATTTTACTGACGTTTCGCCAGCACGAGTGGCTGGCATTGTCAAAGCTTCACCCTCCATTGCCGGAGGAGAACCGCACCGGAAATGACCGCGGGGAAGCCCTCGGACGTTGGCGCACCATGTACATGCAGTCTGTGGCCGCGAAGTCGGCTCCAGTTCACCACCGAAAATGGAGGGTGAAGCTTTGACAATGCCAGCCACTCGTGCTGGCGAAATGTCAGTAAAATCGTTAGATGAACGTCAGCCGAAGAATCCGAGACAGAAGCCAATAGGCAGTTTGTCAACAAGTGGCCACGAAAGCCTTAAAAAATTTTGAATTCAGCATTATTTATCTTCCCCATGACCTTGAAACTAATGCTACCAGGTTTGGTACTCGTACGGTAATTATTTTCCGTGTTATATCGTGTTAAATAGGGAAAATTTAATTGTAACCACCCGGTATTTGTGGAATCTCTTCCTCGCCTCTAGAGGCCAGAGGCAGTGTTACACGGTATTAACGTGGTATCTGCTGGAGACGAGTAACTTGGTGCCCGGTGTGCTTATGCAGTCTGTGTTTTGTTTACGCCCACCCCGGCGCAGCGGTCGCCAGCAGCCGCGGTGCAGCGGCGTGCAGGCGGGCGCCCTGGTGCATTGCGGGCTGCTGGCGCGGCGCGCTCGCACGCACAGCGGCTCGCCTGGCGGAGTCGTGCGGTGCGTAACGCAGTGGCAGTGGCAGAGCCGGAGCCAGAGGCGGGCAGCGTGCCGTGGTATTGACCCGGCGCGGGTCTGCGCCGGCCTGCGTGAGTCGCGCTGCCAGAGAGAGTGCCGTGCGTGCGTGCGGCCGCTGCCCAGCCGCCCGGCTGTCTCCGGGGACCCCGGCCGGCCCGGACTCGGCCCCCGTGTTACGGTACAAGCGAGCAGACACGTGCGTTCTGGCAGCAGGACGCACCTACATGCGTCCGGTGGGGCAACTCGCGTCACTTACAGTATACACCACCTGATCAGAAGTATGCGGAGAACCCTATCTAATGCCGAACTGACCACTAGATGTCACAGTAGGTGGACCCGCCAGTATAAAAGGAGGTGGCGCATCCTGTATTGCCAGCAGAGGAGCAGTAATAGCAGAATCTGTGGATCAGAAGCGCTCAATGCCTCCGAACGTGGTGTCGTCACTGGACGTCGCCTGAATAACAAATTCAACACGAACGTTTCAACCCCTCTAATGTTGCCCAAGTCGATTGATGATGATGTGACTGTGAAGTGTAAACGCTAAGGAGCAACCACACCTAAACCAAAGCCAACATACCTCAATGTACAGAGGTCACACTCAGTCGAGCACTGCTTAGGGTGGTTGTGTAACTTAGCAACAAATGAGAAAAAGCAATCATTCGTGAGTTGCAAAACGCTACCATCAGTCCACCAGGCACAGTGGCTGCACGTAGGGAGTTAAAATAATGGTGTATAATGGTGGAAAAGAAATGGCTCTGCCGGCCAGAGTGAACCATTTTGAACCAAATGGCTCTGAGCACTATGGGACTTAATATCTGAGGTCAACAGTCCCCTAGAACTTAGAACTACTTAAACCTAACTAATCTAAGGACATCACACACATCCATGCCCGAGGCAGGATTCGAACTTGTGACCGTAGCGGTCGCGCGGTTCCAGACAAGCGCCTAGAACCGCTCGGCCAACGCGGCCGGTGGTATAATGGTGGAGCAGCTCCTCATAAGTCACACATTCTGTAATCAAAGCTGAGCGACTCTCGAGGGGATGTAAAGAGAAACGCCACGGGACAGTGGATGATTGGGAACGAGTGATTTCGAGTGATGCATGACGTTGCACCCTGCGGCAATCTTAACGGAAAGCTTTGGGTTGGCGCCTGCTTCACGAACGTTACATGCCTTCATGTGTCGTGCCAAAAGCGCAATAGAGAGCAGATGACGTGACGTTACGGGAGTATTTCTCGTGGTTTCCTTACTGCTCTTAAGGAAACGCCAAGTGCGGAAGCACAAGAGCACTGCGTACAGTAGAGAGACGTTTCGGAGAAGATGACAAAGTACTCTGCTGTAAGCTAGCATCTATTGTAAGAAACGATTTGTGGACAACAACAGTCCTGAAATGGACTATCCTGGCCGGAGACCTAATTTGAATCCAATGTAACACCTTTGGGATGAGTTGGAACGTCGAGTTCTCTCCAGACCGGAGCGTCTAGCATCAGTACCTTCTCTGCTTTCGGGACCTGCGGGAGAATGCGTTGTCATCCATCCACAGATATTCTGACTTCGCACTGAAAGTGTCCCAACCAGAGTTGAAGACGCCATAAGGCCGAAGGGTGGACGACTCCATATTAATGGCCACTAATACGTGTAGTGATACTTTTGAACAAGTAAAGTGTTTCGACGTGTGTTGACTTCCACCCACTCAAGCTGCCTGTGGATGTGACAACTGATGGTTATCCATCAGTCCGATGAGGATGTTTAGTTCGACGTCCCGCTTGGTACTGTTCCAAAGGAGATACCTTCGTGGCGGCATCGTGTTTTACCTAGTTCCTTCTCCCATCACCATAAAACAAAAATATAACACCACACTATACAAATACCCATTACAGTGACCTATGCTGCCGGCCGGAGTGGCCGTGCGGTTCTAGGCGCTACAGTCTGGAACCGCCAGACCGCTACGGTCGCAGATTCGAATCCTGCCTCGGGCATGGATGTGTGTGTTGTCCTTAGGTTAGTTAGGTTTAAGTAGTTCTAAGTTCTAGGGGACTGATGACCTCAGAAGTTGAGTCCCATAGTTCTCAGAGCCATTTGAACCATTTGACCTATGCTCAACAGGGAAACTTAAGACACAACTCACAAGCATCGAGATGAACAAAATCCTTCCCGATTACACAGATGAGCCTAAAACTCGGGGTCTCGTAACCATTAACGTCGTAAGATTGTATTCGTCACTTCTGTTTCAAAATCTTCTGTCTTACGTGAATAAAATGTGTGTGCTGGAAGTCAAAATCAACAGTACCATATATATAGTTTGGAATCACCTAAATGAAACTTTGGGATTACAACCACTACGAGTCACATAGTAAAGTGACACGACACAAGCACAGTGCGATGCTCCATGTGCAAATACGAGCGTTCTGTATTCTCACCTCTCCAGCTTATCATTGATGCAGCCTTTAACGCCAACCGACAGTCGGAAGTTTTGCGGCGTCGGCATTTCGCCATTATGCTCGTACTTCCTGCACGTGCAGTGACGCAAACCGTTGGCAGACCAAACAGTTTCCTGTTCCCTTCAATAGCAAATTCCTGAGTTCAATTCGAAACACAAGCCATCCAGGCTGGCTTGGTATGTCGGATCTGGGTTAACTAGAGTACTGTGTTATACGGAGAGCGGAGTGTTGAAAGAAATGACATGTTCTAATCTCTAAGAAACGGACCAGGTGAGATTGTGTAGTCGTTAAGCCATCGGGTTAACATTTTGGAGGACGAAGTTTCAGTTCAGGTCTGAATAAACTTCATAGTTTTTAGGTAGCATCAATGTCAAAAGCAGTTCCGTTGTAAATGTGCTATTCCCGATGTATTAATAAAGGCGTTAGGCAGTGATCAGCAGAACACATCAGGCTACATATTCAACTCAGAGAGGCTAGCGAAATGGATAGTGCAAGGAAAAAGAATTATTAAAAAAATTACCAGTGTTCAAATGTGTGTGAAATCTTATGGGACTTAACTGCTAAGGTCATCAGTCCCTAAGCTTACACACTACTTAACCTAAATGATCCTAAAGACTAACGCACACACCCGTGCCCGAGGGAGGACTCGAACTCGACCAGCCGCACAGTCCATGACTGCAGCGCCTCAGACCGCTCGGCTAATCCCGCGCGGCAATTACCAGTCTAATATACGTACTTTGTGCTCGAAATGTCGTGACAGGTAAAAAATCTGAGTGAGATGGTCGTGGGTATCACGGAGCTCGTGTTGACCGCAAGCAGATTTTCATCGTCGCTGGTGTTACCCTCTTATTACGTTCGAACACTAAAGCCAGAGGTTTGCTATAGAGTTTGTGGGAACATAGCACCACTGAAGTGTGTGTGTTGGGGGGGGGGGGGGGGGGGTGGAGGGAGAAGGAAGTGAAAAGAAGTGTGGTTTTGTGAAGGACCGTAGCTTTCAGTGCCTTAGGGATGTATGACAATTGAATTAGTTTCACTTAAATTTGCTACGCGGATGACGATCAGTTTGGCTTTAGAAAAAGAAAGGCATCAGAAAGGTATTTCTGACATTGTGCCTGATAATGAAAGCGAGACAAAAAAGATAAAGACGCGTTCATAGAATTTGTCGATCTAGGAAAAGCGTTCGGCATTGTGAAATGGTACAAAGTGCTCAAAATTCACAGACAAAAGGATACGAGCTTTAGCGTAAGACGTAATAATAGATGTACAATAACCAAGAGCGAACAACAAGAATGGGAACGAAGAACGAAGCGTGCGGATTAAAAAGGGTGTAATACAGGGATACAGTCTTTCACCTCTACTGTTCATATAATACTCCGAAGAAGCAATGAAGGAAATAGAGGAAAGATTCAGGAGTGGAATTTAAAATGAGGGTGAAAGGACGACAGTGATAGGATTCGCCGATTTTTATCTTCAATGAAAGTATTGAGGACTTGCAGGATCTGTGTATCGGAATGAACAATCTAACGAGCGCACACTATAATTGAAAGTTAGCCAAAGAAAGACCAGAATAAAAAGGAGTAGCAGAAATGAGATAACGATGAACTTCACATCAAAACTGGTGACCACGGAGCAAGAAATATGAGGAAATTGTACCCTGAAAGCAAAATAACACATAACGGATTAAATAAGGGGGCTATAAAAAGCTGACAAGCACAAGCAAAAAGGGCATGACTGGCAGAAAGAAGTCAAACAGCAGCCTTAAACTGAGAACGACATTTCTGAGAACGTACTTTAGGAGGACAAAATTGTATGGAAATAAATCATGAACTGAGGAAAAACCGGAAAAGAACAGAATCGAAGCGTTTGGCGTGTGACGCTGTAGAAGGGTATTGGATATTTGGTGGACTTGATGTGTAAAAAACATTCACCAGAATAATAGACAGGATGATGGAATATCTGTTAAGAATTCAGGGAATAACATACACGGTACTAGAGTGAGCTGTAGAGGCCAAACGTGTAGGGGAAGACAGATCTGAGTACATCCAACAAATAATTGAGGACGTAGGGCAAGTTATGCTCCGACATGAAGACGTTTCCACTAGAAAGAAAGCCGTGCCGGGCCGCATTAAATCAGTCAGAGGACTGAAGACTTTAAAGATTCAGCATAAGTCGAATGGATTTCATTGGCATCACTTCGTGACATGGGATTTAATAGTGTTCACACTTTTTGTTACATTTCAATTAGTTTCAATGAATGTAACGAAACGGTATTCTTCGGATCTTCCATGGTTCTCTGAATCCTTTCACATGGATTAAGGATCAATTTCGTCACATTGATTTTTTCAACTGAAGTCTTGCTCCGTCTCAAGACCCTTGTAAGCGCAGGAGGATCAGTCAAAGAAAATGCGAACACTCGCCAAAAAGGGACAATGGAATGGTTCAATTCAAACGTAATCACCACATGCGCTACGACATTAATCCCAATGGTAGACGAGACAGTCAATTCTTGTTTTCAAGAGCGCGGTGGGCCGCTAACGGATCTACTACCGCTCGCTCCCACTCTTGCACTTCTCCGCCCGACTGAAGCCGACGTCTACGCATGTCTTTCTTCAGATCGACGATGATGTGAAAATCTCACTTCGAAAGATCCGGTCGGTATTGGGAATGTCGCAGTGTTTCTTATACAAATCGCCGAAGCTTTGGCTTCATCCGGTTGGCATTGTTGGGGCGGGCGTTATCGTGCGACAGGATGCTTCCGTTCGACAGCAGTCCCGGGCGTTTTAACTTCATGGCATGTTGCAGAAGCAACTGGATGAGCAGAGGAAGTATCCTGTTACACGATAACGTCCATTACCTCACTGCCAGTCTGATGAAGACTACACTTCGGCGACTTGTATGGGAAACGCTGCAGCATTTCCCGTACAGACCGTATCTTTCACCGCGTGATTTTCACATCTTTGTCGACCTGAAGAAAGACATCAGTGGACGTCGGTTTCAGTCGGACAAGAAAGTGCAAGAGTAGGTAAGGTTGTAGATTCAGCAGAGGAAACAGGAAGAGATTATCCAGTCTCCCAGTGTGATAAATTTTCAAGCACAGAATGAGAATGTGATGACTGCATGAACTACACGAGTAAAATAGTCAAAGCCTCCAATCCCTTCTGAATTTAAGCGGAGCAGACAACTGGCATGATTTCAGTGTTAATATCTTGAAGATATACCCCTTTTTATCCGACTGCTGTTTGGATGATATAGTCAGGCGCAGGAAAGACTTTCATTGCGGAAAGAGAAATGCAAAG
The DNA here is from genome assembly GCF_021461395.2 of Schistocerca americana. Lineage (NCBI taxonomy): Eukaryota > Metazoa > Arthropoda > Insecta > Orthoptera > Acrididae > Schistocerca > Schistocerca americana. The sequence goes on from NC_060122.1 coordinate 458,229,667, forward strand.
GCAGAGCCTGAACATGTAAATAAGTGAAAACAACATTACTACCAACACGCTCTAACCTCCTGATACGATATGAGAGTATATTTGTATCGTCTGTTATAGAGAGGATACGTGCAATGAGGATCACTTTGTACTGTCTGTCACCTATTCGCAATGAACATGAATCATAACAACCACTCCGAAGGTATTCACCATCAACACGAATTTCCGAAGTTCTCAGCAACAGATACCTTATATTTGCTGTAAAATGCAAAGAAATGAAAATATTTGCGGTAATGGTAGCTTATCTCAAAAATGATTCTGCTGGAGGGAGTGCGTGTCTAGCAATTTGTGTTCCCATCAAATAGCGATTTAACTAGGAATACATGAGCACATGGAGACAGCAGAGAAAACCATAATAATTTTCAGGAATGAATGTGTGTTCAAAATAAATAATGATAAATATAGAATAGCTCCATATTTTTACGCAATAAACAAAAGCGAAATTACAGTAGCAAGGTTACATTTATCCACCAACGGACTACATGGAGTACAATCCCGTAAGGTATGTAACTGTCATAGTAGTATTAAGTAAGTGGCACAGTAACGTGCGCCATGCTCTACATTCATGGAGCAATAAATGAAACACTGATAGTGATCCTTGGATGTGGAAAACAGCCTCTAATTTTGATCAGCGGATTTAATGTCATACACAAGGAAGCTACAACTACAAATCCAAACATTCTGCGAAACAGATATTACAACAGTGTCACCATAAATTCTTGTATGTCGCAGCATAAAAATGGCCATCGAAGTGAAACATCAAAGTCATCGAATTAGAGCTGGCAACGTCGTCTTGATGCAGCTAGCCCTAATGATCCCTGAACACGAATATGGATGCTTTGTCTGTAATCGACACGGGTACGCTGTTAGAGGCTGTCGAGTTGACACTGGTTTGGTCAGAGAGCCAGTCTTCCAAAGTACAGCGAACATATGTACCTTATCCATACTATGCGACTCACAGCAGACGAAACCTGTTCATGGTGTGTCTTTGCGCCTTTCCAGCGATTAAAACGTGCATAAATATAAATTATTTGGAAGACGTTTCTCTGTGATCTCTTTCAAATGGAAAGTAGGTAGCGTTATAAGGAAGGCATTGACCTGTCCCGTGACGTCTAACGAGGTTCGTGGCGCGTGCCGGCTGATACGACAGCGACTCAGAGGAATACTGACGATGCCCAATTAGAGGAGGCCGGCACGCTCGTATCGAACGCATAAATCTCGCAGAGTAAAAAGAACGGCGCCGAACTGGAGAGGAAAACAAAAAAAGCAGCAAATGGACAACAGCTGCGGGTGCGTCGCGTCCAGCCATGCGAGAAATGTTGCGTCGTAACGAAACGAGAATAAAGTGTCTTTCACAGCGTCAGACGCGGGACGGGTCAAACGTCTGTGCTGTCGGCAGTAAAGTGAGAACGGCGAGGCAGGAAAACGTTACTGGGGCGGAAATTCAAGACGGCACCGGGCCCAATTATGGGAAGACTGCCGCGAAAGGAGCGGCCGCTCGCTGTAGTTTCCGCCTGCGTCCGCGGCACAGCGGCGGCGCTGTCGGCGCCTCCGTCCACCCACGCTCGGGCCGCGGATGTGAGCTCCGGCGGGTCATCAGCTGCACGCACACTGCGGCCGCTAGCCGTGACGCGCCAACTGGACCGTGCGGGTCAGCAGGGTCCGGGGGGGGGGGGGGGGGGCGGCGGCGACGACATCCGCCAGGCCTCCCGATAGCGCCGTTCTCTATGGGAAGTGCCGCAGCCGCCGCTGGCCACGTCAGTGCCCGCGAAGCAGTCATCGTTATAAGTATTTAGACCTCCACGGGCAGTGCCAGTTTGAATTCTGTCCTTCCGTATGGCAGCGTCGTTATGAAACACTGGAGCCGCTTTTTTGAGACGGTCCCCTACAGTGCGACTGAACTGTTTTGTTCTGGAACTTCTTTTTTCTTTATCACTGGCGAGCCCGGCAGTGCTTCGCAATTGCCAAATATGTGCAGGAATTGAATATGCATCCTAATTTCCTTGCCTCTCCCCTGTCTCTCTGCCGACCTTCCCATCCTCTCTCGCCGACCGGTGTGGCCAAGCGGTTCTAGGCGCTACAGTCTGTAGCCGCGTGACTGCTACGGTCGCAGGTTCGAATCCTGCCTCGGGCGTGGATGTGTGTGATGTCCTTAGGATAGTTAGGTTTAAGTAGTTCTAAGTTCTAGGGGACTGATGACCTCAGAAGTTAAGTGCCATAGTGCTCAGAGCCATTTGAACCATCCTCCCTCCATCTCCGTACATCTCCTCTCCCCTTATCTCTGTGTGCATATCCTCCTACCCTCTGTATGTATCCGTCTCCTCCTTCCCTCCTCTCTGTGCCCGTTTTGTCGGAATATTCGGTAGAGTATCGTGTAAAATTTTTAAGTAAATCTGTCAAGATCTTTTCGAGCATTTTGGTAACGACGTTTCCCCATTACATATTACATATATATATTTATATATGTAGTATATTACAAAAAATATATGACCTATGTCCGTTCGAATGTTCATTAGAGTATCACGTAAAAATTAGAAGTAAATTGGTCGAGAACTGCTCGAGATTTTCGGTAAAAACGTTTCTCCTTTATATACTCGTTTATATATATATAGTGTGTTGTTTTCAGTTTTTGTGTCGAGTAAAACTTTTCTGAAGCAGGTAGATTTAGTTTCTTATTCTCCTAGACCCAAAACAGATTTTCACATGTCCCTGTTCATCAAAAAGACGAATAAATAGAAGAAAAAGAAAATAAGATTAACGCTGCTGTTTGTATCCACCGCTGTCTGCGCACTAAATAGGAATATCAACATTGTATCTTATTTAGGTTATAAAAGCATGAGCTATGTCCAAAATCCATTTACAAGTTTAGTGTTATGCACACGACCTATAATCCCACGTAGGTTTGATTTTCATATTTGTCTTTAAAATTATCTATTTTTTTGTTTTAAAGTTGAAAACTGTTTCTATTCATCCCATTTTAAGGTATTATATGTTATAGCCTCGGGGGCTATATGTCTTCATTTAACCTATATTTGCCGGCTGTGGACCCAGTTATGAAGAAAACAACCGCACAGAAGACGGATACTGCTGCTAAATATAGCCGTGTGCCATTACCGGTAACGAGTGAATCGACGGAAGTAAATCTTTTGTTTTCGTCTTTATACGATTACATCGCAGTTCTAGGGAGGCGCGCGCTGCAACTGTGCGTCAGCTACGCTGTAGACGACAATCGCATCGCGTGCCGCACCGGTGTCTGTCTGCCTCCCCGGAAGAACGTCGCACAGTGCGAACAGCGGCGCAGCTTTTGGCGGCGGCCGGTGAAAGGCGGTGCTGCAGATTTAACTGTCGGCGCCAAATTAAAAAGGACGACGCGGAGGCGGAGGCAGGTAATGAATCGGGCGCCTTCAATAGGTCGTTAGCGCAGCGGCGGCGGGTACGAATGCGCGCGCACCTGTTGTCCGGTATTTGTCTTGTCAATGGCGGCGCGCCGCTCCGCGCCTCGCGCCCAAAGTAAAGCCACACAAAGCCTCCTGCACGCCGCCTTCCATTACGGCAGCCCTTCTAATGGGGCCGTCTCTGCGCGTACGCCGAGCGCTTTCTGTTTTCACTTTTTCCCCGTCCCGTTAAAGAGTTGTACGCATAAACTCGGTTGGTGCGCTCACTCGCTACGCAAGGCTACGCGGCAGCTGATTCTCTTCTGAGCAGAACATGACAGCAGTGATACCCAGGGAATAATAGACTAATTTTTAAAAAAAGTTAAATATAAAAAAAGACTCCTTATTGAAAATGAGCTCTTCTGGTACAATTAAAAGCTTTATAGACTGTTCTTATATACCATTTAGCTCTTTACTTCAAAACATTTTTGGGCGAATAAACTGGTTTGGCTAAGATTTAATGTAAGAGTGGTGTGCCTAAAGTTCAGCGGTGGGTGCTTTAACGCTGTATGGACAGAATTACACTATAGGACCAAAAGGATCCGGACACCCCCCTTGTATTGCGGAATTAACGCAATATGTCACGTGAGCCAGACACGACAGTATAAAAGGTGGGGACGGGAGGGGGGGGGGGGGAGGGAGGCGTTACTGTGTTGTCAGTAGAAAAGCAGTAATAGCAGACTTCGAACGTAGACTTGTCATTAGGTATCATCTGACCATCACCTTCCTAAAGCTGCATATGTCGACTGTTGGTGATGAAGTTGCGAAGTGGAACTGATGCACAGAGTCTGTAGAAATTGCGGGGAACCGTTGTTAAAAAGGGCATGAAATCACCGGAAGGAATCATCGTGTGTTCCAAAGTGTGCCGGCCGTTGTGGCCGAGCGGTTCTAGGCACTGCAGTCCGGAACCGAGCTGCTGCTACGGTCGCAGGTTCGAATCCTGCTTCGGGCATGGATGTGTGTGATGTCTTTGGATAAAAGTCTCGTCTTTAGTTTAGTAGGTTTAAGTAGTTCTAAGTCTAGGGGACTGATGACCTCAGATGTTAAGTCCCACAGTGATCAGAGCCATTTGAACCATTTTTTGTTCCAAAGTGACTGTGCGCATGGAGTTAAAGGCATGGGCTACAATCATCGAGCATTTGCTCATAAGACGCACATTTCTGCAGCCAGTGATAAGCGATGCCTCGAAACGAGTGATTTGTAGTGATGAATCACACCATATCCTATAATGATTCGGTGGAAAGATTTGGGTTTGTCAAAGCATCAAATGCAGTGCCAACAGTGAAGTAGGGAGGATATCACGCCATATCCTCTAGTGATTCGGTGGAAAGATTTGGGTTTGTCAAAGTATCAAGTGGAGTGCCAACACTGAAGTACGGATGATACGTTTGTCATGGTTAGGGTGTGATACGACTATTATGCTTGAGAAAACGCTAAATGCGGAAGGATATGAAGACATTTTTAGCATTGTGTTGTGTATATAGTAGAGGAGTTGTTTCGACATGAAAATTATATCAGCATAACGTAGTACGCTGTCATAAAACAGTATCTGTGACGCAATCGTTTGCAGACAATAACATTCCTGAAATTGACTAGCCTGCTCATAGTCCCGACCCGAATACAATTGGGATGAGTTGTAAAGTTGACTAGCTTAAGAAGTCCAGGCGTCTAACATCACTGCCATCTCCCGTTCCGGCTGTTGAGGAAGAATGGGCTGCCCTTCCCCCACAGACTTCTAGACAACTCATCGAAAGTATCTCCAACAGAGATCAAGACGTCATAACCGCTGCGTGAGGTTGCCATTGAGCGGACATCCTCTAGGGTGCTGATTTGTCCCTCTTTGCCAGGATAATCTTCGGAGGTCTCTTTGTGTATGTGTGTCAGTCCTTTTCTTTCCCCCAGCTGAGCTCCTTAAACACACAACTACTTTTATTACATTGTATCTCAAGGAATTGTTGTTGTTGTGGTCTTCAGTCCTGAGACTGGTTTGATGCAGCTCTCCATGTTACTCTATCCTGAGCTAGTTTCTTCATCTCCCAGCACCTACTGCAACCTACATCCTTCTTAATCTGCCTAGTGTATTCATCTCTTTGTCTCCCTCTACGATTTTCACCCTCCACGTTGCCCTCCAATACTAAATTGGTGATCCATTGATGCCTCAGAACATGTCTTACCAACCGATCCCTTCTTCTAGTCAAGTTGTGCCACAAAATCCTCTTCTCCCCAATACTATTCAATACCTCCTCATTAGTTATGTGATCTACTCATCTAATCTTCAGCATTCTTCTGTAGCAACACATTTCGAAAGCTTCTATTCTCTCCTTGCCCTAACTATTTGCCATTCATGTTTCACTTCCATACATGGCTACACTTCATACAAATACTTTCAGAAACGACTTCCTGACGCTTAAATCTATATTCGATGTTAACAAATTTCTCTTCTTCAGAAACGCTTTCCTTGCTATTGCCAGTCTACATTTTATATCCTCTCTACTTCGACCATCATCAGTTATTTTGCTCCCCAAATAGCAAAACTCATCTACTACTTTAAGTGTCTCATTTCCTAATCTACTTCCCTCAGCATCCCCCGATTTAATTCGACTACACTCCACTATCCTCGTTTTGCTTTTGTTGATGTTAATTTTATATTTTCCTTTCAAGACACTATCCATTCCGTTCAGCTGCTCTTCCAGGTCCTTTGCTGTCTCTGACAGAATTACAATGTCATCGGCGAACCTCAAAGTTTTTATTTCTTCTCCGTGGATTTTAATACCTACTCCAAATTTTTCTTTAGTTGGAAAACAATTAGAAGTTCTATATTTGTGTTACTTAGGGGTTACAGTAAACATATTTTAATAAGATATGCATATGAGTCATCAAAAATGAATATTCACACTGCAGTAGAGTTTGCGGTGATCTGAAACTTTCCGGTGGATTAAAACTGTGTGCCGGAGCGGGACTCGAACGTGAGACCTTCGCCTTTCAAGGAGAAGTTATCTACCGTCTGAGCTATCTCAAGTACGAGAAGAGGTGCCATCTGAAGAGAAGAGGGAGAGCCGTGAGTCGTGCTTGAATAGCTCAGTCGGTAAGAGCATTTGTCCACGAAAGGCAAAGGTTCGGGGTTCGAGTCTCTGCCCGTCACAGTTCTATTCTCCTAGAAAATATCAAATAAGTACACAACCCTTTGTAGAGCGAAAAGTGATTCTGCAAATTTCTTGAGCCGTGTACTGCAGCCATATACACTACTCTAAGGCGTTCATAGCAGTTCCCCTTGCGATAGGTAATGGAATCCAGCCGGCTGGTGCTTCGCTCTCCGCAGCCCGAGTGCTGCGCGCTGAGTAACGCAGCTGACATGCTGTGGTTTCTCCGGCTCTGTCTCGCCCGCGGGCAGACACTCGCCGTATTGTCTTTCGCGGTACTCGTTTCCACAGTTATTCTCGTTCCTAGAATCCTCGGGGCGGACTGTGTGAGGTTGCCGTTAAGCGGACATACTCCAGGGCAGCTGATCTGCCGCTCCCTGCTGGGAAAACCGTCGGAGGTCTTTTCGTGTGTGTGTCTGCCTTTTTCTGTCTCCCGAGCTGAGCTCCTTAAACACACATCCGCCCTTTTTCTGCTTGCTGCCCGTTCCGACTTCCCCAGCGTGGGCGCACGTGCTTGATATAATAGCTGTGCAGCTAGCTACAGTCGAATACAGAAACAGTTATTTGTTAGCGTTGTTCTGCTTCGGCTTTCTTGTTCAGTGTATTTGCGTAATTCGCAACGTAAACCTTTGATATTATGTCGTTGAACAATGGCAGAAACCGGATTTAGCGAATTAGAACGTATTGGAGGTTTTCTGAATCTCAAGACAAACTTTTAAAACCATTTATTTGACACCAGTAGCTCAATCAAGAATGAAACGTTCTGTACGGTTGTACCGTGTTCTATCGTGTTAGTCAGTTCTTTGCAAAAACAATAATTCTCGAAATATTGTCTACACAAGTAAACACACTTTTCAGTTTTATGTTGAAAACCAGTTCAGAGAACGTTGCAACTTTATAAAATAAAAATGCTGTTAAATGTCTTACTAGGCTTTTACAAATGCCGGCCATTGTGGCCGAGCGGTTCTAGGCGCTTCAGTCCGGAACCGCGCTGCTCCTACGGTCGCAGGTTCGAATCCTGCCTCGGGCATGGATGTGTGTGATGTCCTTAGGTTAGTTACTTTTAAGTAGTTCTAAGTTCTAGAGGACTGATGACCTCATATGTTAAGTCCCATAGTGATTGGAGCCATTTGAACCATTTTTTACAAATGACACCGAGTTTTGAGCATCTGAGACGTAAACACACTAATTTTACAATAAGGCAGAAAATTTATAAGCTTTTCTTGTCTTTCCAATTTCAAAATCATATAAAATATTCACGCAACATTTCACTTAAACCCGATAGTTACTTCTTAAGCACTGACCGACTTCAGACAACGTTCCTCTTTCACTCTGTCTTTAACACGAGCAAGACCGCAAAATTGAACATAGTTATCGAATTACCAATCATCATCTGCAGTCAGGTTGTACCTGCAATGAATAGAACTATAATACACTTTAATCGTGTTCGCGAATACAGTCACGTGCAGAAATGTGACTGCACTGGTTATTAAATCCACCGATTCCCCAGATCCTCATAGCGTCTCGCAAAATGATATAGGATAGTCGATCACGGGGGCCCACAAGGAATACAGGCCTCGCAAAGAGCGAGGCCCACGAGAATGTCAGGTCGTGGCGCATACGTCACAGCACGTGACATTGTAGGTCTTTGCCAGCAGCAGTCACCAGCGGGGAGCGAGTAACTCTTGCAGACGAGTTTAATGATTCGTGACTGCACGTTTAAATGCATGCAAGTTTTCGACAGCACACGACAAAATTAACAACTTTAGTGGGTACCCTTTCGATTACAAATTGATTTCTCGTGGGTTCTGCACGGATCTTAACGTTCGCGAAGTGTGGCGGACAAGCCAACTAGTGTGACGTCATAAGATCGTTGCAATGCCCGTATACCTACCTCGCTGGCCCCGCAAAGAACTTGTGACGTCACACTACTCGGCTTGTTCGCCGCACTTTGCGAACGCTCGGGTCCGTGTCGGGCCAAAGGGAAATCAGTATGTAATTGAAAATGTGCCCACGAAACGTTTTGAATTTGTCGTGTGCTACCGAGAGCTACCTCGTTGGCCCCGCAAAGAATTTATGACCTCACACTACTCGACTTGTTCGCCACACATTGCGAACCCTCGGCTCCGTGTAGGGCCGACGGGAAATCAGTATGTCATTGAAAATGTGCCCACTAAATGTCTTAAATTCGTCGTGTGCTTCCGAGAGCTTGCATGCATGTAAATGGGATATTAAGAATTTCTGAACACGTGTGAAATAGTTACTCGCTGCCCGCCAGATTCGGCTGCTGGCACTCGTAAGACCTATAGTGTCACGTGCTGTGACGTACGTGCCAGACCTGTCCTTTTCGTGGGCCTCGGTCTAGCAGCAGCTAACAAACGCAGCTTTCGTCCCCGCACGGTCCGCCTCGCCACCGCTCTCCTAGCTGGGTGTGTCAGTACCCAGCGTTACCGAATCGTTCGACTCGGTACGGCCTCGCTTGGTTACCACAGTTGCAGACAGCCACGCCACGCTCCTGCTCGCTGCTCTGTCCGTAACTCCGCTCTCAAGCTCAGCTCCCTCTGTTCCTTCTCCACTCAGATATCGATTATATAGACCAGCAGCTTGGCTTGCGTCTCTGAAAACCATCCGAAAAACTACGGCTCGACCCCGGTGTAGCAAGGTCGATACTTCGACACTACTCAGCTGTTATTACACGTTTTCATCTGCAGCTTGCCCAGTTACCAGTTTCTAAGTAGTATTACGCTTGTTTTAAAACGGCAGGACACGTTAACTTAGCGATATGAAGAAATTAACGCTATAGTAATATTATCAAGTAATGCATGGCGTATCTGTAACGAACACATTAATACACATCTATATTCAGCAATCCGCCTTATGGTGGAGGGCGGAGGGTAATTTATGTACCATTGTCACTTCTCCTCGTTCTTGTTACATTCGTGAATGACCCACGGTAAATCTTTATTTGCTAAGCCTCCGTGTGAAATCGAATCTCTCTGATTTTATCTCCGTGGAATTTTCGCGAGATGTACGTAGGAAGAAGCAATGTATTGACTTATTCTTCTAGGAATGTACGGTAAGTGAGATTTTTAACAGTAAACCACGTCATGATGGAGAACCCTTCCGATGTAGCATCTGTTATGCAGCGGGCTGAGCAACTCCGTAACAAATTACTAAATGAACCTTACTAACTGAACGAAACGCGCTGCTCTTCTTTGGTTCTTCTCTAATTGTACAGTGTGATTCAGCTGCCCCTACCGCTACCGTTTTATGCAACCAGCAATGTTATAGCTGGCCTACATAAACCAAGCGCGATGTTTTAATATTCTCCCGCTCGCTATGCGCAAACTTTTAGTCGTACAGTAAAAACCAACATGACCTTTAGCAAGAAAAACGGTGTATTTACATTTTGCTCTGGGTACGTTTCCGCTAGAGGCCGTAGTTTTCAAGTTATTCAAGAAAAACATACGAAAGTGGCTTTCAGACGCAACGCACTCCTACCCTGAGCCCCCCACCGCTCGGGATTTATAGTTTGTTGTTTATCGCACTCCCTCCTACTGCTCAACAAATATTTGCGACTCCTCGAACTATTTCCTACATTCGACTTTTTTGGTATTCGTTAACTGGCTTTGCTACGTCACCGGCTTAGTCGAGCACTTACAAATTGTAAAACTGACGTTTGTGTAAATTTTACCCAACATTTCTGTGAATTTTAACAGTATATTTAAACAATTATATCCTTGTATTCGTTAGTTATTCTGACTACGAAACTGCTGTGCTTTAAGAACTGAGTTTCGCTGGAACTGTCAAAGTAATTAGTTTTAGCGTAAAGTTTACAAAAGTAGTTTTACATTAACTACCCTCGCCGGATGTTTAAAATAATAACGTTATCGGAGTAGGCGACTACGCCGGTGGCAGGGGAATTGAATCGCCCTCTATATAATAACTAGCTGCTGTGCCCGGCATTGCCCGGGATGTTTAATATCTGGCACACAAAGTGATTGGATCTGTGCCTTGTTGATACGTGTAGCGAATGTGAGCCGCATGGAAAACTGCAGTCGTTTTAGATCGAAGGGCACATTTGAATCATTGAATGTCAACAGAATGTGATGGACGAAATACGTCTTCACGTGCGGCACTCATAAAAATCAGGTTATACGGTTCCGATTTGACTTTTGGAAATATGTACCAATTTCAAACCAAAAGTTTAGTCATCACAATTACAACATAGGTTGTGCTCTGATTCCCTTTTAAATTACAATTAAAGTCATATATCTGTAAAATATATAATTTTATAATTTCTGTTAATTTCATTTTCTGCAAGCAGTATTTTGACTCTCAAAATATGTCCATATGCCTACGGAATAAATATTTCATATACCTATTAACTATTTCTACAATTTAAATGTATATTTACAACTAGCAGCTGGGAAAAAGCCCATAAATACTTAAAAAGACGAAATTTTAGCGGTGTCTGGATTGCAAATTGCGAAACTTTCCTTCCACGAAATCATGATGAAATTGTATTTACAGTCAGAAAATGCATGATTTAGCCAGACTCGAATAAAACGCTAAAATAAAACTCTTTTCAAAAAGATTGATAGTTTATGTTAAAAAGATATATAGCCTATGTACGCCTAAATGATTGTTGGGGTATCGAGTAGATATCTGAACTAATTCGACAAAGAACGTTTAGAGATTTTTAATTTCATGATGGTCGGAATAAAACTGTAAATTTTTATGAATTACAAACAAAAAATCAAGCAAGCGCATACTTTTCCTTCTATGTATAGGTGCACTGGAGCGCCAGAGAAACAAATACAGAGATATGTCAACAGGCAGAATACGGTGCTCCGGTCGCCAACGCCTATATAAGACCAAAAGTGTCCAGTGCAGTTGTTAGATCGTTTATTGCTGCCACAATGGCAGGTTATCAAAATTTAACTCGGCGCAAGAGCGTTGGGACACAGCATCTCCGACGAAGCGATGAAATGGGGATTTTCCCGTACGACCCTTTCACGAGTGTACTGTGAATATCAGGAATCTGGTAAAACATGACATCTCCGACATCGCTGCGGCCGATAAAAGATCCTGCAAGAACTGAACCAACGACGACTGAAGGGAATTGTTCAACGGGACAGTAGTGCAAATTGCTACAGATTTCATTGCTGGGCCATCAACAAGTGCCAGCGTGCGAACTATTCAACGAAACATCATCGATATAGGCTTTCGGAGCCAAAGGTCCACTCGTATGCCCTTAATGACTGCACGATACAAAGTTTTACGCATCGCCTGGGACTGTCAACACCGACATTGGACTGTTGATGCCTGGAAACATGTTGCCTGGTCGGACGAGTCTCGTTTCAAATTGTATCGATCAGATGGGCTTGTATGGGTATGGAGAAAACTCGTGAATCCATGAACCTGCATGTCAGTAGGGGACTGTTCAAACTGGTGGAGGCTCTGTAATGGCGTGGGGCGTTGGAGTGATATGAGACTCCTGATACGTCTAGATACGACTCTGACAGGTGACACGTACGCAAACATCCTGTCTGATCACCTCATCCGTTTATATCCAGTGTGCATTCCGACGAACTTGTGGAATTCCAGCAGGACAGTGCGACACCCCACACATCCAGAGCTGCTGCAGAGTGGTTCCAGGAACACTCTTCTGAGTTTAAACACTTCCGCTGGCCACCAGCCTCTCCAGACATGAACATTATTGAGCATACCTGAGATGCGTTGAGCGTGCTGTTCAGAAGAGATCCCCACTCGCTCGTCCTCCTACGGATTTATGGAGAACCGTGAGGGATTCATGATGTCAGTACCCTCCAACACTACTTCAGACGGTGATAGAGTCGATGCCACGTCGTGTTTCGGCACTTCTGCGTGATCGCGGGGGCCCTACACAAAATTAGGCAGATGTACCAGTTACTTTGGCTCTGCAGTGTATTAGCAACGGTATGACACTTAATGGAGAAGGTACGAAGAGAAGCCGCTAGGTCGTGCGACAGTAGAAGACTCATGCAAAGCCAGAGATCTACTGAGCTGTGACGTCAACAGCTCGATCAGAGCGATCGCACGTTAAAAAAAAAAAAAAAAAAAAAAAAAAAAAAAAAAGAAAACAGAGATGAGCACCTTGTAATATTGAGATTCTAGACATGTCTGCGAGAGATGCGTGATGTTGTTGTTGTGGACTTCAATCCTGAGACTAGTTTGATGCACCTTTCCATGCTACTCTATCCTGTGCAAGCTTCTTCATCTCCCAGTACCTACTGCAACCTACATCCTTCTTAATTTGCCTAGTGTATTCATCTCTTGGTCTCCCTCTACGATTTTTACCCTCCACGCTGCCCTCCAGTACTAAGTTGGTGATCCCTTGATGCCTCAGAACATGTCCTACCAACCAATCCCTTCTTCTAGTCAAGTTGTGCCACAAACTTCCCTTCTCCCCAATTCCATTCAATAACTCCTCATTAGTTTTGTGATCTACCCATCTAATCTTCAGCATTCTTCTGTAGCACCACATTTCGAAAGCTTCTATTCTCTTCTTGTCTAAAGTATTTATCGTCCAAGTTTCATTTCCATACAAGGCTACACTCCATACAAATACTTTAAGAAACTACTTCCTGACTCGATGTTAACAAATTTCTATTCTTCAGAATCGCTTTCCTTGCCATTGCCAGTCTACATTTTATATCCTCTCTATTTCGACCATCATCAGTTATTTTGCTCCCCAAATAGCAAAACTCCTTTACTACTTAAAGTGTCTCATTTGCTAATCTAATTCCCTCAGCATCACCCGACTTAATTCGACTACATTCCATTATCCACGTTTTGCTTTTGTTGATGTTCACCTTATACCCTCCTTTCATGACACTGTCCATTCCGTTCAACTGTTCTTCCAAGTCCTTTGCTGTCTCTGACAGAATTACAATGTCATCGGCGAACCTCAAAGTTTTTATTTCTTCTCCAAGTATTTTAATACCTACTCCGAAATTTTCTTTTGTTTCCTTCACTGCTCGCTCAATATACAGATTGAATAACATCGGGGAAAGGCTACAACCCTGTCTCACTCCCTTCCCAACCACTGCTTCCCTTTCATGTCCCTCGACTCTTTTAACTGCCATCTGGTTTCTGTACAAATTGTAAATAGCCTTTCGCTCCATTTTACCCCTGCCACATTCAGAATTTGAAAGAGAGTATTCCAGTCAACATTGTCAAAAGCATTCTCTAAGTCTACAAATGCTATAAACGTAGGTTTGCCTTTGCTTAATCTAGCTTCTAAGATAAGTCGTAGGGTCACTATTGCCTTACGTGTTCCAGTATTTCTACGGAATCCAAACTGATCTTCCCCAAGGTCGGCTTGTACTAGTTTTTCCATTCGTCTGTAAGGAATTCGCGTTAGTACTTTGCATCCGTGACTTATTAAACTGATTGTTCGATAATTTTCACATCTGTCAGCACCTGTTTTCTTTGGGTTTGGAATTATTATATTCTTCTTGAAGTCTGAGGGTATTTCGCCTGTCTCATACACCTTGCTCACCAGATGTTAGATTTTTGTCAGGACTGGCTCTCCCAAGGCCGTCAGTAGATCTAATGGAATGTTGTCTACTCCCGGGGCCTTGTTTCGGCTCAGGTCTGTGATAAAGTTAGCGAAATGGATGTGGTTGAGAGCCGAGATAAATTTAATTCGTTTCATTTGATACTGCTGCTGCATGCTAGTATTGCTGGAATTAATTGTGCAAGTTTTGCACCAGGGCACATTTACGTGCAGTCTGTCTGGGGTGTGAGTTTGTGTGATGTCTGCCACAGGAAGCAGAAAGTGTTGCGCGCGGCTGCGGAGAGCAGAGGGGCAGAGGGGGGAGAGGGAGAGGGGTGGGTCGGTCGGTGGGAGGGGGGGTGAGCGGTGAGGAGAGGCGGGAATGAGGCCGGCAGGGAGCGCGGCTGTGGGGATCCCGGCGGCTCCCTCGGGACTTGTCCGGCTCGCCTCCGGCTGTCGGCGCCGCCTTAAGCCGGCCTGCGACTGACAGCGGGCTTCGAACACCGGCTCGGTGCTACGGGCTCTGATCCGGTGACCTACCGCAAGTCCCTTCTGCCCCGGGCTGCTGCTTACCGTCTGTCACCTCCCGTACAGCGATTCCGTGTCACCTGTTCCCGTCCTCACGTCTACTCTTGCAGGGCTACTAAACTGTTATCTCCGGGATTTACAGACTTTCGAAACCACACGTCATTACACCACATTATAAAACGACCTAATGGTTATTATCGAAAGTTCCGTAAGGCTTTTCGCAGACGATACTGGTATACAAAGAATGTGCAAAGAATTCACCCGTAAAATTACTGATAGCGACAAGGTAGCAAGTGATAAACTTTTTTCCTGTCACCAATTTGCGGGGGTGTAAGCGAGAGAAAGTTTCGGATAGGTTTGAAATAATGTGTAAGGTTTGTTGGAAGTCACTAAGTACTCCCATTCTCAAATACTGGATGAATACAGTCTGGGAAATATGCACAGCGTAGGTGCTTGAAGACATAAAAAAAGGCTTCTAAATTTAGTATTTGACTTACTGCGTTTAAGGCCATACCTCTTAATGAGTATGACAAAATTTTAAATTTTTATATGAAATACTTAAAGTCAAATTTTTTGTTGCCTGGAAGCCTTTAGATAGGCAACTTGCGACTGGTTTGGGGTGATTTTAGCCATTTAGTAAGAGCGAGGTCTGCAAAGACGAAATTTTTAGGCAATGATTCAGCCCCTCTGCAGCTAATAATTGCGCTGTTATCAAAACAGAATTTAGCAAAACGAACGACTGTAAGTGTACTTTGACGTCACAGACAACGTTCTGAATACTGGTTGGAAAGGGAGCGAGTTCTGAAACTACAGCAAAGAATCCATCGTGCGCGAAAGCTTGTCCAATGACGTACTACGTACGAATGTGATAAAGATCTCCTCATCCCACAAATCTGCCGATAACTAAAATACAGCGTTCCTGCTATGGCGTGGATCTGACTCGGTAACTAGTTCAGTCTTCCGTATTATAATTAACAAATATAAAATCCCCCCCCCCCCCGCCTCCCCGGGTTGAAACATGAATTTGTATTTATCTGGCAAGCTTCCCCCCTCCCACCCTCTCCCCCACTGTTGGTTTGCAAAAAATACGTTACAGAATGATTCACATTTATCCTATATTTCTATTGTTTCTATTTTACCTAGCACGGAACTGTTATAAGAAAATGAAGTTCAATAGAGTAACGAACGGATACATTCCCAGTGATACTGCGGTATATTTCTGTAAAATTAATTTCTTTCAATCTATAACGACAACATCGCTCATAAAATAAGCGGTAAATTGTAACTTTCCATATCCTGGAAAAATGGGAAGTATGTCAGTGCTCTTTCGTTTATTGTGCATCACTATATGCATATTGGCCAGATGTCAAATTTATTGGAATGCCGAGAGCCTGATTTTCTTTTTTCGTTTTTGTGACAAACGCAGTTTTCTGAATACGCTAAGAATGTCCCAGTGGAAATTCTCTAGTTAAAATAACGTTATTTCGAGCAGATTTCGTTCTGGGAGCCAATAAGCTATCCGCATAGGAATTACAGGTCTGCTCGTTAACCACAGATTCCTGTTTTAGTGTTATATGCTTGGTGACTGACATCAAAATTATATCCGCACTGTGAGAGAATGCGGTGGAATGAGCAATGTCTGACCTTTGAACTCCCCTTCGACCATCGGTTTAATTTTCCACTGTGGATGATGTGCAGCGCCGATAGCGTAATGCCCTCTGCTCTCTTTCAGTCTCATATCTGTTTCGACGGCGGTAGGTTTCTGATTGGCCCCTGTTATACGAAAGTTCCTTTCGTCGCTATGCGTCCGTCCAGGAGAACGCACCTGCTGAGATTCACATTTGTATCCTGCAAGCTAGTGATTAGTGTATTAAAAATAGATGTCGGTGCCTATCCGTAAAGACCAAACTTCTCTCATTTAGCTGTAATAATCATTAGGTGAGGTGTATGTGGGAGGAAAATTCAGGTTTCTTGACTTGCTTTCGAAAATTTCCTCTCGGAATTTGACAGTAAGGTTTCTCACAATGCACAACTGCTGGTATCGTCTCCGACTGGACTTTGTTCAGCGTTTCTGTAAAACTCTTGCAGTGATTTTACAAAACCGCAATGAACCGTACACAGCTTCTCTGAACATTATGTAACATTTTGTGTCGGGAGGGGTGCTAACTAGTGTTGTGTTTTCTTAGTCAGTAACTCAGTGTTGTCGGATATGTTTCACCATAAGAAATCTTTTATTCGACACAGTGAATACAGGTTTTCCCAAGATTAGTTATAAGTTCCTGAAATTTGAATTGGACTTGAAATGCTGTGCGAAACTGTTCTGACTCATTTCATATTCTTGCTCCACTGTCTCCTTTGTAAATTAATATATAGTCGTCCGTTAGAAAACAGAGATGTAAAATACGTATTACTGACATAGTTATGATTGTACAATTTAGGATGTGATGCAAACAGAGCAGAGTAAAAGGCTGATTTGTTGTTATACAAAAAAAGACTACAGAAGTAGTCGTTCTTTTTTAAATATCGGATAGCTCAAAGGTAAAGTGTTCGATTACATTCGACCAACAGACTCAGTGACAATGTTGGCTTGCACACTGTATCCGTTCTACAGACCGGCACAGTGTACGACAGCTAGTACACCTGTAACGCACTAATGCTAGCCGTGCGAATAACTTGCTGTACCTCGGTACGCACCTTGAGCAGCTACGGAGGGACTTAGATATTCGGCACAACACACAGTTCTTGCATCATCAAGCACTCTCACCAGTGTCACGAGAGATCGTTTGGTATTGAAAACATTTCGTCCTGCGCAAGCCAACTCTCTTGTGAAACACAGGTTCCTTTTTGTAAAAAAAATTTTTGTGTCACGTTTGCAGTCGTTTTTCGCAACACGATGCACATTCGGATTCAGATTTACCAATTTCCTTCCCCTCTCCTATTCTATCCTAACCATTTCTAAGGCCACTGTCATCGACAAAACCTTAAACACTGTTCATCTCCTCCTCCTCCTTCTCCATTTTCTTCTTTCTTCAACTGTTGGGCATTTGTCTGTGGTGTCCTCTTTTTCACTGCCTTTGTTGTTCGTGGTTACTTTCTATTTTATCTCTCCGCCTCTTTCTTTGTTTACCTAATGACCTTTTCACAATTGTCAAACAATTCGTTATAATTTTGACCATTCCATTTTCATTCATTCTTGTGACAACACTCTTCCATTTATTTCTATACTCAGTTAAGCTTATAAGTAATAAAAATACATGAAACATGATAAACGTGGAAGTCTTTCCAGCCGAATAACGCTGGCATGTAAACATCGTTTAATACGGCTTAGATCAGTTTCTTCGTTTACACGTTTTGTGGGTAGCTTTCAAAAATGGCTCTGAGCACTATGGGACTTGACATCTGAGGTCATCAGTGCCTAGAACTTAGAACTAATTAAACCTAACTAACCTAAGGACATCACACACATCCATGCCCGAGGCAGGATTCGAACCTGCGACCGTAGCAGTCGCGCGGTTCGGGACTGAAGCGCCTAGATCCCCTCGGCCACCGCGGCCGGCTGTGTGTAGTTTTATGAGAAGTTCCAAAGCGAACATTAACAATCGTTATCGTGATGTATTATTCATTTCCAGCAGTTTCGAATGCCATTAAAAACTAAAGTGAAAGTTTCCCATTGCATAAGAAGTCCCAAATATTAATAATGAAACTTCCCTATCGTTTCTTTTATTTTATACAATCAGTTGTCGAATCATAGTATCCTTTATTATTATAAATTATGTAAAAATTACATAGAGAAACGAGAAAGAAACGTAAACCAGAGATTCCGAAATACGAAGTAGATTAATACTAAATTACACAATTTTGCACATGGCTGCACGTTCAGGGACCGTGAATAGTTACAATTAAAATAAAACAACCCGCGGTCACTATTTCTAACGAATTAACCGGGTTTCAACACTACTAGGAGTGTCTTCCTCAGAATTTAAATCAAAGAATGGTCTATTCTCTATAACATGGTCACAGAATTATGACTAAAAGCGTATCATACGGAGTACAAATACAGAATCATCGTGAAAGACTGGCAGTACTTATATGTCACTTATAAAATAATAAATATGCCAAAAGGGCATTAGTCACAAAGATACTTAAGATAAAAAAAAATGTGATGGCGAGCCACTAAGGGCTGCTCGTTACTTACGCGGTTACAGGTTGCAAACTTTCATCTCAGCTGACAAAAATGTATATTAACTTCTTACGTTAAGCTGTTGTAAGTACTAGCCGATAAAGTAGTAAAATTTGTCAAATATGATATAACACTATCAAATGTCAAATACTCTGAATATCTTTTCATCTTTGTCTTGGAATATGGAAATTTTTTCTAGCAGATTACGATTATTAAGTAAGGTGGTCATATTGCACAGCTGGAATGGGATGGTCTTGCATGACGGTAGGCGATAGTGATCAGAATCGATAGTGGCGTAAATAAAACTATTATGGAACTTTATAAAACGTTACAACTATCTCTCGTACCAGGCCACTACTTTTCATTAGCTGAACTATTCAGCTCAAAGCTTCAGTCTACCATTGCCTCACATTTATTTTGCTAACTCCAGAGATCTAATTCCTCAGAGAAAATTACGTTGTAACATCCGCTGTTAAAGGAAGCAGTGTGTTGGAGAATTGCGTGAATGCTTCTTGTACAAATGTTCAGAGACAAACCACATGTATTTTGCTTACAGCTAGAGGATCATCATGAATTTTCCAAGGTCGTCACCCGACCCTGTGCATACGCCATTAGGCTTGCTTCGCGCACGTCAGCGATACTTCAGCATATGCCAAACACGTCGAAAAGGAAAACATGTTGTCCAAACAGGAGCGAGCGGCGGTGCACGGCAGCCTTTATCGGAAGAACGCCGAGGCAGGGTGAGTGCACACGTACACACAGCGCGGTGTTTCAGCAGGGGGGGGGCAGATAATGAGACCTCGCTCGCAGAACTGGGTCGCTCCACTCAAGTTATGGTTCCGGGCACGGAATCAGTCGGCACAAAAAACAAACCGAAGACGAGGGCCGTGGTGCACCTCTAGCACTGAAAAAACACTGACTGCAGTATACACTAAACTAAAGTAAACTAAACTGCCTGAACAGGCGTGGTAAGGCCCAACGGTGCGGCAGAGATGATATTCCTACGTAAGATGAAGGGTTGCACGAGAACGGACATAACTGCAAACGAAGATATTAGAATAGAATTAAATTTTTTCAAAGTCAATGAAAAAAAAAATATCGTTGAAAATGCCAGGTCACAGAATTCCCCAGAAGATCATGAACTACAAAGCGAATGGGAAAAGAGACATTGGAAAACATCAAAAAAAGGTGGGAATGATTTTGTTTGTGATTTCGGAGCAGGCAACAGCGTAACCTTGAAAGGAAGGTGATTTTATATATACACTATTAGCCATTAAAATTGCTCCACCACGAAGATGACGTGCTACAAACGCGAAATTTAACCGACATGAAGAAGATGCTGTGATATTCAAATGATTAGCTTTATGGAGCATTCACCCAAGGTTGGCGCCGGTGGTGACACCTACAACGTGCTGACGTGAGGAAAGTTTCCAACCGATTTCTCATACACAAACAGCAGTTGACCGGCGTTGCCTGGGGAAACGTTGTTGTGATGCCTCGTGTAAGGAGGAGAAATGCGTACCATCACGTTTCCGACTTTGATAAAAGTCGGATTGTAGCCTATCGCGATTGCGGTTTATCGTATCGCGACATTGCTGCTCGCGTTGGTCGAGATCCAATGACTGTTAGCAGAACATGGAATCGGTGGGTTCAGGAGGGTAATACGCAACGCCGTGCACGATCCCAACGGCCTCGTATCACTAGCAGTCGAGATGACAGGCATCTTATCCGCATAGCTGTAACGGATCGTGCAGCCACGTCTCGATCCCTGAGTCAACAGATGGGGACGTTTGCAAGACAACAACCATCTGCACGAGCAGTTCGACGACGTTTGCAGCAGCATGGACTGTCAGCTCGGAGACCATGGCTGCGGTTACCTTGACGCTGCATCACAGACAGGAGCGCCTGCGATGGTGTACTCGACGACGAATCTGGGTGCACGAATGGCAACATCGCGGTGAACGCACATTGGAAGCGTGTATTCGTGATCGCCATACTGGCGTATCACCAGGCGTGATGCTATGGGTTGCCATTGGTCACACGTCTCGGTCACCTCTTGTTTGCATTAGCGACACTTTGAACAGTGGACGTTACATTTCAGATGTGTTACGACCCGTGGCCCTACCCTTCATTCGATGCCTACGATACCCTACATTTCAGCAGGATAATGCACGACCGCATGTTGCAGGTCCTGTACGGGCCTTTCTTGATACAGAAAATGTTCGAATGCTGTCCTGACCAGCACATTCTCCAGATCTCTCACCAATTGAAAACGTCTGGTCAATGGTGTCCGAGCAACTGGCTCGTCACAATAAACCAGTCACTACTATTGATGAACTGTGGAATCGTGTTGAAGGTGCATGGGCAGCTGTACCTGTACACGCCATCCAAGCTGTGTTTGACTCAATTCCCAGGCGTATCAAAGCCGTTATTACGGCCAGAGGTGGTTGTTCTGGGTACTGATTTCACATGATCTATGCACCCAAATTTCGTGAAAATGTAATCACATGTTAGTTCTAGTATAATATATTTGTCCAATGAATACCCATTTATGATCTGCATTTCTACGTGGTGTAGCAATTTTAATGGCCAGTAGTGTAGTTCATGACGTCAGTTTTCGAAGTCTTCCCTAAATCACTGCATGTTATAATGGCTCTTTTGAATTAATGTGTACCACACATACGACGAGGCGTCCTGAATCCTTTACTTTGTTTTATTTACCTTGCCTCGCAAAGGGGTGTAGGGCTGTAACGATCTGCCTGGACGTCAGTGCCATTCACCTGAATTTTCCGTGAGCAGACAGACGCCAGCTCCGCGACTGTTCCAGTGGCGTGGAGCCTATGAATAGCCGGAGGGACGTCGCTGGTCGCGTTACGGTGGCTCCGTGTCACGGCGGCTGCCGCCACTAAATATAGACGCCAGCGCTCCCCTGCGGATTCCCGTAGCGTCTATGTCGCCCACTGACCGCGACCTCTGGTCGCCAAACCACAGAGTTCACCTGTTGGCGCTCGTACCTGCCGACGGAACTCAAGAGGGGCCTCATTAATGGCAGGAACCCACAGGAGGCACTCTCCTACACGTCAACCACTGACCGACGCACATCACGAGATTGGAACGAACACTCTAGTACATCCATTGGACGCCAAAAATAATCGTACAGAGGTCACTCGGTATGCTGGGTCACAGCATTGTTAATCGCCAACGACATAGTATGAGGGGCATTCAACAAGTAGTGCAACACTTTTATGAAAGCAGGTTATCTTTATTCAGGATGCCAATACACCATTTAATTTCTCTCTCTTTTCGTTATAAAACCCAATTTTTCAACGTAATTTCCGTTAAGTGCGACGACCTCACGCCACCTTACTGGCCAGTATGCCCGCATCGTACGACGTTGGTCGTTTATCTCGGAGACAACGTCTTGGTGTTTCAATAACCGCCCCATCATCCACGTACTGGTTCTCATGGAGTGCTTCTTTAATTGTTGGTTGGTTGGTCGGTTGTTTTGGGGAAGGAGACCAGACAGTGTGGTCATCGGTCTCATCGGATTGGGGGAGGACGGGGAAGGAAGTCGGCCGTGCCCTTTCAGAGGAACCATCCCGGCATTTGCCTGGACTGATTTAGGGAAATCACGGAAAACCTAAATCAGGATGGCCGGACGCGGGATTGAATCGTCGTCCTCCCGAATGCGAGTCCAGTGTCTAACCACTGCGCCACCTCGCTCGGTGTCTTTAATTGTCCAAACTAATGGAAGTAGGAACGTGCAGAATCTGGGTAGTAGCGTGGTTGTGAAAAACAGTCCATTGAAGTTTCGTGAGCTTATGTCAGGTGGGCATAAGTGTGTGAGGCCTCGTGTTCTCATGGAGAAAGCAAAATTCGTATGCGTTTATGTGGTGACGAGCACGAAGAAGTCGTTCTTCAACTTTCAACATTGCAGGAGTCACAGCTTGTACCGCTGGCTGGTACTGAGGATGTCGGTCAGGTTTGTGCGACTTTTTTGTGATAATGACAGACGCCTCACCCAACGACTAACCGTGCTTTTGTTACTGCCAGGTCTCTGTAGACATTCAGCAAGCGCCTATGAACATCTGTGATACAACATATGGTGCAGTAAGAGCTAAAGCGGGAATATTCCACGATCTCCCACAGCAAGTTCCTCGTTTTTTCAACCGAAAATGGCCGACAAAAAATGTGTTGCATTGCTTGTTGCACGACCCTCGCGCAAGTATCATCATCAGCGATCCAATTTTCTGTTATAATTTTCATTGCAGCCTCCCCCCTCCCCTTATCCTCATACCCCAATTTACACAATAACTCATTTTGAGTAGCTTCACACTATAAAGTTACAAAGTTAAAAACCTTACAAATTACCAAGAAAAACTAAATTTATTGCTATTTCGCAACACCGTTCGGTTACATTGCCAGATCAGAATCGATGTCCCTCTGTTTCTCGCTGTCTTTGAGATACTGTGCGGAAACACTTCCGAATTTCTCTCAACTGCCGAAGAAGTCTTCGTTGACTTCACGGCAAGTGGCGAAATCAGAAGACGATTTAGCAATAAATCGCTCTTTGAATTTTTGGCAGGGTGTATTGATGCGTTTTCTGCACAGAAAACAAGAGCATTTTCAACATCGTACCTTTGCGAAACTGGATTTTCTGCGTTGCGATGCTCTAAAGACAAAACATAAATCTCTAGTAAACATAGCAAAAGAACTCTGACTGTCTATTTTTGTTGTTAAACCGTCCTTCGAAAAAAGGTGCTCTGCAAGCCATGTCCAAAGAAGTCACTAATAATTACAAAACTTGTTTTTAACTTAGTACTGGAAAGTTCATTATTAAATGCATTGTGCAGCACTGATACAGTCCTATTTATAAGTGAGTGTAAATGTGAATTTTAATTATTTCAGAATAAATTTTTCTTTTTTTTTCTTTTAGTAAAATGATCAATTTTAAATCTTTTTTTTCTTTTCGATAATCGCGGGTCTAATACAACTGGAACCATTTGTACATGTACTCGTATATGACATTCTTAATTTCATTGAAACATTGTTAGTGTGCTCCAGTGTACTTCTGAATTTGTGGAGTGTTGTTGAAAGCTTGCCCTGCTGCCTGTGAAGTCAGCACTTTGATGTGCATCTTGCTGCAGTGCAGACAGTAATTACAGTCACCGTACCATCGCAAGGTAAGTGGCTGATATAAACTGCATGTTACGTCACAATGAGATAGTAACAAACTTACGACGACTCCAAGCCTTACAGTTCATGGGTTTTGGCAATACGGCTGAATACAAAACAACGGAATCGTACCTCTTCATTGGTGCGTGAAATGTCTATCGACTGCGGATTCCCATAACGCGCATCGATACTACTGGCAAGATGACGTGCTACACACGCGAAATTTAACCGACGGGAAGAAGATGCTGTGATATGCAGATAATTAGCTTTTCAGAGCATTCACATAAGGTTGACGCCGGTGGCGACACCTACAACGTGCTGACATGAGGAAAGTTTCCAACCGATTTCTCATACACAAACAGCAGTTGACCGGCGTTCCTGGTGAAATGTTGCTGTGATACCTCGTGTAAGGAAGAGAAATGCGTACCATCACGTGTCCGACTTTGATAAAGGTCGGATTGTAGCCTATCGCGATTGCGGTTTATCGTATCGCGACATTGCTGCTCGCGTTGGTCGAGATCCAATGACTATAGCAGAATATGGAATCGGTGGGATCAGGAGGGTAATACGGAACGATGTGCTGGATCCCAACGACCTCGTATCACTAGCAGTCGAGATGACAGGCATCTTATCCGCATGGCTGTAACGGATCGTGCAGCCACGTCTCGATCCCTGAGTCAACAGATGGGGACGTTTGCAAGACAGCCAGGATCTGCACGAACAGTTCGACGACGTTTGCAGCAGCATGGACTATCAGCTCGGAGACCATGGTTGCGGTTACCCTTGACGCTGCATCACAGACAGGAGCACCTGCGACGGTGTACTCAACGACGAACCTGAGTGCACGGATGGCAAAACGTCATTTTTTCGAATGAATCCACGTTCTGTTTATAGCATCATGATGGTCGCGTCCGTGTTTGGCGACATCACGATGAACGCACATTGGAAGCGTGTATTCGTGATCTCCACATTGGCGTATTACCAGGCGTGATGGTATGGGATGCCATTGGTTACACGTCTCGGTCACCTCTTGTTCACATTGACGGCATTTTGAACAGTGGACGTTACATTTCAGATGTGTTACGACCCGTGGCTCTATCCATCATTCGATCCCTGCGAAACCCTGCATTTCAGCAGGGTAATGCACGACCGCATGTTGCAGGTCCTGTACGTGCGTTTCTGGATACAGAAAATGTCCGATTGCTGCCCTCGCCAGCACATTCTCCAGGTCTCTCACCAATTGAAAACGTCTGGTCAATGGTGGCCGAGCAACTGGCTCGTCACAATACGCCAGTCACTACTCTTGATGAACTGTGGTATCGTGTTGAAGCTGCATGGGGAGCTGTACCTGTACACGCCTTTCAAGCTGTGTTTGACTCAATGCCCAGGCGTATCAAGGCCGTTATTACGGCCAGAGTTGGTTGTTCTGGGTACTGATATCTCAGGATGTATGCAGCCAAATTGCGTGAAAATGTAATCACATGCCAGTTCTAGTATAATATATTTGTCCAGTGAATACCCGTTTATCATCTGCATTTCTTCTTGGTGCAGCAATTTTAATGGCCAATAGTGTATCTTCAGCACGATAATGCACGACCCGATTGTCGGCCGTTGAACGACCATGGATCATGTTATCCCCCCCAGCGCCTTGGGCGTCTGTTGGAGTCTATTTGGCCAGGCCTTCCGGCATCACTAGGACGGAATGGGATGCTATAGCTACTTGGTAGGTGACTCTAATTTAGTTTCTTGTGAGCGTTTGTATGTAGATGCCAACAGGGGAAGTATCAGGTTGACATTCTGGGGAGGGGAGTGATAAATATTGTCACGACCGGCTGCTGGAGGCGGCACGCGGTGCTCGTCTCACGTAGGCTGCGGAGTGCGGGAGGCGCGGAAGAACGTGTCGGGTATTTATAAGCACGCCGTGCCTTCCCCGGGAGCAGACCGGAATAGCGTCCGGAAATACCTCGCTTCCTGGCCGCTTCCTCCTGTGACGCCGCGGTGCGTGGGGCGCGCGGCCTTCCATCTGAGATCTCCGCTTCTCTCGCCGCCTTCCTATCTGCCTCACGTTTCTGGTACTGTGTGTGTAAGTCTGGCTGAGTTTCTCAGCAAAACTTATGTACATAGAAACCTTTTTTTTTTTCGACAGTTTACGCTTAGTAACCATCTGGTTGTAGTCAATGCTGTACGTAGGTGCCAGTTACAGTGTAAGCATGATCTGCGTGTGGTTCCTTCCTAACCGAAACCGATAATACGTTTTAATAACATTTTATTAAGATCAAGACCACCAAAATATCCAGATGCAAGTGTCCCAGGAGGAATTATCTATATTCAGGGATATGGCAGGAACTCATTTGAAGCAAAAAGCTTCATATGGACATATGCACTGGATGGTTGTTGAGATAGAACACAATTAATGTACATTTGTTTCCCAGCTGGTGGCGTGCATGTACGTGTGTTACCCACCCAATCTTCTAGCCAAGCAAATTCGTTGCTGTCAACCTTTTTACTCTGGATGTCTTTCTGCCATAGAATATGAGTACACTCAGAGTTGAACCCTGTGGCAACGCCTTTCTGATTTCTCCCCAGTCGGTACAGTCTGCTGCCTTTGCAACATTGTTGGTATTATTTAGGATAATTCTTTGCATTCTGTTTAAGTATAATCCAAATTAGTTGTGCGTAAAGTCATCAGTTCTATAAATAACATAATGCGTAATAAATGTGTTCTATCTCGGAAACCATTCGGAATAGGCTACATGAAGTTATTTGCTTCAAATGAGCGCTCCTGTCATACTCCACAATATTGACCTTTCCTTCTAGGATAACCTGTATCTCATAAAAATGTATGTACAAATGTTTCACATCTTCTAAACCGTTTGATTGATTTCAGCCAAACTTGGTACGCATATCACGTACTATACGGTACGAAACACAGTGGAAGTCAGAACCAACTACCATACATAGGAACCATTTCACCCAAATTTTGTACATACATGACTCATTATTATTATTATCATTATTATTTGTGTAGTAACGTGTATAGAAATACTGAGCGGGCAATATATTTTAATTACCTCTATTGGCGAGAGTCTGATACAAGAAAAAGATACAACAAGCTACATTAGTATCGAATCCGTAGTTTTCTGGGTCGCTACGCTCGACGCACAGTATGTCAACAATTTTTTTGTTATTGACTCGTCATAGCCTTAAGTTAAGTGTAAGTCCCGGCAACTATAGCTGACCCCTAGGAGGCTGGACGTTTGGACAGATACGATTGGTTTTAATTTCTCTACGGAAGAAAGCAGCCTTTGTGTGTATTTTAATAAAAATGGTTCAAATGGTTCTGAGCACTATGGGACTTAACTACTGTGGTCATCAGTCCCCTAGAACTTCGAACTACTTAAACCTAACTAACCTAAGGACATCACACACATCCATGCCCGAGGCAGGATTCGAACCTGCGACCGTAGCGGTCTCGCGGTTCCTGACTGTAGCGCCTAGAAGTATTTTAATAGTTTAATAGTTCTCGTCAGTTACCGTACAGACCTTCGGAATTGGGTTTGGGTGTGGGGGAGGGGGTAGCGCACCATGTTGGATTTTAAACCCTCTGTGCGGGTCTCGGGCGGTATGTTTCATCAGAGATTAACGGGTTACCATACCTCTATGACTTGAATCTTAGTGATTAGAAATAAGGGATCACATGGGCCCAGTCTGCTTACAGTCAATAGGAACTTTGTCTGCCTGCAAGTTGATTATGGGAGCGTGGTGCATGGATCAGCTATAAATTTCTATTAAAAGATATCGGATGCTATCAACCACGTATACTTTAGACTGACCACAGGAGCCCACCGGACCAATCGCAGTCCTAGCCTCCGTGCACAGGCTAGTGGGTCGCCTCTTACCACCCGTCGAGACCACCTCTTGGTGCGATCTTCAATAGGACCTTTCATAGTAAATCACTGTGCTCGTACTGACGACTGTTTCACTTATTTCACATCTTTGACAACCTACTGAAGTTTTTTCTGTCGGGAAGATATTCTGGAAATTGATTCAGGACACTCTCGAATAGGAACAGCAGCGCTTGGCTTATGGATGGCCTCGAATCGGCGTACCGTGGGACCGGTGTGCTGGCTCCCACGGGCTGCCAGCTGCCGGCGCCTTCTCACGCCTGCAAAGCGTTCCTGCAGTAGCAGCAGCAGGTAACAATGCGAGGCGGTGGGCCTCGTTAGGGCCGTATGCGGAAGCGACTCAAACGGGAGGGCCTTGCGGATAGCAACGGCTGCGTCCTCGCTAGCGCTGTACTTGTTTCCTTCGGTAAACTCACAACGTCTCTTACAAACACCCAACTCATGTTGTATGATTACGATCACAATCTGTGCATACGTCACTGCGAGGTGTCCAATGTGATACTCAGAGGACAACGATATCAGACTGTGTACGAGGAAGTTAAATGTTCGTCACTGCAAGGACGCGATACAGCTAGTCTGGACAATGACTATGCAGATCTCGTCTGAATAGAGCTATAAGACATAGAGCAAATGTGTTCTCTACTGGTCGCCTCGTCCGTCACCGTAGGTAGGTAGTCAGCGAGGCTAACTGCTATTTTGGGGGCTTGCGTCCGATTCCCGGTACTACCAGGGATTTTTCATTGGTGGGAAGACTGGAACGAATGTACATAGCCTCGTGAGGCCAATTGAGGAGCTACTTCAATGAGAAGTAGCTCCACCAGGTCAGCTATCGCGATACGGGCCGGGAGAGCGATTTACTGACACCACGGCCATACATACCGCATTTCGATGGCGCCATCGGCTGAGCGTGATACGGCGGTCGTTCGGGTTCGATTGACCTGTCTGTGGCTGTCAGCCACCGACCAGTTCTGGTCGTGGAAAAATACAGGAGGTTGATTCCGGAGTTTCTGTCTCCGAAGCCTAAGGAAGTTGATACCGTTGCTACACGGGGACAAACTGGCAATGAGGCGGTGGGCTCCAAAAAGGGTTGGTATGGATGGAATTTCTTGCGCCCGTGGCAAAAATTCCGTAACCACGTCACAGTTCACTGCAATAGTACAACTAAAACTAAGAAATACTCCACCCGAACAGACCATGAAGGCCCGACGGTACCGACCGGCCGTCGTGTCATCCTCAGCCCATAGGCGTCACTGGATGCAGATATGGAGGGTCATGTGGTCAGCACACCGCTCTCCCGGCCGTATGTCAGTTTCCGAGACCGGAGCCGCTACTTCTCAATCAAGTAGCTCCTCAGTTTGCCTCACAAGGGCTGACTGCACCCCGTTTACCAACAGCGCTCGGCCATCCAAGTGCTAGCCCAGCCCGACGGCGCTTAACTTCGGTGTTACCACTGCGGCAAAGCCGTTGGCGCAACAGTACAAC
This sequence comes from Schistocerca americana, assembly GCF_021461395.2. NCBI lineage: Eukaryota > Metazoa > Arthropoda > Insecta > Orthoptera > Acrididae > Schistocerca > Schistocerca americana. The sequence continues at coordinate 458,259,093 of NC_060122.1, forward strand.
ACACACTTACTAAAATGACTATTCCGCGTTTTCATGCCTCTCGCGTGCGAGAGGTATGGTCAAATAGAAATTTGGTTTAACAATACAAAAAATAAATGGCAAAAATCTTCTCTACTCTTAGAATTATAGGTAACTGAAAATAAATTCAACTATGTTAACGTAGCTTTGGTTTATAGCGTATTTCTAAGGTAGTTATCTATATTACTAAGCTTATCTCGAAATACGGTAACCAGAGGCAGTTAAAAAGTGCCTATCTGACGGCTCTAGGGGGAAAAAAATCGATTTTCAATATTTCATATAAATAGTGACCTAGTTTAGAAATTTTAAATGCTGACGTAATCTACTCATCAAGAATTATAATATTATGTTAAAGGTTCGATGCAGTACGATAAGTTTTACAGCTATAAACTGTTTGGATCTCATAGGGCAGCGTAACCTACCGCGCGCAAATACCCGGACTATATTCACCCAGTACTTGAGAATGAGAGCAGTTAGTGACTTTTAGCAAGCTTTACTCGTAATTTAAAACATTTGTAAATTTTTTCTCGCTTACATGTTTTGCATATAACTCATTTGTAAAGTAATCAGAAGCTTGAAGCTATTTTATAAATGGGAGATCGATTCTTTAAAGAATCGGTGGTTTACTGGTAATATGCTGAAACACTAGCGCATTACCATAACGAATAGAGTTGTAGTTTACTAACACATTAACATAATATAAATTGACATTATCCTCATTTTATTGAGTGGAATACATTTGGAATCACAAAAAATTTGTAATAAGATACGTAACACGACCTGCTATAGTACCCAGGCAGCAGGTCAGAATTTAATGCCAGCATACAAGTAAAACAAAATTATCATCATCTGTTAATAACATTTATTTGTGTCATAATAAAATGAGTTCTCGTCTTGTTTCCCTTGTTGTACAACTTCTCCGTCTACCCACGAACTGAAGAACTGAAATGTACGAGGAAAAAATGTATCTTATGACATTCGTGATGAATGGTTATTGGACTAATCAGAGCGTGTTCAAGCAATTTACAGCTGTACTCTGCTAGCTACCTTACTATCAAATCAATCTTTGCTTTTCCATTCGCAATTTCTGCGCGGTACGGACGACTCTCGTAGAGCTTCCTGATGAGCTAAAATGTCTGATTTTTACTGTCGCGGTCTCTTCATGAGATTTTTGCGGCGATAAGTAATACGTTGCTCGAATCTTCCTGGAACGCACGCTTTCGGAATCTGAACGGTAAACCTCTCGGTAATGCTCAAGGATCCTCTTCTAGCTACTGCAATGCGCTTTGATGAGCATCTCTGTAAAGCTCTCACAGTTACTAAACGAACCCGTGACTAAATGCGCCGCTATTCTTTGGATCGCCTTTATATCCTCTCTTAATCCCTGTGGTAAAGGTCCCACACTAATGAGCAATACTCAAGAATCAGTCGAGCGAGGGTTCCATCAGCTGCCTCTTCTTAGGATTCTCCCAATCAATCGCAGCGTGGCATTTGCTTTTTCTACTACCAGTTTTACGGCGTGGCTCCACCTTCAGACAGTCTGGGCGTAAACTTGTAGATGTTTTATGCCGTTTACTATTTCCAGTGGCGAAACGTCAATAGTAACAGTATTGGGCTTTTCCACTTACTTAGATACGATAACTTATACTGATATATGGACGGTGAGGGTAAAATGTGAGACACTGGAGGACATTTGTCCTCTGCATTTTGCTTTTCTTTCCTGGCGTGCTTCGTTTCTATACACAACAGAATCATAAGCAGACAGCCTCCCAGAGCTTTCAACGTTCTCTACCAGATAGTTTGTCACCACAACACCAGAGGACCCTGCACTCATCTCTGCAATGCCGAAGAAAACATTCTCTCAGTAACTTTGAGACAGGTTGACTGAAGCTACATATAGTGACAGGTTTGCTAATGTCTGCTATACCTCTATTATTTTAGACGTTATTTATGCCACTTCAGATTAAAACTCAGTCGTCGCTTGCATTATTAGGAAATTCATTTTGCTTGACCGATTTGAATAGATTAATCAGTCATACTCAGAAGCTTAATACTGGCTTAGAAAATTTTAATATCTTCTTCACAGAAGCATATGTCATGACTTGACCAAAAATGTGCATATTGTATATAATAATTATACACACAAATTGATAATATACGGTAAACGAATCACATTTATGAGCATATTAAAATTGTTGTGAAAGCAGTACGCGTCATGACATTATACTTGTGTTGAGAGGCTATTGAGGTCTGCTAAACCAAAATTAAGTTTTGAAGATGACAGATGAATCTGTCGAAATCGGTAAGGCGAAATAAATTTCCTAAGTGTATAACTGACGACTCAATTTTGTTCTGCAATATATGCCACATTTGCTGAGGCAGCTTTTTTTATGTCAATGTAGTATTAAAATATTATTTCTGACCATTGTTTCCTTATCTCAGACTCCTACGTAATTTCCCCCTACCCCGCTTCTTTTCAATTTGGGACAGTCTATCTTCGATGTTTCGCATACAGAAGTTGAATATGCCAAATTTTTGTATTATACTTTCAGGTCATGTCAGTATGACTAAACGCCCCGAACTTACGTTTCATACGATAATTGTCGCTGCTCGAACTATTACTGTCAAGACAAATAAAAAAAAAAAAAACACCTACAGCCGTCTTCAGTGCACTGAAGCGTTGAAACCGCTAGCGACAAAATAAAATAAAATCATAAGGACGGCTGTAGGTGTTTTTATTTATTTGTCACGACAGTAAACGGCCGTCGTCCCAGAGACCTCCTGCTTAAAGGATGGACACACAAAAACTGCCAGAGTTTTGAGACACCTCACACAAAATCGAATTTCGAACTTTCTAACATTGTGGGGAACAAATCCAAATTTTTTTGTTAGTCATCGAGTCCGCCCAGCATCTTCATAATCTAATATATGTTTCTGGTACGTCTCTGTACCTGATTAGGTAGCATATTTCACTCCCTGGTTGGAGGACTGGTGGAGGAGATAGTCTTTCTTTTTAGTTCAGACATTGAGTCGACCCAGTCTGTCGATGAAGACCCAATACACGTTTCTGACGTTAACGGCTACCTCTGCACAAATTGACTTTTTTTTTCATCAGAAATTTTGTGAAAGCCCTTTTACAGCCTGTGCGGCTGGTCCTGTCGGGTTCGAGTCCTCCCTCGGACATGGGTGTGTGTGTTTGTCCTTTAGATAATTTAGGTTAAGTAGTGTGTAAGCTTAGGGACTGATGACGTTAGCAGTTAAGTCCCATAAGATTTCACACACATCTGAACATTTCTATTTTTTACAGCCCAACTCTGAACGTCCATACGCGGTGGGCAAATATCTTCAATTTTTTATTATATTTTCAAATTCTCTTAACTGATCAGACCCCCCGGAATACGATAACAAATTCCTCTGCAACACATGTTTTTCTTTCAATTTTGACACTAAATGTTTCGAACAACTAGTATGCAACCCATATTTGAGTGGCGAACGCAGTGACGATAATATCTAAAAAAATTGTTGGACATTCTGGTCCTCCAAACATGCCGAAAAACCTATGTACGTTCCTGACGATGATGACTCTCCCTGCGCGACCAGCTTTTTACAGGCAGCGCTTTAACATAGCAGCCGACCCGTTCCTCAGCCAGCGTGCCTGCGCCAAGCATCTCCCCCTCCCCCTCTCCCCCCTTCTCACCCCCACCTCACTCTCCTGGCAGCGTCGCGACGACAGGCGTCGTCGGCGCATATGCTGCACGGCGCGGCCACATCGGCGCTCGCGTGCGTTGCGTGTCGGCCTACGCGCCAGGCGCCGCAGCCGCTAACCGGTCGGTAATCGCCCCACAACAGGCAAACCTAATAGCAGCGCCGGCTTAATTAAATCTCAACTAATTATCTCGGCCGTCGTTTCCATCGCCGCCGGCCGCAGGCTGACAGCGCCTTTCACACAGTGGCGTGTCGCCGCAGTTGGCAGCGACCTTTGGTCTGGGTGTAGGCAGCTCTTCCGCCGCGCCACCGGGCAGCAAATTGGACACGGGGCTGCCTTACGTAAGTCTTAGGGGGGCACGGGCGCTGCTAAGTGAGGTTACGTAAATACGAACAAGAGGATGCGAAGCGCCGTGTCACTCCCGTGTAGGCCGCACTTGTTCTGATGACTCACAGGTTTGCCTATCACGGTAAGCATCAGCCCTCGTTAATCTAGTGCCACGCGCTAACATCGCACAAAGAGGGAAGAGAGGATTCAGAACTCATGTCGCTCGTTGCTGCTTATCTGCGCCATTCTCTGCATCTTGGGATAATTTTGTTTACTTAAAAGACGGCCGGGATGGCTGAGCGGTTCTAGGCGCTACAGTCAGGAACCGCGTGACCGCTACGGTCGCAGGTTCGAATCCTGCCTCGGGCATGGATGTGTGTGATGTCCTTAGGTTAGTTAGGCTTAATTAGTTCTAAGTTCTAGGGGTCTGATGACCTTAGCAGTTAAGTCCCATAGTGCTCAGAGCCATTTGAACCATTTTTTTGTTTACTTATAACAATACGGTTTTGCAATAACGAGCTACTGGCATAGTCGCAGTGGATCGATTGAATCTGCCGGTGCCCGGATTAGATCATAGGGCAGGGGTCTAATGATACATCGTGTAACTTCATACTTGAGCATATAGAGATAGACCAGAACACTGACAATATTAGTTTTCCTTTTGTATTAGTTTTTGGAGAGGGTGTGACGTACAGATCGGTATTGTATCCAGAGCTCTACGTCACGCTGAAAGGTGTTTCCATTTTCCTACTTAATGGGCTGATGTATTAGGCTAGACAAATAACGGTTCCAGCCTCCTGTTCCCAAGAGCTAAATTTTGCTGATAGCCAAGTATAGTTCTTACAGTTCCTTCAAAAGGGGCCTAACCAGAAAATGACCGATTACGCGCAGTGGATAATTACTTTTAGTGTTACTGGGGTCCTAAATTGGTATCTGACTCCTTACACACGCGTAATTCCTTCAGTGGTAAAAGTTCCGCCGGCCCAGGCGCATAGTAACTCCAGTGAGTAAAAATTTCGGTCTGAAAGTTATTATCGCTCCCCACAAGATATCTATTATTTTTAAATATTCGAAGTAATTATTTGTGCAGCTCAAAACAGTCTTTGATCGTAAAATTTTTCCTTTATTTTATGAGCGGTTTCGATATATGAGCTCATCATCTGATGAGGCTAGAAAATACAAAAGAATATACAAATTTATGAATGAGAGCGTTACGACAGCACACAATAGTACTGATAATAGCGGTAACGGATGCGACCTGAGAAGCTGCTAAATGGCAACAGAATTATCTTCCTTAACTAGTATACAAAACTTGTGACCAAGACTGGTATCGTAAGAAGCTGTAAAATCATTATAAAACTGTGATAAACGTGAATATCCCATAGATTAAGGTCACCGTCTGCATATTGTACTTGCAGCTGCAGCGAAAGAGACTTGGCCGCTAGGTATCGGTTCCTGTAAGCATTGTTTACAATTGTGTGTTACAGAAATATCAATACGGGTATATTAATATGTTATCGAAAAGCTTCTTGTACAAAAAATATATATTTGTGAATCTAAGATCGTTGACATTACTGCCTGACGTACTGTGTGAGAATAATTTCTTTGCACACTAATTGAACGATAAAATGCGCGTATGCATGCAAAAGGGTCTGGCCCTGTCCGTAAGCTCCCTTGTTGTTCGCTCGCTCCCGTAAGTGTCAGGAATGAAACGACAAAATTGCAACTTGTGCCACAGAACACCCTCCTGGAGGTGGTATCCGCTGCGGATCGTAACCTTCGCACCGCTCTAGCTACGCCATTGGTCAATATGATAGTATAGCACCTGCACGGCCGACATGAGTTTCGTCAGTTAATACGCCCGGAAAGTTTACGTAGTGTAAGTAGGCTGTTTATGTTTTCTCTATGTAAGTAGGCTGTTTAGGTTTTTTATTGGTAACGCCACCTCTGTATGACAATCACTGGCTGTGCTGTGGGCAGTCTGTGTCTGCTTTGCATTGTCGTAATACTGCCATTGTAGTGTTGGGCAGAGGCAGCTGGCTGTGAACAGCGCGTAGCGTTGCGCAGTTGGAGGTGAGCCGCCAGCAGTGGTGGATGTGGGGAGAGAGATGGCAGAGTTTTGTAATTTGGCATGAACTGCTATATTTATATATGATGATATCAAGGTAAATACATTATTTGTTCTCTACTAATATCTTTCATTTGCTAACTATCCCTATCAGTAGTTAGTGCCTTCCATAGTTTGAATCTTTTATTTAGCTGGCAGTAGTGGCGCTCGCTGTATTGCAGTAGCTTGAGCAGCGAAGATTTTTGTGAGGTAAGTGATTTGTGAAAGGTATAGTTTAATGTTAGTCAGGGCCATTCTTTTGTAGGGAATTTTGAAAGTCAGATTGCGTTGCGCTAACAAAATATTGTGTGTCAGTTTAAGCACAGTCTTGTATAATTGTTCAAAGGGGAAGTTTCATATGTCGACCCTTAGCCGAGGATACCTCACTGGAATCTTCTGATTTTTTGTTGTAGTTTGTGTAATTAGTGTAGATTTTGTTTATTGCTAGCGCGTAATTGTAGAGAAAATCTCCTTTGTAGTTGCAGTCTTTCATTGTTGTACAGTAAAACAGTTGTGGCATGCATGTAGATTTGCACCAAGTATTTCGCAGCTGCGCTTGCAGTTAACTAGATATTATTTTCAGTGCTATGTTAATGTGTTCTCTTATTTTTGATCTTCAAATTGTGTTTTTCTGTGTTGTCGTGTGAAATACTGTGACAATAATGGCGTGTGAAAAACGTAATACTAGGCTCCAAAGTAAACTGAGAAATGACAGTGAAAATGAAAGCAGTGTGTTAGCGCCACCGAGTAAGGAATTAACTGATGTTCAAAGTAGTAATTTGGTAATTGCGCATAGGGAAATGGAGCGGGCGGCAAACAATGGTGTAGACAGTGAAACAGGTAGTGAACAGGGAAGCGTTATCGATCAATTGGTCGGCAACAGCTCGCCTCAGGAATCGGGAATGACAGAACACAATATTGCAAATACTGTAGATTCAGGTTTTGCGTCCTCACCGTTTTCTCAAATAAGTCAAGACACATTTCCAGCTTGTCAAAATGTGAATGTTGCCGGTGCAAATGCACTGCCGAAAAGAGTAGAGGAACAGATTCCAGACACTAATGCATTGTTATTACAACTAATGCAACAAATGGAACAAAATCAGAGACAAACACAGCAAAAGCTGCAAAAGTTAGACACATTGGAACAAAATCAGAGACAAACACAGCAACAGTTAGACACAGTGGAACAAAATCTCAAAAAGTTAGACACAGTGGAACAAAATCTTAAAAAGTTAGACTCATTGGAACAAACACTTGAACAAACACGTGAAGATTTAACTACTGAGTTACATAACATTGAATCGAAATGTCAAAAAGTCTGTAATGACGTAAAAACACAAATTTGTGAGCATTTTCAACCTATTTTTTCGCGGCATGAAAATGCATTACAGAATCACGAAGCAGCCATAAAAGAACTGCAAATTATTGTTCATGAAAATCATGAGACCTTGCAAGCTAAATTTGACTCAGTTGCATCTACCGATTCGGTTACGCAACTTGCAAAAACTCAGGAAAACTTTAAGGACACAGTAGATACTCTGAAACTTGGTTCAGAAAAACACACTGAAGAAATAAGTACACTATCGGAGAAAGTAGCCGAACTTTCGGATCAGGTCACTAACTTATCTACAAAGGTAGATGATGATCTGAATGACACAAGACCCGTAGCCTTCACTGACACAGAAGAGTATGAACAAATAAGAAAATTCAAACAAAATCAGAATCAAATTAATACACAACACCAAAGAGAAATCCGGGAAGTACAAGATCAGCTGACACAGGTAATACAAGAATTACGTATTTCAGAGGACACTCGCGCCCCAATAAGGGAAGAGGGACATAGAAATACGGAACAGCCGCAAAATAATAACACAGGGCATTTCGGTAATTATGAAAGAAATTGGCAAGGTACACCGAATTTTGAGATGGAACCGCCGACACGACGTAACAATGACCGATATGCTACTCGCCGACATGATGATTTTGACTATAAGCTGTTCATTACTACACGTAAATTCAAAACATTTAAGAATTCTGGCAACGACATTCATCCACAAGCATGGCTCCATCAATTCTCTCATTGTTTTCCTCCCAACTGGTCGTTGGAACACAGATTAGAATTTATGTGTGGCTACTTGGAGAATGAACCAGCTGTAAGAATGCGATCGGTAATTCACGATTGCCACAGTGAAGGAGAGTTTTACCATGCCTTCCTCTCAGCATATTGGTCTCAAGCCACACAAGACCGTGTAAAACATAGCATCATAATGATGAAACGTTTCGAACAATCTGAATTTTCCAGTCTTATGAAATATTTTGAAGACATGTTGCATAAGAATCAGTATCTTTCAAACCCATACAGCCCCTCAGAACTCATCCGCATTTGCTTAATCAAACTGCCTGAACATTTACGACATATTATTTTGGCAGGACGTTGCAAAGACGACATTGAAGCATTTCAGGGACTGTTACAAGAATTAGAAATTGACACTGACAATCGCGGAACGCGAAACCAGGAACACAACAATTACAGGTCACATCAGTCGCAATTCCGCGATGAAAGAAATAATAACTGGACGCGACAAGGCTATTCTCACAACACAAATCGTGACCGAAACAGACACCACCCGTATTACAACCGTTGGCAGAGTAGTAATAATTACAGGGAAAGATCACCTCTCCGCAGTAATGACTATCACAGAGACAATCAGAGAAACAGACAATATGGGAACCAAAATAATTATTACCAGGGGAGACAGAATAACTTCAGACGCAACAGTTCAGCGCGGAGTTACGATTCAGGGAGAAATTCTCCACCACGTGACCGACAAGGAAGAAACTACGGATTCTACCGAAATGACGACAGACGATATGATCATAACGACAGACGTCAATTGCATCAGAACTGGCGGGATTCAAACAGAGCAGGGCCCTCTCGTCACGGTGAATTTGTAGAAGTTAGGTCTCCTAATCCCAATAACGACGCGCGCCAACAAAGAGACAGACAATGACTCGCACAGCAGGCAGCCGCTTGCGCCCGCTGGCTCCGAGAAAAATAACATAAGACGCTAACCTTGAGAAATATTCCAGTATTCTTTACCAACGTATACCGCATGACAATTGCATTCAAGTTCAAACTCTTGAGTACTATGAAGAGTAAAGGTTTACACCACATTTCACATGTAAAACCGTTTATTGAAAGATAATCTGCTTTTTAACTTAGTCTTTGTCATAAAATTTTTCGCTTCACATTACTAATATGCTTTGTCAGATTTAGAATCTGTTAACATGTAACAATGTTTGAAGTGAAATATCCAGTCAAGAGCCAAGAGAACTTATTTAAACAGAAATGACAAATGCATTGTTATAGTGAACAGACGACACAGTGTTGTTAATTGTACATTCTTGCTTGTTAGTTGCACGATTACGTAACGACTATCAGGCTTACGTACTTTGAACATTTACCAGTACTGCTAATGAGATTTTAAGGCAACATTTTGGTTGACCTGAAAATATATTCTGGATTTAAAGTACTTTCTGTGAGATACCAGATGACACAGTGTTAGTTTATGTGACAGTTACACGATTTTATCACGACGCTACTAATGAGTGACAATTTACAATGTTGCTTTTGCAGTGTTTCGGTTTTATATCCGCACAGTTTTTCTGAATTCTTCTGGAAAGCAAAACATGTTTTAGTTGTAAGCTACAATGTGAGGGCCTTTTTCTTAGCACAACAATACCTTACAGTATAGTATTTTCTTGATCACAGTAATGTACATAATAATTATGATATCTATACACAAAGCATTTCACTTTCGTTTCTGATGGGGTAAGTACATTGACTTCTGCAGAACTTAGCTTTCGGAGGACGATAATTACGACACTTCCACAGAATTATCTTACAGCAAGACGCACATTTAGCGCTACAGGACACGCATTTGAGTGATTAATTTTGTACTTAAAACATTTATTTTTAAAGATATTTGAAGTACAATGATACAAAGGTTTTCAGTGATACATTTCATTTCATTGCTGTAATCTGTAACACCTGAGGGTATAATTACATTAATCCTCAGGGGGGTACACGCTTACTTTGTGTACCATGTGTGTGGCAACCACAAGGAACCCTAGCTAATATGGTATTTGCTTATACAACTTTACACATCGGTACCATATTTCTCTAACACACAAATTACACAGCTATCTGATCATTTAACTGAGAGATAAACATTTTTTTACTACGTCAGTGACAGATGTTTACGTAATTACACAGCTGGATAACTTCACACTTATGAAACTGTATTTTGTCTGTACTTTGTGAAACTGTTCATAATTTTTCGGAACCATTGTGATACTATGAGAGCTTTGAATGATGTATTTGGTAAAGGGATTATGATTTTTAAAGTACGTTTGAGGCAGATGACACTTTTGACATGAGCAGAGAATTTTTTTTAATTATTGGAGGAAGCTACGACGATTTTGAGATTTGACTGAGGTGTTATGATGTTATTTTTACGACGACGATGTGTATTATGCTGCTGAGGTATGTTTACGATTAATAGGCTGAGGCTACTATATGAGTTATTTGATTATGCTTCATATTTATAATGACGAAATATTGACGAGTGTCGATGGATACGTATATGTGTAATAAGGTAAGGAGTAATGAATAGTGATTAGGGACTCTGATTTGTGGAAAAGGTTGTTGGAAACCAAGAATCGTACTTTAAGAGTTATGAAATGTGTGACTGTATCACAATGCTGACGAATATTTTTTTTGGACACTTATATTTATAGGATTTTGTTTCTACAGATTTGCAACGCTAATTCTTGACCTGTGAAATATTTTTAAATGAGACTGCAACGGTAGCAGAATCTCCTGTCGTAAATATTTCCGTACGAAAGTTAAGTGACCACCTGCACGTAATGCGTCGCGGGCACCCAGCTGTGGCAGACGCCTGGAGAAAAAGCCATTATTGCGAGCCCTTTTCAGCGGCACAGGTAGAAAAAAAAGGGGACGTGGGACGTGTCAAACACCTGGAGAACAAGCCATTAGGGTGTGCCTTTCATCGCTAATGCGACACCCTCGTTACTTGAAAACATATGATTACTCGCACTTTGTGCTAATTACTGAAATGCTTATGAATTGATGGGAAATATTCGTACATCTGCACACCTGATTATGACAAGCGTCTTTCTATGAGAGTTGAGAGAATTTCTACTAACTTATGAAATGTCACATGACTACTGAATGATATTTTTATGCTTTGCTTTTCATAGTTGCTTATTTCATTTGATATCTGGTTTCCAGCTGTGTTGCAGCATTGCTTTTATAAAATGAAATGCATTTGCTAATGTGAACACTTTCTGTCAACAGATCTATTAAATAATTATTTTATGATCCACATTCTTTAAAAAAGGAGCACTTGGAATGGAGAGAACAATAAGAAGGAACTAGTAACTGCATTCATAATTTTCTTTTCAAGTAATAGGTAACTTTTTGGTAGAATAACTTCTTGTGGTGCACCACTTTAATTACATAGACATTAAGATGTGAATATACATTTCCCTTATCTGCATTGTTGTTTACTGTAATATTTTTTCTGCTTGCGCTATGTCATGTTTCAGTATAAGTTGCTGCTGTTTGCCAGGCATAGTGTTATTGAATTTGACTTTTGCTCATTTATGCTGCTAGCTTTGCCAATTTGCATTTTTTTGCATTGCTGTTTGTGTTGATTTGTTATGTGATGCTGCATTGCCTCGTCCCTTAGTTTAGCATCTGAGCTCAGTAGATTTAAGTTAGCTTAAGAGGGGGTAGCCTCTAAGAGAATGAGTTGCGATGAATTGGAAGAAATGCATTGAGAAAACAGGTTTAGGTAGGATTTTCTTGGAAATAAATGTTGAGGTACGAAATGTGTGAACATTTAAATACAGAAAGCATGCTTAGATAGAATTTTTTTTGGTGGAAACAGAGGATGAAATAAGAGGAAAGATATATGAAGTTTTGGGATGGACTGCAGTACCAAATGTTACACTGAAAACGAAACCTGTCCTTTCCTTTTGTGTTATCCCACTATATGTTTGTGTACCCTTGTGTATTTGTTTTCTTCCTGTCTCTGTGCAGTTTCATAGAATTTTTTCTTCTATTAATATTAAGCTACATTCACTATGATGAGGAATACTGTTATCCTCAAATATAATTGGCATTCATAATATGTTATTTACCTTATAAATATGCTTACACATTATTTATTCTGTTTAAATGCTCATGTGTGAAGTTGATGTTTCAGTAATTATTCGGATCTTCTATGTACGTACTCATGTCATAATTCCTGTAACACTGATGTCTATGTTAGTTCGATTCTTTTGTAAAGCCTGTACTACAAATGTTATCTGTATTGTTATGTTCTTTAATGATGTATTTTGTACCTTTGTTATTGTATTCTTCTGTTATAAAATTGTAATTGTCACCAGTTCATGATATTATTAACTTGTAAGTTACATTTCACTGCACACGTTTCTGTTGGTCATCGTATATGGACAATATGTGAGAAGTAGGGACTGATAGTGTTTGCACATGTGTTAATAATTCAGCAAGGGACTGGATAACAGCATTGCTGGTTCTAAGGACAATTCCAAAAACTTTGTGAGTGCACAAGTGGTGGTTTATGGACTTGCTGTATTCTCCGCAAGACTCTTCGAGGGTGATTGTGCACCTGCACAGTCGCAACAGATGGCTGCTGGCCGTCTCTACAAGGACTCCAGTGGGTCTGCACCTCTGGTGGCCCACCAATACCATTATCTCTACAAGGACTACAGTGGGTCTGCATCTATGATGACCTACCAACGCCATTATTTCTACAAGGACTGCAGTGGGTCTGCACCTCTGGTGGCCCACCAATACCACAATCTCTACCAGGACTCCAGTGGGTCTGCTCTGTGATGACCTACCTACCAATGTTCATCAAAACTTCGACTGACTCTGCTGTGGGTTTGCTCTGTTGTGGACCAATACTTGTCTGCATGTCAAGAGTCAGCACTGTCTTTCCGTTGGAAGGTCAACACTACTTCTTCAAGACTGCATGGAAATCCACTACTTCTATGTGCATTTTCTTTTACTGCTTGGACTTTGAGAAAAACTCTGCATTTTTACTGTGATGCACAATGTGGACTGTCTTTATGGACTGTGAGAAATTTTGATCTTTTGACCAACATAATATTAATAAGTGTGTGCATTTTATATCTTTGTTACTGTAATTGTGAAAAATTTTTGTCAAATCTGTATTGGCCAGTGCCCAACACCATTTGTAAAAATTTTTGTGGGGAGCATGGGGGCTATGTAAGTAGGCTGTTTATGTTTTCTCTATGTAAGTAGGCTGTTTAGGTTTTTTATTGGTAACGCCACCTCTGTATGACAATCACTGGCTGTGCTGTGGGCAGTCTGTGTCTGCTTTGCATTGTCGTAATACTGCCATTGTAGTGTTGGGCAGAGGCAGCTGGCTGTGAACAGCGCGTAGCGTTGCGCAGTTGGAGGTGAGCCGCCAGCAGTGGTGGATGTGGGGAGAGAGATGGCAGAGTTTTGTAATTTGGCATGAACTGCTATATTTATATATGATGATATCAAGGTAAATACATTATTTGTTCTCTACTAATATCTTTCATTTGCTAACTATCCCTATCAGTAGTTAGTGCGTTCCATAGTTTGAATCTTTTATTTAGCTGGCAGTAGTGGCGCTCGCTGTATTGCAGTAGCTTGAGCAGCGAAGATTTTTGTGAGGTAAGTGATTTGTGAAAGGTATAGTTTAATGTTAGTCAGGGCCATTCTTTTGTAGGGAATTTTGAAAGTCAGATTGCGTTGCGCTAACAAAATATTGTGTGTCAGTTTAAGCACAGTCTTGTATAATTGTTCAAAGGGGAAGTTTCAGTAGTTACGTGTTTGCTGACAGATTTCTAAGAGCCGTGTCTCTAAGAGGGAAGGTCAGACGTGTGTGTGTGTGTGTGTGTGTGTGCGTGAACACGCACGCACATGTGTGTGCATTTAGTGAGTTGATGAGAGAAAGACGTTAGGAAAATGATTTTTATTTTAGAGTTTCTGCGTACTTCTTTTAAAGTAATGAATAATATTTTATTATCCGGGTGCGTGCTTTTTTAAAACGTACCTCCGTTTAGTTCTCCTTCAATAATATTTCTGTGGTGTTTGTTAGCTGCACTATTCGCAGAATGCTCAACGTGCTATTATTATATTAAATTCTAATTGAGTTTGCTTTCTTGTTTCAGGTAAACAAGGGTACTACAGGATGAAATACACCTGCGAATTATGATTTTTAGACGCTGCACGGTACGTACAGTGAAAATAAATAGTATAGAAACAAACAAGTAGAAGCCGTAAATGAGTACGCTGCTGTAAAGCAAACGCCGCAACATCTTGGAATACAATCTGATCTGGAAGGTAACTTTATCTTGATGACTGAAATATTACCATAGTTTTCAAATTCTTCTGATTGGAGACCGCCACCATTGCCATTTAGCATATTTTAAAATGTGCTAATGACACTCAGACGGAGTCCCAGCTAAAGAGAATGTATGAATAAATTATTTCGGTGTCTGCAAGTTTCACCCTGCGACATGTCTTAGTATTGCCAGATCTTTCAGTATGAGTATCGTTTATTGTTTAGATTAGAACAGATCGGTATTTTGCAAATGAATCTTATGTTGTATTTCGCCAAACATATTTCACCTATTATTCTTAGGAATCAACAGCGATCTATAAAATAAAGCATTATAATTACATATACTTTTTTGTTAGGAGATCTGTAGAGTTTACTGGCACAACATTTAAATTGTCTAGCTACAAATGTACTGTCACTAAACGCTACAGATCTTCCAACAAAATATGCATCACGAAATAATATTTTTATTTTATTTTGTGGACCACTGCCGATGCGTAGTATGGAAATGAAATGAATGTTTGGCGTCATTGCCCGGGAGGCCCCCTACGGGGCAGGTCCGGCCGCCTTGGTGCAGGTCTTATTACATTCGACGCCACATTGGGCGACCTGCGCGCCGGATGGGGATGAAATGATGATGAAGACAGCACAACACCCAATCCCTGAGCGGAGAAAATCCCCGACCCAGCCGGGAATCGAACCCGGGCTCGTAGGACGGCAATCCGTCACGCCGACCACTCAGCTATTTTTTTTTTTTTCTTTTTTTTTTTTCTATTTTATACAAACGAAAAGAATAACATCCGCTAGGTTTCTTCGAGATTCGAACCCGCGTTTTCCGATTCCCAGCCGGTTACCTTGGCCGTTGTGCTATTTTTTTTTCCATCTTTTTTTTTTAATTTGCAAGCGCTCTACCAACTTTTTTAGTTTTTTTATTTATCTTGTTTTATTTTTATTTATTTATTTATTTTTGTTTACTTTTTCCCTTTCTTTTATTTTTTTTTCTACCCCCTTTTTTTAATAAAATGGAACTAAAAAAACAAGTGCCACCGCCACTTTTCATCCTATAACAAAAAAAAAAAAAAAAATCTGGTCCACTTCAGGCGTTGGCTCCTGACTAAACCTACCCCAGAGAGCTGCCTATATACCAGGGGGAATATGGGAAATCAAGGTTAGGGCTATCCTTACAAACAAAACAAAATCTACCTTTTTCTGAAGTTTATTTCAATTTTTTTTTTGTTTTATATTTATTTATTTTATTTTATTTTATTTTATTTTATTTTTTTTTTTGTGTAATTGATCAGAGGCCTTCTGCGCCCCGCAGGTAATATGTTGAGTCACGTCTTCTCGAAATTGATGTGTTCCGTTCAATTGTTCAGAAATGTTCATTGGTTCAAACAGGAAACCTTCTCCTCTCTTGGCTTAACACATTCCAGCTGCGAGGCGGCTCGTGGAAAGCACTCCCAAGGAAGTTCGAGAAAAATTGTCTGTATTTTGGGTGACGGACAACGACATAATGACGGTCATTGAGGTATGTCCAAAAATCGAGTACAGAGTCTACAGTTTGTCCAAATAAGTAGTGAATGGCATGTCCGCGAATCCAATTCACAGCATTGGTCTTTGTCCGAGGAAAATAGTCGCGTTCCGGAAATAATAATGAAAGGGGAGTAATCCGATCCGGAATGTCCCGCGTTAGAAAAGCCACAATACGTCGAACCAAGTGCCAAACCTCCGCCGCCGGTCCG
Source organism: Schistocerca americana (assembly GCF_021461395.2). Classification (NCBI taxonomy): domain Eukaryota; kingdom Metazoa; phylum Arthropoda; class Insecta; order Orthoptera; family Acrididae; genus Schistocerca; species Schistocerca americana. The sequence continues at coordinate 458,275,443 of NC_060122.1, forward strand.
CAAACAAACCGATGTTCATCATTGTCTGGCACTCCACACGTGGAGCATAGAGGTGATTGGGCGAGGTGGATACGATGAAGGCGAAATTGGTTGTTTTGCTTACCATTGACAGTTATGTACCAGACAGATTGAACATTCGTGTCAAGGTAACAGGCGAACACCGCGCGCCATACATGACGCCAGTCAACCTGTGGGAACTTTAGTTCAATCGGGTTAGGTGGACGACCTAATTGGAGGACATTGTATACTGCCTTTGTCTTGAGTAAAAGCTGTCTTGGTAAGGTGAGGCGTAGATAACTGAGTTCCAGAAAGAAGTACCGTATATAATGGAACTGGGCCGGAACATCCGAGATCATCACTGGGGCTGACAGTGAGACCGGCGAGTATGCCGACAGGAGGAGACCAGTGAGGCTCGTTGGGCGACGTGTCCATACCGTCATCTGGGAGCTGACAAATAGGGCGCGAGCTCTATCCGGCACGTGAAACAGACCTATCCCACCTCGTTCACGGGGAAGAGTAAGGGTCGCATAGTTAACTTTGAACAACATCCCAGAGCTGACGAAAGATGCCATCGCTGCCAACATGCGACGTGCCACAGTAAGCGGGAAAGGTAGAACTTGTGCTACATGGGGAACTCGGGATGCGATATATGTATTGATATATCGAGCTCGTTGGAGAATATCTAGGGATCGAAGGCGATGGTCCATAAGACCTGCTCTGATCATTAAAAGGAGGCGTCGGCAGTTGATGGTGGCTGAACGCCGGAGATCAGATGAAAAATCTATTCCCAAACAACGAATGGTATCAACGGTGGTGAGAGGTGTAACGCACTCCACGGGAAGTCCCGTGCCAATGAACATAACTTGTGACTTACGTACGTTTAAAGAGCTACCCGACGCCTCACCATAAGTCGCTACCCACGTCAAAACAGCTCGAACTTCGTCGGCTTTACGTAAACAGATGACGACATCGTCAGCATAGGCTGTGCAACAGAATCGGAAGCGATCTATGGACAAGCCTACCAAACGTTGTCTTAGTCCACATAGCAAGGATTCCAAGGAAAAGGCGTACAAAATTGCTGATAGAGGGCAACCTTGACGTACGGATCGACCTATTATTATCGGTGGAGTGAGTCTGCCATTGTACAGAATCCTGGATGAGGCACCCCGCAGAAGGCGCATCACTACCGTGATAACGGCGACCGGGAAACCCATATGGTGGAGAACGGCCGTAAGGAACGAATGGTCAATCCTATCAAAAGCTTGACTGAAGTCCAAAGACGCAAGTGCTCCAGAGAGGCGTTGTGCCTGGGTAACGGCGATCATATCCCTGTAGCGGCATAAAGCCGTGCGAATATTGTTGTCGCCTCCCAAAGAGGCTTGGTCTGGCGACACAACATATCGGGCAACGTTTTTAAGTCGTGCTGCCAAAAGGCGAGTGAAGATTTTCATATCACTGTTAAGGAGGGTGAGGGGCCGATAATCACTGATATTGTTGCCACCGTGCGGTTTATGTACAGGAATAATAATTCCTTCCATGAAAGCGTCCGGCACAGTTACTTCCGGAGACATCACTTCCCGACAGATGGAGGTGAAGGTGGACTCTAACAAATCAGGGAAGGTGCGATAAAATTCGAGGGGAAGACCGTCGGGGCCCGGGGAGCGATTGATGGTTCCTGCCCGGATCGCATCGCGGACTTCCTCATCAGTCACCTCCGACATCAAGTCAATCGCCGCATCTCCTGGGATACCACCGAAGTTGAGCTGTGAGACTTCCTCGATCAACTCTGGGGAATGTGGAACTGCGGCGTAGAGCTGCCGGTAGTGTGCGTGAAGCACATTCCCTATGGCAGATTGGGTTACGTAGCGACGCCCTTCTTGATCCGTTAGGACGTGAATCAATTTTCAGCGTCGATTTTGTCGTTCTTTGATGATATGGTACATCGACGGATGTTCATGAGGCATGCGATCAGCAGTGCGAGATCGTACTATCGCCCCTTCCAAATGCCGTCGCATGAGATTGGAGATTTGGGCCTTAGCTTGGTTCATCCTTGTATGGCGCTCAGGGGAGGCTGGCATCGTGGAGCATTCTCGTAGGATCCTGTAGTAAAAGTCCATAGTGCTCTTCCTCCAGGCGACAACATCTTTTCCATACCGGATTAAAGTTTTTCGAAGAGCAGGTTTTGCACACTGGATCCACCAGGATATGGTAGACGGATACGTGGGTCGGCGTCTATTACATGTGATCCAAGTGTCTTCTATTAGAAGTCGACAGTCAGGTGAATTAAGAAGTGCCGTGTTCAGTTTCCATAAACCACGTCCGTGCCATACTGCCTGTCTCGTGAGAACAGCATCACAGAAGTAAGCCTCATGGTCTGAGAAAGCAACAGGCCAGATTTCAGCCTGTCGAGTGTGTTGAATTAGGGATCGCGAGATGTAGATGCGATCCAGTCGGCTAGATGAGTGCGTAGTGTGGTACGTAAAGCCCAAAAGATCACCGTGAACATGTCTCCACGTGTCGACAAATTGTAGCCGCGTGACGACTGTTTCCAGAGCTGCGCATGGTGAGTGACGCGGCAATTGATCCTGAGGTCGCTGGGTGCAGTTGAAGTCTCCACCCATGATCCAGTCATCGTGTGGTCCCATAAAAAGGGGTGTGACTTCATTCGCGAAGAAGGCATTGCGTTCACGACGGTAGCTGGAGCCCGATGGCGCATAAATATTGATGATGCGTACACTAAAGAGAGTAAGGGCCATACCTCTGCCGCTGGGGAGGTATAGGACATCTTCGGCAGGAAGACCTTCGCGTAAGATGATGGCAACACCACTACCGGTGTCCGAAGCGGGAGAAAGATGCACCGTGAAGCCATGTGGTGGTGAAAAATCGGCGACATGCACTTCCTGAAAAAGCGCAATATCTATGTCCGCATCATAAATCATATCACGGAGCAGCGCTAGTTTGTGGGGCGCACGAATGGTCGCGAGGTTAATCGTTGCGACACGATAATGCTGGTGTTGGAGTCCCACAGGCACAGGCGGGGCTTCTTCTTCAGGAGCGAGAGGTCGTCGATCTTGCCGGTCCGCTGAAGAGGCTGCTATTGTGGAGAGTTTGCGGGCGCGGGCGCAACCGATGGGGGTGCCCCATCATCAGCAGCATCCACCCCAGTCCCTTCGATCTCCACGTCGTCTGCCCAGGAGACTGATGCTGCGGTAGGGCATCGGCTGTGCACGGCATCCACGTGGAGAAGAGACGTAGTTTTCGTCTCATCGGATAGGCTCTCTTCAACGTCGACCTGTGGGGGCGACGGCGTCAGTAATGAGGGGTGTTCGTTGCCAGTGGTCGCCTGTGGCGGGTCTGTCGCATCAGCCTTTCGGTCATCAGAGATCGGTTTGTCGTCCATCTTCGGGTCTGCATCCCCGGTATCCATCCGTAGAATGGATTCATCAGGGGGTGTACGGCTACGTTTCTTTCTCTTTCGTGTCGACCCTTGTTTTCGAACAAGTCGTTCAGAGTCCGATGGCGGGTGGCTTTCGTCTGACTCCGGACCAGTCTGAAGGAAAGCAGAAGTAGGTACCACTCCCGGATGAACGTCCATCTCAGTAGCATTTTCAGTCACAGTGCTGCGACGATTCGGCAGGTTAGGATCTGGCGTCTGGGGCACCTCAGAAGGAATCTCAGGAGCGGTTGCATCTACCTGATCAGACGACGTCAACGGAGCAGGAAGACTCTGTGTAGACGTGCTACCTTCCTGGGCAACCTTGGCGTATGTGACAGGGATCTGAGTCATCACCGCTGGGGACGCTTCCTCGCCGACCGGCGTCTGGATCAGGCGGCGTCGCATGCAGGCGGATCTGACGTGGCCTTCTTGTCCACAACCAGCACATGTTCGGGGTTGGCCGTCGTACATGACAATGGCTCGCACCCCGCCAATGGTCAAGTATGATGGAATATGCTTTTTCAGTTCAATTTTGACCTGACGCACACCATTAAGGACATGGTAGGTCGTGAAGGTTTGCCATTTTTCCTCTACGTAACCGATGACGTTACCGTATGGTTGTAACGCAGAGACAACTTCGTCCTTCGGCACTTCAAAAGGTAGTTCAAACACCCTAATCGTGCGTTGACCGTACTCTGCGAGTTCAAGTGTTACAGCTCCGACGTGACCATCAGAGTATTTGAACTTAAGTCCATTGGCATGGCGGCGAATAACATCTTCACACACCTCGGTGTTCGTCATTTTAATATGAACGACACTACTCGTGATCGAAAAATGGATTCCGATAACGTGGTTAGGATCTAAACGAACTTCTTCACGTATGAACGTTTCAACTTCATGTGCACGAGGTCGCGCATGTTCAGCTGGGAAGGAAACTTTAAGGGTCGCACGGCGGTAAGCGCTCGACATGTTGTTCACGGTGGACGGACGCAAGCCTGAAAGCTACGACGCGGAAGTAAACAACGCCTGCAGCGGAGCACTGGCCGGCGCGCGGGGCCGTCCGCACGCTGCCACGGCTGAGAGCCGACTTAATTGGGGCGGACGATGCGTAGTATGAGTACGTGAAACATGTTTCGGTAACTATGAAATAAACATTTAGTTGCAAAGATGGATTTATTCTTATCCACATGATAAACGTATCTGAAATAACAACTGAGGAAAGTTGACTGCAATTGACAGTAAGAGAATATGAATTAACAAACCTAACGGTACGGTTTAGTGTTGTGTTCAACTTGGCACGAGACGTGTATCTGAGAACTAATGGTAACACCTTAAGCCGAGTATTTAAAATCTCTTTATTCAAATGCGACCGGTTGACAGACGCACGGCTCCCCTAGTCGGAGGTTCGAGTCCTTTCTCGGGCATGGATGTGTGTGTTGTCCATAGCGTAAGTTGTCTACGTTAGCTTAAGTAGCGTGTAGGCTTAGGGACCGATGACCTCAGCTGTTTGGTCCCATAAGACCTTACCACAAATTTCCAAAAAGCAGGCCCAACTATTTGCCTACAACCCGTTTTCCATACCACCCATACAGCTGACATGGGTCGGGAAGCTCAGTGCCTTCGAACGTCTAGTCATTGGACGTCACGTGACTGTCCAGGTCGGCTGTTGATGAAGTGATTGTGAAATGGAAATGCGAAGGAATAGCCACAGGTGAACTAAGAACCGGGACACCTCGTGTATTGATGGACGGGGACCGCCGATCATTGCAGTGGGTAGTAAACAATCATATAAATCAGCGGAAGGAATCAGTCGTGAATTCCGAAGGGCTGCCAGTAATTCAACTAGCACAATGGCTGTGCATTGTGGACTGCGTACAGCAAAGAAACAATTCCTAAACCAAGAACTGTGATGCAATGGTTTGCGGAAAATAACATTCCCGAAATTGTTTGGCCTGCCCAGAGTCCCGATCTAAGCCTGGAACGCCTCCGGAATGAATTGGAACGTTGAATTCGTTCCAGACGCCAGCGCCCAACACCAATACCTTCTTTGGTTTCGGCTCTTGAAGGAGAATGGGCTGCCATTCCTCAGCAGACATTCAGATGAATCATCGAAAGTGTCCCCAGCAGAGTTAAATCCCTCGTAAACGTGAAGTGTGGACACACCCCTAACTAATGCCCTCAAACCGATGTCTGGATAATTTTGATCAGATAGTTTACATTGAGAAACGTGATTTACATGCTCTATGAGCACTAATGGCAAACAGATGCACTTTTCGTCCTGCAAATACAATGCATCCACTGATAATGTACAAAACGTTCGAGACTGGTAATGGCAACGAACAATAAAATGTGTTAAACAAAAAATCAACTTGGTAGTTGGCTGCTATTTTTATAACATACCTTATACTACGACCACTGAACCCCCATAATGCCAACTACTAACAAAACAGCTTCACATAAAGGCAAGTTTCATAGAGGTGTGTACCACGATGACAACTGTCGCTCTTTCCTTGCCCTTTGTTACGCTATCGATTCACGTGCCAGCTAGGAGCACCTCTTCACTCGCTCGCTTGCCGACGTCGACAAATCGGGTGGAAAGCTTGCGCGTTCGAGAGACTGGCGCCCGGCTGCTGCACAAGCGCGAGCCGGCCACACGGGACGGGGATTCCCCCGGGAAAACTCCCGCCTCTGCCTCTGCCTCTGCCTCTGGCTACGGCTGTGTGGGGGCGCAGCCAGGCGCGCTTCCGCCACCGGAGCCCCCTGCGACGACGACCGATCTTTCGGATGCCATGGCAACACTGGAAAACGTTCTTTCTTGTCGAAACGCGGTTCGTTTTCCCGTAAAATTAGAGCGTCACAGAGTGTGCGTTTCAGTGGCATAAAAAAGAAGTGCAGTTTGTAATGGTTCTCTATTTACGTGACCATTACGGCACTCCAACCCCAGTTCTCGATACCAGTAATATCGTACTACTTTTCTGCGAAGTAACAGACATATTTTTGTGACAATATTCACATTTGGTTTTATTAATGTATAGGTACTCCGATGTATCGATATATTACAGTGATATGGTTCTTGTGTGTATTCATTTCTGTGAGACTGTCATAATCTTTGACTTAGTTGTAACCGTTTTGGCGCGAATGCGCTGAGAGCAGTCTTTGTTACAATTTGCAGAATTTAAGTCGTTATTTCGCTTTTTAAAGGAACAGTCAAGTCTTGTGTTTGGTTCAAGTGGAAATCAAATATATGAAGATTGATACAAAACTGTTTTCTTGATGATGTGACAATTAAGAAGAAGTATTGTGAATTTACAAGAAGTTTAATAAAAATGTGGATGGTGAACACCAAGTCAAAAATTATTTCTACCATACCATTGTTCTGATCTGGGATTGTTTGATCATTAAGAATTTCCTGAAAAACGCATTTGTTAGGTCTTCAAATATTGCTAAAATACAGATCTGGACCCTCTAGCAGTCAAAGCGGAATCACCCTAGAATCAACAAGATGAGCCATAACAACTTCGACGAAATCTACATGGGAATCCATTCAAGATAAGTGCCAAAATTAATGGCTTTTTTACAGTGACTTCATTATTTCCATTCTGACGATACCATCCACAGTCAATAACTTTGTTGTTGCTCGATAAAGCGAACATATGCTGCGTGAGCAACATTATTAATCTGATTTCTAACCTACTTTGCAAGTGGTGGTATTGTTAGAAATTCAAAACGACATTCACAACGTCCGTCGGCGCTAGTTACAATGTTGATTGAAAATATTATAGTCAGTCTGCAAAAAGAAGAGCGAGCAGGCGAGTCTCCAATCTCTCTGAGGAGCTACGCCAGAAGGAGCATTTGTAGACTGTTTTAAAGATTGTTGGAAATGTGGTTTATCTATGCCTCTACTTGAAAGGCTGTTAAAAATGTGCCTTGCACTGTTAGCGTCTTTTCATTTAAGAAGCAGCTTCAGTGAACTGCAATAGAAGATTGTTTTATGTATTATACGTGGTATATGACGGTTCCGGACATGGGTTTCCATTTGTGGTTTATTTTCTCCCTGTATGCCGAAAAACACTGGAGATTTTAGATGGTTCCAGCAGAAAAATAAACTACAGAGTGTAAAGTTTAAGTTTACCAGCCAGAATAACTTGAAAAATAAGCTTCATACGAAAAAATGTGTAGAACCCAAGGTTGAATATTTTTGAGGACATCTGTTGGTGCTAAAATTAGCCCGCCACCCCAGCTCCTTGACAGTGGGACGGGAGGCAACTTTAAAATTTCAAATGGGAACCCCCATTTTTTATTGCAGAATAAGATTCTACATAAAAAACGACGTACATTTTGTCTTAAACATCTCTTTTGATTTTTGGTAGTTCGCGCTGTTATTCGAGAAAATTCATGTTCTCATTTTTGCGTGTAAAATGGTTACGAATAAATAAAAAGTACTTATTTACTTCGTAAATTTTGATTCGCTAAAACTAAAATTCTTCCTCTCTCCACGTAGGGTAGGGTTTGAGAGAGAGGAATTAGAGTTCTACAAATGGTTATCCAAATATTACTTTTTTCGGCAGATTCGGATAAGTTTTGTTTGTTTCGTCGTCATGAGGCCACACAACTTTTAATTACTAAACAAATCATCAGAGTAGCTAACTAACTAACCAAAAATCCTACTTACTAACGAGTGAACTGATGGTCTATTTAAAGACGGATGTACGAAGACATTTGCTAGGAGTGAAAGAAGTGGTAAGTGAGAGATGAAAATCGTAGGACAGTCTGTTGATCGAACCTCACTTAACTTAATATTTTCTAAACAGTGATTAATACTTTTTGACAGACCTCTGTCAGATAGCTGACGCAGCTAATTTTGTATTGTGGGCATCTATAGCTGTAGAATTGTATTGAGACAAATAAGACCTCTTCGGCTGTGTGACAAATCTTAATTTACGATCCAACTAGTTTCGCAGCGTTAGAAACGCTCCTTCAGGGATACATACTTATTTAATAATCTATCCCAAACGACAACCAGTAGATGACCCAAATTCTTTGTCCAGTTATGATAAAAATGTTTAACCGTCAAGATGTAGATAGACCAATTTAAAGTAGATTAGGGACCTCATGTTGTAACGATGATGCTAAGCCTTAGATTTCCGTATAGTGATGATGATCCCTGCATTCTAAAAGTGGTTCAAATGGCTGTGACCACTATGGGACTTAACATCTGAGGTCATCAGTCCCCTAGAACTTAGAACTACTTAAACCTAACTAGCCTAAGGACATCACACACATCCATGCCCGAGGCAGGATTCGAACCTACGACCATAGCGGTCGCGCGGTTTCAGACTGATGCGCCTAGAACCGCTCGGCCACAACGGCCGGCACCCTGCGTTCTGCTCTGTTTTAAAATGAACCCAGCATTCTGCTCTGTTTTATATTCAAACATCAACATCATGACCGTTAAACATTTTTATCACAGAATGTTACGTAATATACTGGTAATCGTTTGGAATGTCCGCCTCCGTAGTGTAGCGGTAGCGTTACTGTCTACCACGCGGGAGGCTCGAGTTCGATTCCCGGCAGGGGACTGGGTGTTGTGTGTCCTTCATCATCATTGACTCGCAATTGGCCGATGTGGCGTCAAATAAAGAGGACTTGCAATACGGCGGCCGAATTCCCCCGCGGGGCGTCCCAGCCAACAATGCCATACGATCATTTCATTTCATCGTTTGGACTTTTAAAAAAAGCCGACTAAACTCCGCCTGAACAGGTCATGAAGACCCAATGGCACCAACAAGAGTCACTGGATGCGGACATGGAAAAGCGTCTGGTCAGCACACAGCTGCCCCGACCGTTTTGTCAGTTTACGAGACCTGAATCGCTATTTTCAATCAAGTAGCTCCTCAGTTTGCCTCACAAGGGCTGAGTGCACCCCACTTGCCAACAACGCACTGCAGACCGGATGGTCAGCCATCCAAGTGCTAGCCCACCCCCAGAGCGCTTAACGTCGTCGACCTGACGGGAACCGTTGGTACCACTGCCTGTGTGAAATGCGTGTGAAACCTTATGGCACTTAACTGCTAAGGTCATCAGTCCCTAAGCTTACACACTACTTAACCTAAATTAGTCTAAGGACAACACACGCACCCATGCCCGAGGGAGGACTCGAACCTCCGCTGGCACCAGCCGCACAGTCCATGACTGCAGCGCCTGAGACCGCTCGGCTAATCCCGTGCGGCGGTACAACTGCGGTAATAATAATAATGGCGTGTGACGAGGGCCTCCCGTCGGGTAGACCGCTCGCCTGGTGCGAGTCTTTCGATTTGACGCCACTTCGGCGACTTGCGCGTCGATGGGGGTGAAATGATGATGATTACGACAACACAACACCCAGTCCCTGAACGGAGAAAATCTCCGACCTAGCCGGGAATCGAACCCGGGCCCCAACTGCGGTAAGGCCGTTGGCATCGTTCGGAATAAATTATGAAATAAATATTTATCTCTGAAGATGCGGCTCTAACACTGCGAAACTAGTCGGATCGTAATTAATGACATATGATACAGCAGAAGCGGTCTTATTGATCATGTTAGATATCTAATGATTATGATAATGACGATTACGTAAATATGCCATGTCCCCGCCTCCTACAGGTTCAATTTTGGCATCAGTGAACAGCCTCAGGGTGTCGAAATTTTGCTGGTTTTTTTCATTCGACTGTCGAATTCAGCGAATCACCTTAGCTCGGAAACGTCACATGCCGCTGCCGGGTGGAAAGCTGGAGCGTCGCAGAGCTCTGAGATACGGGCGGCGCTATCGCAGGGCGGGATACGGCGTCGGACCCCAGGGGGAGGGCGAGCGTCTTGAAGGGATGGCAGCGGCAGTGGGCGTCCCTCGGCGGTCGTCACGTGCAAGAGTGCGGACACGAGCAGCAGCACGCAGTGGGCGCGCCGCGCGTTTCCGAGCGCAGCGCATACGTGCACCGCCTGCCAGAAGGCGCCGGTCGTTGACAGCACCGGGACACGTGTCGCCCGTGGCCGGGGCACCAGTCCCCCAGGGCCCGCACCGTCTCCCTGTCCCCAAACAGTCCCTGTCATGCACACAGTTGTTGTTGTTGTTGTTAAGCTACATTAAGGAGAGGCAAACCTACGTTTCTAGCATTTGTAGACTTAGAGAAAGCTTTTGACAATGTTGACTGGAATACGCTCTTTCAAATTCTGAAGGTGGCAGGGGTAAAATACAGGGAGCGAAAGGCTATGTACAGTTTGTAAGAGTCGAGGGACACGAAAGGGAAGCAGTGGTTGGGAAGGGAGTGAGACAGGGTTGTAGCCTCTCCCCAGTGTTATTCAATCTGTATATTGAGCAAGCAGTGAAAGAAACAAAAGAAAAATTTGGAATAGGTATTAAAATCCATGGAGAAGAAATAATAACTTTGAGGTTCGCCGATGACATTGTAGTTCTGTCAAAGACAGCAAAGGACTTGGAAGAGCAGTTGAACGGAATGGATAGTGTCTTGAAAGGAGAATATAAGATAAACATCAACAAAAGCAAAACGAGGATAATGGAATGTAGTCGAATTAAGTCGGGTGATGCTGAGGGAATTAGATTAGGAAATGAGACACTTAAAGTAGTAAAGGAGTTTTGCTATTTGGGGAGCAAAATAACTGATGATGGTCGAAGTAGAGAGGGCACAAAATGTAGACTGGCAATGGCAAGGAAAGCGTTTCTGAAGAAGGGAAATTTGTTAACATCGAGGATAGATTTAAGTGTGAGGAAGTCGTTTCTGAAAGTATATGTATGGAGAGTTGCCATGTATGGAAGTGAAATAGGGATGATAACTAGTTTGCGTAACAGACGATCTCACATCGATCGCATGAAATGTGATCCTCTACGGTATCCGTTTTCTGTATGTCTTGTAGTTTTCACACAGTCAACAATAACTGCCGGCCGCGGTGGTCTAGCGGTTCTGGCGCTGCAGTCCGGAACCGCGGGACTGCTACGGTCGCAGGTTCGAATCCTGCCTCAGGCATGGGTGTGTGTGATGTCCTTAGGTTAGTTAGGTTTAAGTAGTTCTAGGGGACTTATGACCTAAGATGTTGAGTCTCATAGTGCTCAGAGCCATTTGAACCATCAACAATAACTGTATACAGGGTATAACGGGTATAAGTGCAAATATTTGCCGGCCGCTGCGGCCGAGCGGTTCTAGGTGCTTCAGTCCGGAACCGCTCTGCTGCTACGGTCGCAGGTTGGAACCCTGCCTCAGGCATGGATGTGTGTGATGTCCTTAGGTTAGTTAGGTTTAAGTAGTTCTAAGTCTAGGGGACTGATGACCTCAGATGTTAAGCCATTAAGATGTTAGAGCCATTTGAACCATTTTTTGCAAATATTTCAAATGGTGACTGAGAACGGCGTACTGAAAAACTTTACATCAGTATTTACGTCATTTGCAGACTAGTACTTGTAGCTGTTAGGAGTAATATGTTTTTAGATTGGTGAGTAACTGCAAGTAGACGTGGCAAGAGCAAGCCATTAACGGCTATTTTTCACTGGCAGCAGGTCAGGTGTTGACAGGTGAACACGTGGTTATTGTATACTGTCAGGTGTAGTCCACTTGGTGATTCAGTTGTAGCCATCCAGAAAACATCAAGTCGTAACGTTCGGGGGAGTGGGAAGACTCCTCGACGCAGAGAAAAAAAAAATCATGCATATTAATGGTCAATATGTGCAAGTATCGGTGTTATACCGGTTAACCCCGTATAAAGGAAATGCGCGAAAAGTGAGGACAGGATGAGCACACAACCATGGTAACTAGGCCACTATTCAGGATTTCAAATGTTCCACGCACAAAATGTAAAGTGCACAAGCTGGCACCTGAATTATGTAAGTTTGTACTATGACATAAGGTACTGTTGCTTCCTTGACTATTACCACTGTTGTTGTCATCATGATCATGGTCATCGTCATCACCAGAATCATCAGCAGCAACAATAACAACAACAACAACATGTATCCACTGCCTGTCATAGGTTTCCTCTACACTTTTCCACGCAGTTTTTATTTATTTGTTGTTTCATTGAGCGTTACCAGATTAAGACCATCAGGCGGTAATTGCCATTATGAAATCCACAAAGGACAACGAAAATATAATGAAATAGACGATGACTTAGCGATGTTCGCCTGTAAAACTGTGCATTTGTAAGAAAACTTATTACTGCCATTAGACCTGAAGACTGTACTATACAGTAGAACAAGGCGCCAAAGTAAATACGAATATCAGTCACAGATGTTAGGAAAAATAAAATGTTTATAAGTTCCATAATTCGCATGATATTTAACCATGAATCGTTCCATAGCCATCTTCGCAGAATACTCGTTCTAGATAATCCCTATTATGAATATCTATGGAGTAACAATAGGAAATGACAGTCACTTTTTTTCGAATGTAAGCAGTTAATCGGATCTCATCAACCGTTACCAGCTAATATAGCAGCTGTCCTTCATAAAAATAATACATTAATTTAAGAAGCAGTTGTGAATTTTTTATGTAAATGCAACCTTACATTGTAAAATCCTAGAAAATTTTACGAAATATTTTCGCCTTCTCGACTCTACATTGACGTCAGCTGCGACACACGAAATTCTGTGCCGAACTGGAATTCGAACCTGCATTTCCTGCTTATCGCGAGCGGTCGCTTTAACCACTTTGGCTATCCTAGCACGCCTCCAGGACCGGAGTCACAACCACCATGCTCGCACAGTTCGTGATTCCCGCACAGGAAGATAAATATCATATCGTCATTTTAGTTAATCGAGGAATGGATATGCTTACAATGTCTGTGTTTACACAGTGTTTGTATTTCACAATACAGTGTCCAGACATGCCACTGTCATTGACTGTGGTAAAAATTACGAGTAGTATCGCATCTTGCAACTATGCACTGACTTCAGCTGTTTGCGACACATGAAAGTTTGTGCCGGACTGGGGCTCGAAAGCGGATTCTCCGCTTATCGCGAGCGCGTCTTCGCAAGTTTATCAAGCGGTGTGTCCGATTCATTAACGTATTGGACTCAGGTTCATCATCCATCGACGTGACGCATCATTAAGGCGCTGGAGACATATTCTGGTGCACCAGACTTCCAGCACTCTTATGACCATCCGGAGTTTACGTTCTCTTCAGCTTTTCCAAATTTCCAAAATTTTCGTTCTTCTTAATTATTCTAAATTTCTAAACAGAAATGTTTCTGAAAATGTCACGAGTGATTCCAGTCCACGAATGATTTGAGCTTGTTGTCTGTCTCTAATGAACTCGACTCGACGGTATGTAACGTTGTCAGCATTAAATACGTCGTCCCATACTTAGGACACAGAGAAGTCAGCCGAGAAATCAGGGTCTGATCGATTTTTCTACACATTAAGTAAAGAAAATATTATTGCGGCTCAGGACTCATATCTAACGCACACTTTTGAAACAGTTTTCTTCAGTCCGAGTTGTACGTCTCTGTAGCAGTTTTATTCAGTTTTACGCCACAAAAGAGAGAGCAGATCCTTAATCTAAAGTAAGGCAGGCCCAATGACTGCGTGGATTCTGAACGGAATGTTTCAGTGATAATTTAGTCCGCTGTCATTAAATAAGTCACGTCGTTCTTAAGTTATAGTGACCGCATCATGTTCGTAGCATCCCTATACCGTAGAATGCTGAAAGGAAAAATGTTAACTTTGGTTTTGCTCAGCGAACCAGTTTCTGTTTCTAAGAATTTACGGAAAACACTAAAAGTTAAATATTGCGATTTTAGCCCGTTTTTAAGGCTCGTTTCATGCATTTCGTTCAATTCTGATATTACTCTACAATTTTTACAGTAACTCATTACGAGAAGGATCCGTTATAGCGAATTTAAGTATTTTTTTCTGGTTGATTTGTGTTTCTTACATGTGGATGAAAAAAAAAAAGTTTTTGTAACTTCCCATTATTTTAAATGTGTTTCACTTCAAGTGCTCTGTTCAGTGAATTATTCTCCATAAATTTTACTTCTAGAAGATTATCCTGTCATCGGCACCGAAGAATTAATAATGAATAATTAATAATGAATGAGTTACCTAATTCCAAAACCTTCTTATGTGAATTATAAAATTATCCTTATTTCCACATCCTATGTATAAAAATTGGTATATTCTTAAACAGCAAAGTAGTTGCTAGCGAATACGAGTCAAGATGCTGAAATATAAATGCTGTAGGTATTGTGCTCGCCATTGTTTGTGGGTTTTACTAATGAAAATCCCCGGCTAACTAGATGGCAGCGATAGCTCTGGAATTCCCCTGACGTCTACACCTACTAGTCGACGAGTTGCCACATCATGGCCCTAGACGCAGCACGTACTTTGAAAGCCTAGCAGTAGGACGGAAATTTACATATTCTTATAATACTTGCGAGATTACACAGAGATTATACGAAAGAACTTGCTCTCATTCTATCAGTAGTTTATCGTAGGTCATTGGAACAACGAAGGATACCGAGCGATTCGAAAAAAAAGCACAGGTCATTGCTGCTTTGAAGAAGGATCGTTGAACTGATACACTTAATCACAGATTTATATCACTGAGGTCAATCCATTGTAGAATTATCGAACATGCTCTCTGCTCGCCCATTATGATGCTTATGGAGAACGAAAATGTCCTATATCAAAACCAGCATTGATTCCGCAAACAGATATCATGCGAAACAAAGCTCGTTCTGTTCGTACATGAAATCGGAAGCGCAGTACGCAAAGGCTCCTAGGTTGATGCCGTGTTCCTTCACTTCCGAAAAGAATTTGATACAGCTCCGCACTGCCTAGTGAACAGTATAAGAACTTACGCCAGATTTTCTAGGAGCAGGAATTTTGCGCCTTGTACTACGTAATGCGCAGACCGTGGTGCATCGTCCGCTCAACAATCACAAAATAGTCAAAGTGTTTCCGACAGAGCGCAGTGTGAGGTGCGCCAGCGCTTACGTCAGGCGTGACAGGCCAATGACTTCTTAACGAGTCTAATGCGCTGTACGCTGTTTTCTAGTGGGGCAGTTGCCACAAGTCAGGTAGAGTTCGTTTCACATAACCATGGAGCAAATAAATCCTCTTTTTCCTCCTCTCTTATATTTTGAGCTATCAGCAAACCCAGGAGTTTCGTTTACTTTTCTCCCACCCTAACCGAGCGGGGTGGCGCAGTGGTTAGACACTGGACTCGCATTCGGGAGGACGACGGTTCAATCCCGCGTCCGGCCATCCTGATTTAGGTTTTCCGTGATTTCCCTAAATCACTTCAGGCAAATGCCGGGATGGTTCCTCTGAAAGGGCACGGCCGACTTCCTTCCCAATCTTTCCCTAATCCGATGAGACCGATGACCACGCTGTCTGGTCTCCTTCCCCAAACCAACCAACCAACCAACCAACCCACCCTATTCCTCAATACTGGTTCAAATGGCTCTCAGCACTATGGGACTTAACTTCTAAGGTCATCAGTCCCCTAGAACTTAGAACTACTTAAATCTAACCAACCTAAGGACATCACCACATCCATGCCCGAGGCAGGATTCCAACCTGCGACCGTAGCAGTCCTGCGGTTCCAGACTGTAGCGCCTAGAACCGCACTGCCACCCCGGCAGGCCCTCAATACTGCATAGTATATTAGCACTTTGGTGGAAGTAACAACACTTCTTTTGAACACTCTTCCCGGAAAGCTCTTGCGGACTGTCAGTTAATGGACTTGCGGTTTCTGCGCAACTGCGCACGTATATAAGTTTTCCGTAAAGCCTATTCTGTTCGCGCGGTGCAAAATTCGTGCTCCTAGGAAAACCCGGCTTTACTGGTTATCGGATCAGATTTGTGACTGAATTCGGGACTTTTTTTTTGAGATAGAACTCAATATGTTGTTCCTAAAGGGACAAAGTTGACAAATTCAAGGACACTCTCTCAAGTGCTCCGAGGAAGTGCAATTGGAATAAGACCTTTTTGCAGTTTATGTTAATTATCTAGTGGATAACGCCGAAAGCTCCTTGAGGCTTTTTGCAGATGATGTTGTTGTCTATAGAAAAGTGGTAAAGCCAGAAGACAGTAACGAAATCCCGAAAGACTAGCGCAGCGTCGATGATTGGTAAAGCCACTGACAGTTGAACGTAAATAAATGTAACATATTAAGGGTAAACAGGCCAGAAGAACTACCACAGTTCGTGTACGCTACTGGTGAAAACTCACAGGAAACAGTAACAACTATAAAATAGCTAAGAGTAACAATCGGAAGCGGTCTAAAGCGGAATGGCCACATAAAATAAATATCAGAAAAAGCAGAATGATGTGAGGCTCAGAAAATGTGATTCATCCACGAATGAAGAGGCTTACAAGACACTTGTCGATTCTAGAGCATCGTTCATCAGGATGGGACCCTTACCAAATAGGATTCACAGAGTGGATAGTAAAGTTCAAACGAAGAGCAGCGTGTTTCGTCACGGTTCATATAGTTGGCACAAGAGCAGTTCGGCGATGCTCAAAAAGCTGCAGTGGCAGTCGCTACAAGACAGTCGTTTTGTACCAAGGAGAGGCATTCTGTTAAAATTCCTAGAGCCTCCCTTCGAAGAAGAGTTGTGCAACACATTACTTTCTCCCAGGTACCTCCTACGAAACGACCGCTGCCAGAAAATCAGAGAAATCAGGGACCATACCGATGTTTATCGGGAGTAGTTTTTTCCGCACCATTCGGGAATCAAACAGCGAAAAGGGAAAAAATAGTGACACCAGATGCACCCTCCGCTACACACCGTAAGGTGGTTTGCCGACTGTACAAGAATATTGTTTTAAAGGGGGACGAACTGAGGAAAACAATAGATTAGAGGATAATGAGCAATTAAGATCATATGAACATGTGGCTGGAAATGCGTTCCAAGAGAAGTACAGCCACTTGATGGTGGTCATAGAATATAATTGACAGTGACCCCAGTATCAGAACAAGGCAGGTAGCCTGCCAATGGTGTAAGGCAGATGATAGTGTGGAACATTCTGTAGGACTATTACATACAGACTTGGCTCTGTAGAGACGGTTTTGTCACTGGTTCATCGAACGGGCCACTTCAAGGTGGTAAAATTTCTGTCGTCCACTCTGTTTACAGAATGAAGTGCATGGCATAGGGTACGTCCCATTATACCACTTATTAGGGTTTCTTCCAATTCCATTCATGTTTGGAGCAAGGGAAGAGTGATTGTTTGAATGCCTCTATGCGTGCTGTCATTATTCTTATCTCGTCCTCGCGATCACTATGTGAACGATATGTAGGGGGTTGAACCTTTCCTAGTAGACTTTCTTTGGTTAGTTAACGCGTATCTTCAAGAGTTTGCCATTCCAGTTTCTTCTAAATTTCTATGACATTATCGCTCGGGTCAGACAAAACTGTGACCATTCGTGCTGCTCTTCTGTGTAAACGTCAAATAATCTGCTGGTGCTACACACTACAGCGATATTCTAGAAAGGGTCGGACGAGTGTCTTGTAAGTAATCTCCATTGTAGACTGATAGCACCGCAGATTGATTGCATTTCCCAGTATTCCACCAATAACCGAATTCTACCAGATGCTTTACTCACAACTGAACCTATGTGATCATTCCATTTCACATCCCTACAAAGAACTATACCCAGGTATTTGTATGAGTGAGCCGACTGATACTGTGATTCTCTGGTACTGTAGTCGTAGGATACTATGTTTTTTCATTTTGTGAAGTGCACGAGTTTACATTTCTGAACATCTAAAACAAGTTGCCAGTCTTTGCACCACTTTGATGTCTTATCAAGGTGTGACTAAATATTTAGCAGCTTCTCTCAGATAGTACCCCATCATAGATAACTGCATCATCTGCAAAAAGTCTGAGGCTACTATAAATATTGCCTGAAAGGTAATCAATATAGAACATGCACAGCAAATGTCGCAACACACTTCCCTCTAGCACACCCCAAGTTAATTCTATTTCTGTTGATGACTCTCCAATACGGATAACTCGATGCGTCGTCTCTACCGAAAAGTCCTCAATATAGTCACGAATTTCATTCAGTACCCCATATGATCGAGCTTTTGACAATAAGCTTACATGTGGTATTGAGTGAAACGCTTTTGGGAATCAAGATATACCGCATCTACCTTCCTACCCTGATCCAAAGCTTTCAGTATGTCACAGAGAAAAATGTCAGTTGGGTTTCACACGATCAATATTTCCGGAATACTTGCTGGTTGGCATGAAGGAGGTCATTTTGTTCGAGATGCCTCATTATGTTTGAGCTCAGAATATGTTCTAAGATTCTACAACAAATCTATGTCAATGTTATTGGGCGGTGGTTTTGTGGATCACTTCTACTATGGATGTGACCTGTGGTTTCTTCCGACTACTGGGCATCGTGTTTCTGTTCGTGGGATACACGATGAATTAGAAGAGGTTCTAACTCAGCCGTAAGCTCAGTATAGAATCCGACTGGGATTCCATCGGGTCCTGGAGCTGTTCAATTTTAACGATTTCAGCTGTTTTTCAATACCGCTGAGACTAATACTTATTTGACTCGTCTTGACTCTTCAATCAAGATAATTTGCTGCATCGTCTGTAGTGAAAAGTCCTCAATCGAGCAACAATTTCAATTAATACACAATATGATCGAACTTCTTTACAATAAGCGTAGTTTTGGTACTGAATCAAATGCTTTTCGGAATCAGGAAATACAGCATCTACCCGCCTGTCTTGAGCCAAAGTTTTCAGTATGTCACGTGAGAAGAGTGTAAGTTGGGTTTCACATGATCGATTTTTTGGAATCCTTTCGAATCCGCCCGGCGGATTACCGATAAGGAGTGGTGTGCTGGCCAGCCTGGATG
Source organism: Schistocerca americana (assembly GCF_021461395.2). NCBI lineage: Eukaryota > Metazoa > Arthropoda > Insecta > Orthoptera > Acrididae > Schistocerca > Schistocerca americana. The sequence goes on from NC_060122.1 coordinate 458,294,744, forward strand.
TGATTTTTAGGCGGTTTTCCACATCCCACTAGGTGAATACCGGGCTGGTCTCCATGTCCCGCCTCAGTTACACGACTCGCAGACATTTGAAACACATTCACACTGTTTCATGGCTTACACTAGACGCAGACAGCTGGGGTACACTAATTCCGTCCTGGGGGGTACGGGGCGGTCACAGGAAGGACATCCGGCCATCCTCCGACACTAACATCGCCATATCCATAGTGCAAGGCCGACCCCACGTTGCAGTGGGACAAGGGCCCAAAGGAAATGATGACGATATTTTCGGAATCCTTGCTGTTTGACATGGAGAAGGTCATTCTGATCGAGATACTTATTACGTTTGAGCTCAGAATATGTCCCAAGACTCTACAACAAATCGATATCAGGGATATTGGGCGGTAGTTTTGTGGATCGCTTCTACTACGGATGTGATCCTGCTTTGTTCAGACTACTGGGCACGGTTTTTTATTCGACGGATACACGGTGGATTATTTAGAAGAGGGCCTAACCCAACCACAAATTCAATATAAATCTGATAAGAATTCCATCGGGCCCTGGCGCTTTCTTCAATTTTAACGATTTGAGCTGTTTCTCAACACGACTGACACAAATACTAATTTCACTTATCTTTTCAGTGGTACGAGGATTAAAGTGGGGGAGTTCTCGCGGGTTTCCCTTTGTAAAAGAACAATGAAAACAATCGCAGGATATGAAACTTCCTTGCAGATTAAAACAGTGTGCCCGACCGAGACTCGAACTCGGGACCTTTGCCTTTCGCGGGCAAGTGCTCTACCATCTGAGCTACCGAAGCACGACTCACGCCCGGTCCTCACAGCTTTACTTCTGCCAGTATCTCGTCTCCTACCACCGGGGCATGAGTCGTGCTTCGGTAGCTCAGATGGTAGAGCAAAGGTCTCGGTCGGGCACACAGTTTTAATCTGCCAGGATGTTTCATATCAGCGCTCACTCCGCTGCAGAGTGAAAATCTCATTCTGGAATCGCAGGATAGCTTTGAGTACGACTCACATGTTTGGTTTCTCATTTCAAGCCGGCTGCTGTGGCCGAGCGGTTCTGGGCGCTTCAGTCTGGAACCGCGCGACCGACGGTCACAGGTTCGATTCCTGCCTCGGGCATTGATGTGTGTGTTGTCCTTAGGTTAGTTATGTTTAAGTAGTTCTAAGTTCTACGGGACTGATGACCTCAGATGTTAAGTCCCATAGTGCTCAGAGCCATCTGAACCATCTCATTTCAATCCCATACTGTCACGCTACAGATGCAGACTCCAGCAGACGGGCGCTTTTTCGTCCTGTCAACAAAGACCAGGCGGCGGCGGCAGTGCTTGAATGAAAATTACTAACACTGGCGTGCCACGTTACTGTTCCAAATCACGAGTAAGATGCGATGCCGGAACGCTTCAAGATGGCCAGCAACATCAAACCAGTCGAAAGACTGATGATTTAAAAAGAAAGAGAGAGAGAGAGAGAAAGGAGTAAAGAAGGAGAAGCAGGCTTCGGCGCCGGTGGAGACGCGGCCGGGCTGTTAGGCACGTTCCGTAGCTCCGGCGCCTCCTCCGTCCCCTCGCGCCGACGAGCTTCTTGGAGCGGGATGACGCGGCGACTGGCTGACGGCTTCCAGAAATAACAGCCGGCTGCCGGCGTGGCTGCAGCGCGCCGGCGGACTCTCGCTTCCCACTGACTCAGCCGCCGGTGACGGCCTTGGTGCAAAAAAGGCTGCCACGGCGCAGCGGGCGCATTATCCACGGCACGGCACGGCTCGCAACAGCACAGTTACACGCCGGCAATTTGGACTGCGGGGCACCGACCTCTTGGCCCGGTTAGCCGGCGGCCGGGCGCCATCAAGTCTTGCCACAGCGTTCACTTTCCGTCAGCCTCCTTTCATTCTCATTACTTCTTTCCAGTGTTGCACTTTGTCATCATCTTCCGATTCGTTGTACACGACACACCGACGTGATGTGGAATTCTAGATAAGCTCAAGTACTGTGGTACGGATGGGACAGCGCTCAAATGGTTTAAATCATACCTAACTGGAAGAGTGCAGAAAGTTTAAATAAGAAGTTCACATAATATGCAAAAAACTTGTGATTTATCAAACTGGGGAACAATCAAGAATGGGGTGCCGCAACGTTCGGTCTTGGGTCCTCTGCTGTTCTTAATATATATTAATGACTTGCCATTCTATATTCACGAAGATGCAAAGCTGGTACTTTTTGCCGATGATACAAGTATAGCTATCACACCCAGTCCGCCCCGGTAGCTGAATGGTCAGCGTGACAGACTGTCAATCCTAAGGGCCCGGGTTCGATTCCCGGCTGGGTCGGAAAAATTCTCCGCTCAGGGACTGGGTGTTGTGTTGTCCTAATCATCATCATTTCATCCCCATCGACGCGCAGGTCGCCGAAGTGGCGTCAACTCGAAAGACCTGCACCAGGCGAACGGTCTACCCGACGGGAGGCCCTAGCCACACGACATTTCCATTACCCAACAGACAAGAATTAACTGGTGAAATTGTAAACGACGTTTTTAGTAGTTCTCTGCAAATAGACTCTCATTAAACTTTGACAAAACACAGTACATACAGTCTCAGCTTTTGACCCCTGTTGTTATTGTCTTGGCTGCTTTGTTTTAATAGTTTTGTAAAACTATAGTTTGTGTAACTTTATGCCTTCCCCTCCCCCCTCCAAATGTTCTCTCTCTCTCCCCCCCCCCCCCCCTCTCTCTCTCCTCTAACACACACACACACACACACACACACTGTAAGTAGGCTGTTTATGTTTTCTTTATGTAAGTAGGCTGTTTATGTTTTCTCTATGTAAGTAGGCTGTTTATGTTTTCTCTCTATGTAAGTAGGCTGTTTATGTTTTCTCTATGTAAGTAGGTTCAAAAATGGCTCTGAGCACTATGGGACTTAACATCTTAGGTCATCAGTCCCCTAGAACTTGGAACTACTTAAACCTAACTAACCTAAGGACATCACACAACACCCAGCCATCACGAGGCAGAGAAAATCCCTGACCCCGCCGGGAATCGAACCCGGGAACCCGGGCGTGGGAAGCGAGAACGCTACCGCACGACCACGAGATGCGGGCTATGTAAGTAGGCTGTTTATGTTTTCTTATTGGCAACGTTACGTAGCGCTCAATATGAAAATCACTGGCTGTGCTGTGTGCAGTCTGTGGCTGCTTTGCATTGTCGTAATACTCGCCATTGTAGTGTTAGGCAGTTGGAGGTGAGCCGCCAGCAGTGATGGATGTGGGGAGAGAGATGGCGGAGATTTGTAATTTGTCATGAACTGATATATATATTATGACTTGTGATGATATTAAGGTAAATACATTGTTTGTTCTCTATTAATATCTTTCATTTTGCTAACTATCCCTATCAGTAGTTAGTGCCTTCAGTAGTTTGAATCTTTTATTTAGCTGGCAGTAGTGGCGCTCGCTGTATTGCAGTAGCTTGAGTGGCGAAGATTTTTGTGAGGTAAGTGATTTGTGAAAGGTATAGTTTAATGTTAGTCAGGGCCCATTCTTTTGTACGAATTATTGAAAGTCAGATTGCGTTGCGCTAAAAACATTGTGTGTCAGTTTAAGCACAGTCCTGTATAATTGTTCAAAGGGGACGTTTCAACACACAATCTACCACCAGAAGTACAATCCAAATGACATCAGTAAAAATAAACAGTTTGACCAAATATCAAACGTCATGGTACGACAGTAAGCAAATGATAGGAGTGGCAGGAAAATAAACAGACAGATATTGTCATTTCTGTCAGGAGGACTCGTGCATGTTGTCTGTGGGGGAGGGTAAATGGTGAGAATGATCGGAGTCGGAAAGGGGAGCGAGAGGGACCGAAACATTCCATTCCGAATTGTTCGGAAATTCCACATTCCTGAGTTTGAAATGTCTAGAATGCACCGACGGTACCTCCCCGAACGCAATACCTCTAGTCGTAAACAGCGCAGGGGCTTGAGCACACCCGCTTAAAGCCGTGACTCTGTACGAAGTAAAAATCACAGTAAGTGAGTAACGTAAGAGAAACCTGTCGATAGAGTATCTAGAGCTACGATTACCGTTGATTGGTAATAGGGAATGAAACACTCATAATAGAAATCCGCCGTTTCGTCTCCAGTGACGTCGAAAATCTTAATATTGTGCTTAAATAAGATTTTAATTGTATCGTAAGACATAGGTGTGATACACAAACAGTCTCCCAGTAATATGAGCAGTCCCAGTGTAATTATCATTTCTTGGCCGTCCATTTGTGCTATCCATCTTGCTATTGCAGTCCTTAGGTTAGTTAGGTTTAAGTAGTTCTAAGTTCTAGGGGACTGATGACCTCAGAAGTTAAGTCCCATAATGCTCAGAGCCATTTTAACCATTTATTAGAATTGAGACGCTTTTATCTTGGTTGGTACATCCATGTACATATGGCAATAGCAAACCATTAATACTTATATTCCCTTGGGCAGCAGGTCAGGTATTTAAGCGTGGACATGAGGGCACAAAACGGTAAGTCTATACTGACGCGCGTAGTCCACTTTGTGGTGTATTATGGCCAAGCAGAAAACATCAGGTAATATGAAGTTTGTCTACTTATTTGCAAATTTGTGGTAAGTTCCTATGGGACCAAACTGCTGAGGTCATCGGTCTCTAGGCTTACACACTACTTAAGTGGAGATTGTACATTATATACTCACAATGTTAAATTTGTCCATTTTAAGTACATTGATGTCGTGAACGGTTCATGATAATGTTATAAAATTTTAATGGCTGGTGGAGGAAGAGACTCTCTCCATTGACCTATTTTTGTAGATAAGTGGCTTGAGTAATTTATTTTTTAGAGAATTTTTTGCAAGTTCTAAAATTTTTTCCACATATTTAAGCTTTATTAATTCATAATGTCTACAATATTAAACTGAACTTATTTTAAAAATGCATCATTGATGTTCAGCCCAGTGTCTGTAAGTTGAGTAAATTTCACTGTGCTATGAAGTTCCTGAAAAAAAAGTACCTAATCATTAAAAAAATAAAATCTCAGGAATCCGGCTTTAAAGATAAACATAGTTTGTTACTGACTTTAGAACATCCCTACACCATATCCTGGGTCATCTGCATTTTCTACATCCGCCCTGTTTCTCTTAGCATTCCTTGAGTGCATTCCTACCTTCATAGTTATCATAGTCACTTCATAATCTGCTTTCTTCACACTGACAGCACCCAATTCGGAACATGCCATCACCATATTTTCCCCAGGTTCTATGCCTAACTTTTGAAGCAGCTTAACTCTCCCTACATTGCCATCATTAAATAAAAGAACTGTATCATAAACACCCTAATTCAATGTATCTTTACCTACAGATACTGTTTTAGGAATTCTAGACTATGTGACACTGTTAAATGTTTCATTTCGTTTCTGGCAGGCAAGGAACTAGTGAATGTAGCGCACAAACAGGGAGCCAACTGTGAGCACGAAATAGTTTCACAAATCAGCAAATTAGGTTTTTGAAGTTCAGGAAGTTGACAGAAGACAGAAGGGGGGGCCGTGGAAACATAAACTGCCATTAAAGTAAATGAATATTTAAAGCCTTTAATGGCTAAAACTCCCTTAGAAAACGCATTTCTCTAGTAAAATACACTCCAAGCGATGTTTATGAACAATTTTTTTAATACATTTTGCCCCCTACGAAAGTACAATCTCCCCTTAATCTAATTTAAACTAACTTAAGCTAAGGACAACACACACACACACACACACACACACACACACACACACACACATGCCCGAGGGAGGACTCGAACCTTCGACGGAGGCAGCCGTGTCGACTTATTAAGGTACGGCATATGAAAATATTCCCACTTATTACCGTTACACTCCGTATCAATCCTCGAAGAAAACTTTTTTTACTGTTTCCTACCTAATTCAGTATATAGTTTTTGTAATCAAGCGCTTACTCATGGAAACTTCCTCTCTGAAAATTTTCAGTAGTGTGGTACAACATGAGTGACGATCACGCTACACCTATAATACTGTTCCGTGTAAGAAACTTTGTATCAAGAAATATTTAAGTGGCATAGTTCGATAAAACTTGGTTCTTACCTACAAAGAACTCCTACTGTATATTACAGAGGGTAACTCAACGACATATGCGATGATACGAACAGCAATCACACTTTTATTCAAAGACAATAATATCACTGAAGTCATCGCCATTTATGATGCAGCCGTGCACATTAGAAATGGTGAGACATGTGAAACTTCCCCTTTGAACAATTATACATGACTGTGCTTAAACTGACACACAATATTTTGTTAGCGCAACGCAATCTGACTTTCAAAATTCCCTACAAAAGAATGGCCCTGACTAACATTAAACTATACCTTTCACAAATCACTTACCTCACAAAAATCTTCGCTGCTCAAGCTACTGCAATACAGCGAGCGCCACTACTGCCAGCTAAATAAAAGATTCAAACTATGGAAGGCACTAACTACTGATAGGGGTAGTTAGCAAATGAAAGATATTAATAGAGAACAAACAATGTATTTACCTTGATATCATCATGTATAAATATAGCAGTTCATGACAAATTACAAATCTCCGCCATCTCTCTCCCCACATCCACCACTGCTGGCGGCTCACCTCCAACTGCGCAACGCTACGCGCTGTTCACATCCAGCTGCCGCTGCCCAACACTACAATGGCAGACAACAATGCAAACTAGCCACAGACTGCACACAGCACAGCCAGTGATTTTCATATTGAGCGCTACGTAACGTTGCCAATAAGAAAACATAAACAGCCTACTTACATAGAGAAAACATAAACAGCCTACTTACACATGGTGCATTATAGGGTATGCGATCACCACAGACGGCAGTTGATGCTGCGCTGCGTGCTCTAATGCTGGCCACAATGTGGGTAAGGAATCCTTGTGGTAGAGCGTTCCATTTTTTCCGTCAGTGCGGTTGACAACTGGTGGATGGCCGCTGGTGCATGTGGACATGCTTCAGTACGTCTACCAAACGCATTCCACATATGCTCGATGAGATTTCAGTTGGGGGAACGGCACGCCAGTCCATTTGCGAAACATACTCTTGTCCCAAGAGATCATCCACCTGGAGTCACGTATTGTACTCCATAAAAACGAAGTCAGGGTGGAATGCAACTCTGAAAAAACGCACACAGGAATGGAATACATAGTCACAATAACGTTGGCGAGTGAGTGTACGGTCTTAAAGGATTGTGAAGTCACCAAACACCCTGCACCGCCAAAACTATGATATTCGGCAATGTTCCTGCGTGGAGTACGTGGTCCTACCTCTCGTCGTATGAGAGTATTTTTGAATACATTGTGGGAGTGAACAATGATCGAAGTGTTACAAATATTTACTATCAAAAACAGTTTTGAACCCAATTTATTTATTACAGTGACCGGTTTCGACCACTACTGTGGTCATCTTCAGACCTACAAGTCGTGTAGAAAGCTTTAATTAGAGGGCTACATACATTAAAGAAAATACATAAAATTATAAAGCTATAAAACGATGAATTACCAATGAGTAAGGACCTCCTTCTGCTGGAGAATCACTACTGGACAAACCAGTGCACGAGGCTCCGCCCACTTCTGACGGAATGATGTCATTCCTAAACAATGTGTTATAGGTCGAATAACAATGTAAAATTTCTTAGTTAAAAGAACATTGTCAAGAAAGGAAAATAAACACACACTAAACTTACGCTTATTTAACAGCTATTGTCAATTAAAAAAAGTTAAAAATATTTAAACATGTAGGATAAATGAACTTCGTTTTGACAGTACATCGGTTGCCCTCTCAAGGCCTGTTAGTGAACGATTTGGAACCACTGGTTGCCATGGTGAAGTTGGAAGCTTCTTTCCACTGAAGTTGTTGTAGTAAAGTTGATAGGCAAACTAGTGGTTGCCATGGTGAAGATAAACGCCAGTGCAAAGATGTGGCAGCAGGCTTCTTTTTAACGAAGTTCATTTATTGTATATATTTAAATATTTTTAACGCTTTTTAATTGACAATAGCTGTTAAATCAACGTAAGTTTAGTGTGTGTTTATTTTCCTTTCTTGACAATGTTCTTTTAACTAAGAAATTTTACATTGTTATTCGACCTATAACCCATTGGTTAGGAATGACATCATTCCGTCAGAAGTGGGCGGAGCCTCGTGCACTGGTTTGTCCAGTAGTGATTCTCCAGCAGAAGGAGGTCCTTACTCATTGGTAATTCATCGTTTTATAGCTTTATAACTTTATGTATTTTCTTTAATGTATGTAGCCCTATAATTAAAGCTTTGTACACGACTTGTAGGTCTGAAGATGACCACAGTAGTGGTCGAAACCGGTCACCGTAATAAATAAATTGTGATCAAGACTGTTTTTGATAGAAAAAAAACTATGAGAGTACGTCCTGACCGAATCTGCTCTCGCCCGAGAAAAGCAAGCGAATCCACTCCTTGTTACTCCATTCCCTATGCTCTTGGAGCCGCACCCAACGTTACCGCCAGTATGAGGGTGTCAACGGAATCCAATGAACTGGTCGTTGGGCGAAGAGACAAACCCCATGCTGTTGTCAGGGCACTGTGGAGCGTCACATTGCGTGCCTTGCAGTCCTGTTACAGGTGGTTACAATTTCACCCGCTGTTTAATGTGGGTCTCTTCTTTCGTGGTGCACAATGTAGAGGTCATCTGCTGCTGTAGTTGATCATGGTCGACCAATTCCCCTCCTTCGGTTAGCCTATAGTTCGGAACGCTGCCCATGCATGTGAAACAGTGCGCGGCTCGTGGTCTCGCGGTAGCGTTCTCGCTTCCCGCGCAGGGGTACCCGGGTTCGATTCCCGGCGGGGTCAGGGATTTTCTCTGCCTCTAGATGACTAGGTGTTGTGTGTCTTTCATCATCATTTCTTACTCATTCACTCACAAGTCGCCGTAGTGGCCCCGCGAGGGGTCTCCCGGCCACCAATGCCATACGCTGATTCAGTGCAGTGAACAATAGCAAACTCGTGGATTACACTCGTAACACTGCGTTTTTCTTCCAGTGTCCCGATGATTCTTCGCCGCACCGAGTCATCCAATTGTTGTCTCCAGACCATGTTGTAATGAAGACCATCACTACAGCACACCGTACCTGCTAGCTGATTGACACACACCGTGTTTTCCCGCTCCTTCATCTGCCTTCTCTTGTGAGACTAGCCCCATTTGGCGCTGTAGTTACGCTGACCTCACGCCATGTGACGTTCAACTGCCTGTCCACGACAGGGGGACATCTGGAAACACGTTCCGGGACGTTTATTTATTTACAGCGAGTAATATGATATGGCACTTTATGTATCTCGTCCACGAGTTTTGCAGAGCAGTGTACAATACTGATGTACAGTATACAATATTGACTGTTTCCATTCTAACAAAGAAAAACCTATAACGATACGTAGAACAACGCTCTAGATTCGCACATTTCAGTTGACTCGCGTTAGTAAATAGTATGCACATCTGTTTTACATACCATTCTAAACAGCAGAATGCGAGATACCAGCGATGCGGCATCTCCCTGTAAATAGCCCGGCGAAATCATTTCCATTCGCTGCAGGAACAAAAAGCGAAAAAAAAAGATCGGTACTGAGAGGCGGCAATTGAATTCGTATTTCGCTGTTAGTATAAACTACCGTCGCTGCAGACTCGGCGAGGTGGGGCGCATAAGGCTGCCATTACACGTGAACGGAAGATAACCCTCGGCGCCGCGGGGGAAGGAGCGAGCCGCAGAGGGGAGAGGAGAGAGAGCAAGATGGCGGTATCGCTTCCATTGCATCGGAAAACAATCACAGGCGGCGGTGGCCGGGGTACCGTTTTATTGGTGCTCTTTTCACGGACCTGCCGCGCGCGCTAGCCGGAATTTATTATTCATTTTCGGACGCGCTGAGTGAAATTTTGTATTGTACCTCGATAGCCGATTAATCCTAATAACGTTCGCGGAGTATTGCAGGGAGCGCCGTGGGTAGTTTTTTATCCTCGTCCAATTGGCTGCGACGAGGAGGGCATTAAATCCGCATCGGCAAATATTAATTGGCCGGCCGTGGGGCGCCTTCCGCTCGCCGCGATATTCGCTTTGCCTCCGACCGCGGATCGCGCTAGCCCCCGCGTCCCTTTTCAGAGGAGCTCTCCTCGCAGAGTGTTCAATTACTGCGGCGAATCCGAGTGCGATTTAACGTACTCTTTTCCGAGCGAGGTATAAATGATGTGCTGCCCGGCTCACGCGAGCGCCTTCTACTGCGTCTGGGCATCCGTTTCGAACATATGAGTTTACGTCCACTCGCTCAGCTAGATACCGCGCAATTATTTTAAAATATTCTTCGTGTTCTGTTCGTGTAAGGGGCCAAATTAATTTACAGCGGCGCCTTGATTACCAACGTAATGAATCAACGTCGAACGATTATGAAATTGAAAGAAGAAAAAGTCTTTCATAACGATACAAACGTCGGTTAACGAATCTTGATTATGAGAACGTGATTTACTTGTAATTTTCTGATCGCCCTCAGCTACAGGCGGAAAAACATTGTTGAACTTCTACACTACTGGCCATTAACATTGCTGTACCACGAAGATGACGTGCTACAGACTCGAAATTTAACTGACAGGAAGAAGATGCTGTGATATGCAAATTATTAGCTTTTCAGAGCATTCACGCAAGGTTGGCGCCGGTGGCGACACCTACAACGTGATGACATGAGGAAAATTCTCAATCGATATCTCATACACAAACAGCAGTTGACCGGCGTTGCCTGGTGTGATGCCTCGTGTAAGGAGGAGAAATGCGTACCATCACGATTCCGACTTTGATAAAGGTCGGAGTGTAGTCTATCGCGATTGCGGTTTATCGTATCGTGACATTGCTGCTCGCGTTGGTCGAGATCCAATGACTGTTAGCAGAATATGGAATCGGTGGGTTCAGGATTGTAATACGGAACGCCGTGCTGGATCCAACGGCCTCGTATCACTAGCAGTCGAGATGACACGCATCTTATACACATGGCTGTAACGGATCGTGCAGCCACGTCTCGATCCCTGAGTCAACAGATGGGGACGTTTGCAAGACAATAACCATCTGCACGAACAGTTCGAAGACGTTTGCAGCAGCATGGACTATTAGCTTGGCGACCATGGCTGCGGTTACCCTTGACGCTGCATCACAGACAGGAGCACCTGCGATGGTGTACTCAATAACGAACATGGGTGCACGAATGGCAAAACATGTTTTGGATGAATGCAGGTTTTGTTTACAGCATCATGATGGTCGCACCCGTGTTTGGCGACTTCGCGGTGAACACACGTTGGAAGCGTGTATTCGTCATCGCCATACTGGCGTATCACCCGGCGTGATGGTATGGGGTGCCATTGGTTACACGTCTCGGTCACCTCTTGTTCGCATTGACGACACTTTGAACAGTGGACGTTACATTTCAGATGTGTTACGACCCGTGACTCTACCCTTCACCCGATCCCTGCGAAACCCTACATTTCAGCAGGATAATGCACGACCGTATGTTGTAGGTCCTGTACGGGCCTTTCTGGATACAGAAAATGTTCGGTGCTGCCCTGGCCAGCACATTCTCCAGATCTCTCACCAACTGAAAACGCCTGGTCAATGGTGGCCGAGAAACTGGCTCGTCACAATACGCCAGTCACTACTCTTGATGAACTGTGGTATCGTTTTGAAGCTGCATGGGCAGCTGTACCTATACACGCCATCCAAGCTCTGTTTGACTCAATGCCCAGGCGTATCGTGGCCGTTATTACGGCCAGAGATGTTTGTTCTGGTTTCTGATTTCTCAGGATCTATGCACCCAAATTGCGTGAAAAATGTAGTCACATGTCAGTTCTAGTAAAATATATTTGTCCAATGAATACCCGTTTATCATTTGCATTTCTTCTTGGTGTAGCAATTTTAATGGCTAGTAGTGTAGTAGGACGACATGCTCTTACAGGGATCTCCCTCCCTCTCCCCCACCCCATCTCGATCACCATTCCCATCCCCCCTTCACCTTCTCTCTGTTTCCGCTCTTTCTTTATAGTCTTTTCGTTAGATGTATGTAGGCTAAAGGAATATATTGGTTGACTCTTATACAAACGTATGCTCACGCACCTTTAACAGCTGCAGAACGCATTTCTTGCACTGAAGTTGGCTAAGCATTTTCTTGGTGCTTTCGTGCTTATTAAATGAACCTGTAAAGAAAAGCGTTGCTTTTCTTTGGATCGTCCGTGTTTCCTTTATCAATGCTATCTTGTACGGACCCCAAACTGACGAGCAGTTATTCAAGTATTCGTGGAACGAGGATTTTGTAAGCTACCTCCATTGTTGGTGGGATACTGTTCCTGATGACTCTTCCAATGAATCTGAGTTTGGTGTTGGCCTTACCTGGGAGTAGTTTTTCTTTAAATTGCTACGTATAAACACTTCTAGATATTTAATGGCTGCGACCGCTCCCTGCATTAGTTCTGCAATCGCTTGATTATACAATTACGGCTCTTTCTGCCTATTCGTGCGCAGTAGGTTTCATGGTCAACCGCAGCACGAAGCACTGACCCTCCAGGTCTGTGTGCATTTCGCTACATTGTTTCTACCGTTGTGGCTGCTCTGTATACAACAACATCATCCGCGAAAAGTCTCATTGAACATCCAACGTTATACGCTAGGTGAATAGTGTAAGCTGTGTTGTGTGTTATAGTATTTTATCCATTTGTTTTGTATTTTTTGAGAATTGTTTGGGGGACCAATCACCGTTTATCCAAACGAGCGGGGAATAAACGCCTAGTAACCACTCTCAGGGAGGCCACTGTAGCAGACTAATTGCCGTTAATACACCGCACACATTCGCTATGTGTATGGCTCACGTACACCTCACCCACTCACCCCTCACCATCAGTCCCGTCTTGCAAGGTAAAGCGCTGTGCGTTAGACTGTGCGGACATGTCTCTAATCTGACTGCTGACTAGTTGAAACAAATTTTCCCGCAGCGGAATGAACAGAGTTTAAATGCTTTTGATATTTCAGTTAAAACTTTCCGTGTATGTGAACATCACTTTCTTATGTGGACCAATATTGCAGCGACAGTTTCGAGTGCTCTTCAACTGACTGACTTATCAGGAAATACAGTAAATACATCACCCTGATAAAGACCACTCTAGCAGTTGCCGGAACGTTGATCTATATCACATTATGATGACTCGATCACTTACACAAGGAAAAGTTTTATTGAAGACGACAACGACCGCGGAAACCTACACTCGTCTTTCTCATTGGTTGTCGCAACTGCAATTCTGTGTCATGTTTCTTAGAATAATTTTTATAAAAATAGATCAGAGTAAATAACCCTTGACCTGCTATTTTGCTGAAATATCGGTCAAAAAAAATGAAGACCCATAATTGGAAAGTTTATTTCATTAGCGGTTTAGTTTATTACTGTTAGTTTTTTGTAGACATATAGTGGAAGAACAGTTGAACGGAATGTCAGTGTCTTGAAAGGAGGATATAAGATGAACATCGACCAAAGCGAAACGAGGATAATGGAATTTAGTGGAATTAAAACAGGTGATGCTGAGGAAATTAAATTAGGAAATGAAACACTTGAAGTAGCAGATGAGTATTGTTATTTGGGAAGTAAAATAACTGATGATGGTCAAAGTAGGGAGGATATAAAATGTAGACTGGCAATGACAAGAAAAGCGTTTCTGAAGAAGAGAAATTTGTTAACATCGAATATAGTAAGATTCCTGCATTTGTCTTTTTTAATTTTGTCTTATAACTCATCACGAATATATCCTCTGGATATGGATTCTTTTACGAAAGATCCGGTTCTTATCGCTGCCGACGAACTGCAAGTCCCAGTATAACGTATGGACACGTCCACAACACTCAGGTGTTATTTGTAGTATCTTTGTCGTATTATTTCTAAAGTTACACTCACGTGACCTTTGTATTGTCATGCTTCATTCTTCCTTTCTCCAGCTTGGTCATGAAGGGATCTGCTACTGATTTCGAAACACGGAATCATCAATTAAGAAAACTGCAACTCAGACGGTGCTTTTAATTCATTGTACCAACTGAGATCACGCTTTACTGAGACATGCTGTCAATTATGACATTGTTGAAATGTGTCGTCATGACGATGTTGCTGCTCGACTGACAACGTAAGTCCGCAGCTCGTGATGTCGCGGTCGCTTTCTCGCTTCCCGAGCACGGGGTCCCGGGTTCGATTCCCGGCAAGGTCTGAGATTTTCACCTCCCTCGAGATGACTGGGTGTTTGTGTTGTCCTCATCATTTCACCATGTTCATGGAAGTGACGAGATTGGGCTGAGCAAAGGTTGGGAATTTGTACGGGCGCTGATAACTGCGAAGTTGAGCGCCCCACAAACGAACCATCATCATCATCATCATCATCGTCACCATCATCATCATCTGACAACCCAACAAGATTTTGTAAGCATATTACGTGTTTACGAACTGAGACGAAGCTACTATTCCCCAAGCGTCAATGTGACTAGGGTAATGTTTTTGATAATTCTTCCGAGTTATATGGCCGTGGTCCATGGAATTCTTCTATTCCTAACGTTTCGTCCAATACTGCGTTGGACATCTTCAGAGGTATGGCTGGTCCTGCTGAGTCGTAGTTTTGGGCGAAACGTAAGGAATAGAAGAATTCCATGGACCACGACCATATAACCCGGAAGAATTATCAACAACAGTACTATCCGGTGGTGAAAGCCTTCATTATATGATGACTATGGTAAAATTTTGCAGGGAAAAATCGCTGACGATGCTCTGATGAAAGAATTAGGAAAAAATATCCGGGTGTACACTTGAGGAGTCATTTGTACGAGTAGTATTATTTGTCACACACTTCATTTTTCTTTTAGGGTGTTGGATGATTTTCGTGTTAACTTTGTGGTGTAGATAAATACTAACAAGTTAAGCTCAGGTGCGTAACAACTTCAGTTCGGTGAACTGGAATCGTGCTGTTCGCAGTGCTGCTAGAGAAATCCTGAGGCCTGTGGTTACGGAATGCGCTGGTGAAACAGTGCTTCTGAGAAACCAGGACGCACGTGCTGTTAGTCACATCCCGCTTGGCGCTGCCACAAGACACGTGACACACGCCGCCATCCGTCATACCGTCCGAAGCGTGTCCGGCGAGGCGCCGCCTGGACGTACAACGTGTTTACTGTGGGGCAGGACAGAAGCTGACCACTCTTTTACTGTATCCCTATGGAGGTAACAATGTGACGCCATGAAACTGTCTAGGATCTTCGTAGGAACTAAAGTAAGATATACGATTTCGAATCTAATAAAAGCACTGATGAACAACGTAAGAGCTCAGGTGCTAAATCAGTTCACTTTCGGAGAGAGATGAAACACTCGAATGTTACACACGAATAGGAAGAATATTGTAAAAGAATGCCATGAGCGTATGCCGTGCCAATTGAGACCTCGAGAAACTGTTGTAAAATCTGCTCCTCGAGTTCGCCAAGCATTTCCGTGACGCTTTCGCGTTTACTAACTCAACCTACACTGAAGAGCCAAAGAAACTGGTACAAAAAAATGGCTCTGAGCGCTATGGGACTCAACTGCTGAGGTCAACAGTCCCCTAGAACTTAGAACTACTTAAACCTAACTAACCTAAGGACATCACACACATCCAAGCCCGAGGCAGGATTCGAACCTGCGACCATAGCGGTCCCGCAGTTCCAGACTGTAGCGCCTAGAACCGCTCGGCCACTCGGCCGGCGAAACTGGTAAACCTGCCTAATATCGAGTAGGGCAACCGCACACTCAGAAGTGCCTCAACATGACATGGCATGGACTTGATTGATGTATGAAGTAGTGCTACAGGAAACTGACACCGTGAATCCTGCAGGACTGTCCATAAATCCATAAAAGTACGACGAGCGGGAGATCTCTTCTGAACAGCAAGTTGTAAGGCATCCCAGATATAATCAATAATGTTCATATCTGTGGAGTTTGGTGGACAGCGGAAGTGTTTAAACTCGGAAGAGTGTTTCTGGAGCCACTCTGTAGCAATTCTGGACTTGTGGGGTTTCACGTTGTCCTGCTGGAACTGCGCAAAAATGGTGCAAATGGCTCTGAGCACTATGGGACTCAACTGCTGTGGTCATAAGTCCCCTAGAACTTAGAACTACTTAAACCTAACTAACCTAAGGACATCACACACATCCAAGCCCGAGGCAGGATTCGAACCTGCGACCGTAGCGGTCCCGCAGTTCCAGACTGTAGCGCCTAGAACCGCTCGGCCACTCGGCCGGCGAAACTGGTAAACCTGCCTAATATCGAGTAGGGCAACCGCACACTCAGAAGTGCCTCAACATGACATGGCATGGACTTGATTGATGTATGAAGTAGTGCTACAGGAAACTGACACCGTGAATCCTGCAGGACTGTCCATAAATCCATAAAAGTACGACGAGCGGGAGATCTCTTCTGAACAGCAAGTTGTAAGGCATCCCAGATATAATCAATAATGTTCATATCTGTGGAGTTTGGTGGACAGCGGAAGTGTTTAAACTCGGAAGAGTGTTTCTGGAGCCACTCTGTAGCAATTCTGGACTTGTGGGGTTTCACGTTGTCCTGCTGGAACTGCGCAAAAATGGTGCAAATGGCTCTGAGCACTATGGGACTCAACTGCTGTGGTCATAAGTCCCCTAGAACTTAGAACTACTTAAACCTAACTAACCTAAGGACATCACACACATCCATGCCCGAGGCAGGATTCGAACCTGCGACCGTAGCGGTCGTGCGGTTCCAGACTGTAGCGCCTTTAACCGCTCGGCCACTCCGGCCGGCTGAACTGCGCAAGTTCGTCGGAATGCATAATGTACATGAATGGATGTAGGTGATCAGACAGCATGCTTACGTGTATGTCCCCTGACAGAGTCGTATGTAGACGTACAAGGGGTCCCATATCAAAATGTTCAAATGTGTGTGAAATCTTATGGGACTTAACTGCTAAGGTCATCAGTCCCTAAACTTACAAACTACTTAACCTAAATTATCCTAAGGACAAACACACACACACGTGCCCGAGGGAGGACTTGAACCTCCGCCGGGACCAGCCGCACAGTCCATGACAGCAGCGCCTCAGACCGCTCGGCTAATCCCGCGCGGCGGTCCCATATCACTCCAACTGCACACGCTCCACACCATTACAAAGCCTCCACCAGCTTGAACAGACCCCTGCTGTCATGCAGGGTCCGCGGATTGTCTCCATACCCGTACACGTCCATCCACTCGACACAATTTGAAACTAGACTCGTCCGACCAGGCAACATGTTTCCAATCATCAACAATACAGTGTCAGTGTTGACGGGCCCGGGCGAGACGTAAAGCTTGGTGTCGTGCATCCATCAAGGGTACATAAGTGGGCCTTCACCTCCGAAAGCCCACATCGATGATGTTGCGTTGAATGATTCGCACGCTGACGCTTGTTGATGGCCCAGCACTGTAATCTGTAGCAATTTGCGTAAAGGTTGGACTTCTGTCACGATGAGCGATTTCTTTCAGTCGTCGTTGGTCTCGTTCGTCCAGGATCTGCCTGACGTCAAGGGACCGAGTTCTCTGGCTCCAGTTCAAAACAGCGGATACTTTACGTGGAGGAACGCTGAGCACCTGCCCACGCTCCGTCACGTAGCCTCTGGTGGCGCTCCGAGCGCAACAAATCTCACCTACAATGTGCGTGGTGACAAAGGAAAGTTCAGTTTACGTTGCGGCATTCTGGTCCTGTCATAACACCAGTCTCTTTCAGCGAAGCTGTGCCAATGTGACTGATTACCTGCTGGTTTGTAGAACTCACGAGTCATGAGACGCACCATCAGAAACGATTCTGGATACACAAAGAGCACATAAATGCTAGAACTATCGGAAAATCAGCTTGACAGCTCTTGTATCCAAGTTGATGACCAGAATAATAAACAGTAAAAACATAGTTTGTGTTTATCTTCAAGTGTTTGCCAATTCTGTTTACTGAAGGATCACCAACCGATTTTATGTGCGTGCCAGGCACTTGAGCAATATCCTAGGATGGTTCACATGTGAATCCATATCTGCCTCATGCTTTACCTACAACTGAGCCTATGAGATAAATGCCATTTCATATCCCAATAAATTCTTTTACATAGTATTGTATGAGTTGACCGATTCCAACTGTGACTCACTGATATTGTAGTATGGGATGCTTCATCGCTACCTCGGAGATGCTGTGTCCCATCGCTCGCGAACCGACTATAACATCACGTCGAAATTCACTTAAATCTTGGTACCCCCCGGTTGGTGAAGCCCACATTTTTACATTTTCGAACGTTTAAATCACGTTACCAATCCTTGCCCCACTATGAAATCTTATCAAGTCCCGATCGAATATTTGTGCAGCTATTTTTAGACAGTAATCCATTATAAATAACTCCATCATGTGTGAAAAAGTCTATCTGCAGTGTCATGAATATACAACATGAACACGAAGGTTCCCAACAAACTTCCCAGGGGCAAACCCGAAGTTATTCCTTCATCTGCCGACGACTCTCCATCTAAGATAATACGCTGCGTCCCCCCTACCAAGGAATCATCATGCCAGCTACAAACTTCGCTTGATACCCAATACGACCGTATTTTCGATGATAAGCGTAGATGTGGTTCTGAGTCAAATGCTTTCGGGAAGTCAAGAAATAAGGCATCTACGTACCTTTATCTATGGCTTTCTGGATGTCATGCGAGAGAAGAATTCCAGAATGAATCGTTCATGCTGCAGTGGACTGTGCGTTGGTTTGACTCTTAGTGGAAGATTAAAACTCTATGCAGGACCGGGAAACAAGTTTCGCGTTCAGTTCCCAGTCTTGCACATGCTGTTAATCTGCGATGAATGTCATTATCAAAATATAAAGCACATGTACAGTTAAGAGAAACAAAAACAAGTAACCTACAAAACGATTAGCTAATATTCAGATCATGTCAGCGTGACGTGCATCTCCGTCCTAGCAATGTCGGAGATTTGATGTTCTACCGGATTCCTGATATTCACTCGTGAAATAGTAGTACGGGAAAATCCCCACTTCATCGCTACCTCTAAGATGCTGTGTCCCATCGCTCGTGCACCGACTATAACATCACGTCGAAATTCGCTTAAATCTTGGTACCGTGCCATTGTAGCAGCAGTAACCGATCTAACAACTGTGCCACATACTTGCTGTCTTATAAGGACGTTGCCGCCTGTAGGACTGTATTCGATCTGTTTACATATCTGTGTATTTGAATACGCATGTCGGTACCAGTTACTTTGGCGTCTCAGTGTAATTTAATCCACAGGTATTCAGCTCAACAAGTCCGAGTATAATAAGATACTACGAATACCACGAATAAAATACGAGAGGCCCGTGTCGGGTGTGAGCTCGGTATGCGCTTGTCTGAATGCCGCGGCCGACACCTCTGCTAGGTACACGCACTGCGTGGGTGTAGCGCCGGAGAACACGTGTAGCGCGGCGCGGTGCTGTCCACTAGTTTAGCGCCCGGCGCGGTGCACCGGCGGCGCGGTTCTCCGTGGTAACCCAAGTCCGGCCATCGCTGGCTGCACCGCGGGCCTGGAGTCGGGTTTCGCCGCAGTCTCCCGCCGCCGCCACCAGCTGGCGGGGCCTCGGACGCGATTAGGGCGCGCCCCGCTAATCCTCAAAGGGTCGCCGCCGCCGACCACCAGAGAAGTCGATTCGACCGTTGCCGCCGTCCCGCCTGGCTTCTCTCACCAGCCCGGCCGGATGAGGGCGGAATGAGAAAAACCTTATCGCTCTTGCGCTTTACATTCGAGCGCAAGCCTCAATCCGTATTAGCTGATCTTCCATTCGACACTATTTCCACGCCAGTCATGAGAGGAGCCCAATTTACAGAGTAATGCAAAAACTAGTAGCAGAAGTCTGGGAAAAGGGAATGAAAGAGAGAACTGACTGCAGAATTTTCCACAGACCATAATTTAACCATTGCTAACTACAGTTGTGAAACTACCATAGGCTTCATTAGTAAACATGGACTTTAATTTTCTTAGTGGCTTTGGCCGTACCTGCAATACGTGTATGTTGGGTGTGTTGCATACCTATCAGGTATTACCTCATAGCGATCGCTTTCTTTACATATGCGAACAGTGTGAGACCATGGCTGCGGTTACCCTTGACGCTGCATCACAGACAGGAGCACCTGCGATGGTGTACTCAACGACGAACCTGCACGAATGGCAAAACGTCATTTTTTCGGATGAATGCAGCTTCTGTTTACAGCATCATGATGGTCGCAATCCGTGTTTGGCGACATCGCAGTGAACGCGCATTGGAATCTTGTATTCGTCATCGACATACTGGCATATCACCCGGCGTGATGGTATGGGGTGCCATTGGTTACATGTCTCGATCACCTCTTGTTCGCATTGACGGCACTTTGAACAGTGCATGTCACATTGCAGATGTGTTACGACCCGTAGCTCTACCCTTCATTCGATCCCTGTGAAATACTACATTTCAGAAGGATAATGCACGACCGCATGTTGCATGTCCTGCACGGGCCTTTCTAGATAAATAAAATGTTCGACTGCTGCCCTGGGCAGCACATTCTCCAGGTCTCTCACCAACTGAAAACGTCTGGTCAATGGTGGCCGAGCAACTGACTCGTCACAATACGCCAGTCACTACTCTTGATGAACTGTGGTATCGTATTGAAGCTGCATGGGCAGATGTACCCGTACACGCCATCCAAGCTCTGTTTGACTCAATGCCCACTCGTATCAAGGCCGTTATTACGACCAGAGATGGTTGTTCTGGGTTCTGATTTCTCAGGATTAATGCACCCAGATTGCGTGAAAATGTAATCACATGTCAGTTCTAGTATAATATATTTGTCCAATGAATACCCGTTTATCATCTGCATTTCTTCTTGGTGTAACATTTTTAATGGCCAGTAGTGTAGTTAGCCTCCAGTCTGTTTTTTGAGAAGAAGTAGTATTTACAGCAAAACTGAAACTGTCAATGTTTAATTCAGGTTATATTCGAAAATTGTTGATTTGTGACATGAAACAGAGAGATGTTGTAGTGAAGATAAAGAAAACAACACACATTTATCATATAGCGCTAGGAAACGCAATTTCATCAACAAAAAAGTAAAATTAAGAAAAAACACACACAAAACAAAAATATATGGGACACCATTTTAATACTTATATAAAACACGTTTCTGTTATTCATAAACAGCTTTCACATTTATCAATAAATCAATAATATCAGGAAGTTCTTGCATTTTATCATGATGAAAAACGTTCTGTTGAGTACAGTGTGTGTGTGTGTGTGTGTGTGTGTGTGTGTGTGTGTGTGTTTGTGTGAGTGAGTGTATCAAAAGTAACTGCCGTGGTTACATGAGAAGTTCAGAAGTTACACGATCAGCTAATTTATTACTTATAAAACGCAATTTATATTCTGTGAGGATAGGAAATACACGCCGGGCGGAGTGGCCGAGCGGTTCTAGGCGCTACAGTCTGGAACCGCGCGACCGCTACGGTCGCAGGTTCGAATCCTGCCTCGGGCATAGATGTATGTGATGAGGTTAGGTTAGTTAGGTTTAAGTAGTTCTAAGTTCTAGGGGACTGATGACCTCAGAAGTTAAGTCCCATAGTGCTCAGAGCCATTTGAACCATTTGAACGAAATACACAATGGACTAACATGTAATGCGCAAAACGAGCAACCAAACAAAGTCGTTGGCTCCCATTTTCTCTCGTACACATTCATTTACGATTCTTTCCCTACCAATTCTACCAGAGTTACCGGTAAAACGTCATTTATGTAACCAAACCGTGGTTCCGCTAGAGCGCGACTTTATTGCTAACATTCGGTTCAAGTATAGTGACAGAAGACTGTGTACGCTGGAGGGACCTGAGGACACTGGAACGCTTCAGATTCATTACACTGATGGATAATGAACTTTTTTAACCATGAAGGTTTTCGTGTTGTACTTTTAGATACTAACTTCAGATAAAGTACTTAAAATGTTCAATCATGTGCAATTTTCACAGAGTCTGAGAACTTCTGTGTGGTGCGAAAAATGTAGCTATTTGTTCGTTATAATAACATCAGTATTGTTTTATGATGTTTTGCAATGAAACCTGCAACAAAAGTTGTTTTATTTTTTAAGCCGTAATAAAGCTATCTCTGTATTGGATGGTCGTATAAAATACGAGCGCTGGACAGTGATCGACTATGACCAAGTAGAACATCAGAAGTTAGAGGGAAAAACGTACTATTCGATTCTTTGGTGGGCGCAAAGAATACACCTGCTATCATGTCACATTTATTAAAGCGCTATTATAGGATGGTGACTCAAGTATGTCGCAAATTGGTTTCTTGGGTTATCGGAAGGTAAGCTGAAAGACAAAGTTTTAATCGGCTCTGGCATTCGGAAACTAATGAAAGATGAAACGCCTGAAGACAAAATGAAAGGCGTTCCAAAATCAGCTTAGATATACTTTAAGGAAGGTTTCAGCAAGTTTCTCGACAGCTAAAAAGATATTAATTATGAGAATACAGTAAGAACCATGTTGATTAACTTAGAAATATTGGGTACTTCAATGAGCTTGAAGCTGGACTTCCTGGACTAAAATTTCAAGAAAATCTGGATGTTGAGAGTGAGGAACAGGGAGAAAGGTTCCATTACGATGTTAAAGAAACAGAGGTGTCAGGGCCGATGGGGTGACAGCAGACTGTTGCTGGAACTTTCACCAGGATCTCGTCATACAGAGCACAAAAGAACAATTACGAAAAGGAGCTTTGAGGAGGAAAAGAATTTATGTTAAGATTTAGGACTGTTGAATTAGTACTGAAGAATTCAATATTTCATTATAATGATAGAAGTGTTTTAGTGTAGCTCGTTCTTTCTAATTAAGTTCTTATTATTTATATATTTAGTGTGAATTTTCTGAATCTTCATCGTTACTTTGTAAAAAGACCGTATATCATACAGAGAAATCATTATCATTTCTCACCTTATCATATCAAAAAACATTGTAAACTTGTGTTACATAATGGCATGACAGAGATTTGTGGACTCTGATCATCATTTATTCGTTGGGAATAACAGACTAAAACTAAAGAACTTGCAGGAAGATAGGAGATTAAAGACGCGAGGCTTGGTTAAATAAAAGGAACCACATGTCGAGAGTTTTAGAGAGAGCACTAAGCAATGTTGGACTGAAACAGAGGAAAGGAATACAATAGACGACTAATGGGGAGTTCTGAGATATGGAATGGGGAAGGGAGCAGAGGAGAACGTAGCTAAAAAGACAAACCTTAGTACAAATCCCTGGATAATAAAGGCATTATGGAATATAGCTGCCGGAAGGTGCAAATCAAAAATGGAGCAAATGAAGCATACGAAAGAGAGCACAGATGTCTAAAAAATGAGGTTGACAGAAAGTTAAAATGACTAAGCAAGACTGGCTACAGGACAAATTCAGGGCTGCAGAAGGAAGCTTAAGTAAGTGAATGTCGCTTAGAGAAAATAAAACGGACCTTTGGGGAAAAGTGAAGCAACAGTATGAATATCAGAAATTCAAGTAGCAAAACAGTACGAAGATTTGAAGTGAAACCTATTAGGAGGAAGCATTACATAGAGGGTTCCTATAAGGGAAACAAACACGAGGAAAATATTGTAGATAGAGAAGTACTTGAATGAGATGAGAGAAATACAGCGAGAAGAATTTGAAAGAGTATTGAAAGTCCTAAGTGGAAACAAGACCCCTGGAGTAGACGATATACCGTTAGAATTATTGAGATCCTTGAGAGAGTCAGCCGTGACAGAATAATAAAACTGTTGTAGTTATAGACTTTCCCTGACGCCTGAGTAGACGCCATTGCTTCCAGGATATATAATATGATGGAAAATGTCCGTCCCATAATCATTATGCTGTACCCAAGGGAAGCGTTGCACGACCGTTTCTTTACGCACTAAATAAATGACGGATGAAAACAGACGAATGAGAACACTGAATATTTAATGATGAAACTATTCCTATTATAGATGTGCTATCACATGATTCTGCTAAAGAAACGGCGGATGATAAGGCAAAGATTCGTTCCCTTACGATAAATGAGGTTTCACATCGCAGAAAAGCGTGACTAATAATCTGTCAGTTTTAGACTATCCCGTCTGTGACATACTAATGGGGAATTATCGGCTGAACATATGAGGAGAAACAGTCAAAGTAAAACGAATTGCGATGAGTAGACCGAAGTAATTTTCTAGAAGTAAACCAGCTCATGGCAAACAGCTACAATTGAATCTGGGTAAAAAGGTGTAACTTTAGATAATGTATGAAGTGTTAAGGAAGTGTCATGTGGCCTTCTGCAGAATTTTATTTCAGCGTCGGAAATTCCTTTTTGTTTATTGATATAATTAAGCACTTAAATAATTTTTCCTTGTTTGCTTAAAGATTCCCGCTTAAATTCCGCATAGAGCATCTATTTTATGAATTACGATTTACGAAGAAACTAAGAAAGATCACGTAGCGAGTAGAGATTGTCCATATTGTCAAAATTCAAAGAAATGCACTTTGTTTAATGAACAATGTTAATCGTCAGTACTACATTTTCAGACGCGTTACACCGTCAAAGAGCAGCAGTAAAACAGATAATCCGTGTTATAATACTGTACTGGTAAAAGCTCAAAATCCTATAATCAGGAGAATTTCAGAACAATTTTACCACCTGACCTTTCTGCTTAGCATTACCAATAGCAAAATGAGAGATAACTGGGCACATATGAGGCTTTATAAACAATCCAGTGAGGGGCGCTCTGTGGATAGCGCACTGTGCCGGTCTATGACGTCAGAGCTGAATGTGGGTGGTGCCGCAGAGAAGGTTGAGCCGCTCCACCGATATTCCGTTATCGTGTGTTTCTGTACAATCCAATGACAGTAGAATGACGGCATGACAAAATAACATCTGACACAGCTTATGAAACAGAAGCGTGTAATTTAATTATTACATGTGCGCTGACGTTAGTGTCGACCAGACAGTGTGTGTGTGTTAACTCAGCCAGACGATGAGTAGGGATGACATTGCCTTGCATTGCTGGTGACGTCAGGTTCAAAGACAAAACAGTGTTCCCTGCAACTGTGTACGGCTGCCATATCACAAGACAGAAAGGATTTTGGTCGCGTAATCTGTGACAAGCGCCAGCTTTGACACTGCACGTTTCACGTTTTTATAGCTAATATGCATTAATTTACCGACTGATAATAGCTTCACAGTATCGTACACCATCTGTTGTCAACCCGCAAAATGCAAAATTCGCTTCCGGAGTCACACCACTTCCATTTACAACCCAAGTTTCAGGAAGTCTATGAAACTTAGATGCACTCTTGCTAGTCACGCCGTAAACTAGAAGAAACGAAATTACAGTAGAAAAATGAAAAGTGCTTTGTTTGTCGCGGAGAAGGTTACAGTGGGATTTTATCTTTATTATGTTAACACATCACGTGCGGTATTGAATGACCAATGTCATATTGCTCTCAGGAAAAACTTTGATCGTGATTCTTTTTGGAGTATAACAATAACGCTGTCTTTCCTTATTTTCGACGAGAAGTAGATGGATACCTGAGTAGAGCACTGAAATATAACTGGTCCAGCTGGAGATTATTGAAATATACGATACATTGGACTAGTAAAATACGCGATTCCTGCGCATTTCGTAGACAATAGTTTGTCTTTATCGAATTTTCATGAAGATTGTCCACGGAAATGGCTACATAAACCGTCATTAGAGATGAAAATATCGAGGAAGTAGTCAGTATGTTATTTGACGGTTGTCTACTAATGCGTATGAAATAACTGACCACCTGTGACGTATCACGGCAAATTTTACGTCCTGCATTACCATTAGGGGTGTTCATGAAAGCTTTAGAAACCAGTCTTAATTTCCTGCCGGATTGAAGGAGGCCGAGATTTCCGAAGCGGAGTGCCGCGAGAGCTGTGGCACTCCGAACATAACTGTCAGGACCAGCCTCGTAAAGTGCAAGCAATTCCGTTGCTGATTATGGTCTTCTATTAGGCAGCGAGAAACTCAGTGAGCACACACCCTTGAGTACCCCAGCTGGTGGTCGAGTTCGTCAGCACTAGCAACAGAGAGGTCTGGTTGTGCAGCGAGGTGTTTGATTGTCATCCGTCTGTCACCTCGAATGAGAGTGTCCGCACGTCTCCAACATAGCAGGAGTCACAGCTATGCCGGCCGGCACGCGAGAGATCAGACAGGTTTGCGCGACATTGTTGCGAGGGTGTGTGTGAAATCTTATGGACTTAACTGCTAAGGTCATCAGTCCCTAAACTTACACACTACTTAACGTAAATTATCCTAAGGACAAACACACACACCCATGCCAGATGGAGGCCTCGAACCTCCGCCGGGACATGGTTGCGATGGTGAGTGGCGTCCCGCCCAGCGACTCGCCATGCGTAGAGTTCCTGGAAGCGCGTATGAATATCTGCGACGCTCTGATTTTCCACCAAAACAAACTCAATGACAACTCTCCGTTACAGCCTGAAGCGGGAAATTTCTACGATGTTCCACAACAAATTCCGAATTATTTCAACCGAAACTGGGCGATAAAAAAACGTGTTGCATTATAGAACGTCTCTCGTACATTTCAATGTACCGGGTGATCAAAAAGTCAGTATAAATTTGAAAACTGAATAAATCACGGAATAATGTAGGTAGAGAGGTACAAATTGACACACGTGCTTGGAATGACATGGGGTTTTATCAGGAAAAAAAAAAATAAAAACGTTCAAAAAATGTTCGACAGATGGCGCTTCATCTGATCATTCGTCAACAATAGCTGTAGTCGAGGAATAATGTTAACAGCACTGTAAAGCATGTCCGGAGTTATGGTGAGGCATTGGCATCGGATGTTGTCTTTCAGCATCCCTAGAGATGTCGGCCGATCACGATACACTTGCGTCTTCAGGTAACCCCAAAGCCAATAATCGAACGGACTGAGGTCTGGGGGCCTGGGAGGCCAAGCATGACGAAAGTGGCGGCTGAGCACACGATCATCACCAAACGACGCGCGCAAGAGATCTTTCACGCGTCTAGCAATATGGTTCAAATGGCTCTGAGCACTATGGGACTTAACTTCTTAGGTCATCAGTCCCCTAGAACTTAGAACTACTTAAACCTAACTAACCTAGGGACATCACGCACATCCATGCCCAAGGCAGGATTCGAACCTGCGACCGTAGCGGTCGCGCGGTTCCAGACTGTAGTGCCTCGAACCGCTCGGCCACCCCGGCCGGCTAGCAATATGGGGTGGAGCGCCATCCTGCATGAACATCGTACGTTCCAGCAGGTGTTTATCAGCCAGGCTGGGGATAATGCGATTCTGTAACATATCATCGTACCTCGCACCCGTCACGGTAGCAGATTTGCTGACCAGCGCCATCTGTTGGACATTTTGTGAACTTTTTTTTGGTTCTAATAAAACCCCATGTGATTCCAAGCGTGTGTGTCAATTTTTACCTCTCTATCTACATTATTCCGTGGTTTATTAAGTTTTCAAATTTATACTGACTTTTTGACCACCCTGTACTTCTTGCCAATAACAGAGCGTGGTTTAGGCACTTGCGGAGATTGGGTTGCTGGGTCGAGCCCCCACAGCGGAAGGTGTAGTGCTTGATGCACTTGGTGAAGGCTTTAAGTTGGAGCGCAGGAAGGCGTTTCGACATAG
Organism: Schistocerca americana; assembly: GCF_021461395.2. NCBI lineage: Eukaryota > Metazoa > Arthropoda > Insecta > Orthoptera > Acrididae > Schistocerca > Schistocerca americana. The sequence continues at coordinate 458,322,586 of NC_060122.1, forward strand.
GTGGCGCGCTGATTCGCACTGAGGCGGTGAGAACGGCCTTGCGGCAAAGGCTAAAGGCAGCGGGGTGCGTCACCCACGCCGAGGACAACCGTGAGAAGCGACAGGCATGACTTCCCGTCGGGCACGGTGGTGGGCTGCACTCTCTGTTGCACGAGCAAACAACAGCCCTACAATGTCAACGCTGTCTTAATTTCCTGCAGGTGTTCACGATGGTCTCCATCTTTTTGACACGTGCAGTGTCATCCAACGGATGTGACTGCAGTACTCTCATTTTTCCACCACTGCAGACTCTGTTGACCTGAAACACCGTCTTCTATTTGCCTGCTAGAGTTCGTCAAGGTTGGAGCCGCTGCTACTCATAAGGAACTAAGAAATCGAGACTTCTGTTACAACCTGGGAACATCAGATACTCCGTATCAAGTGCTCACGTCAGACATGGTGACTCCTTTTTTTTTAGAACAGCACATGCTATATCACCTGAGGGTCTTTGGTCGAGGCACTCTACCGGTACATGTTCAGGTGTTCCCGTTATTCCACAACCGCATCTATCGTTGCTGCTTATATTCAATACATGAAATGGCAAACCACTTGCTACTGGAGACCTCTCACTCGAGACTCGCTGGAATTTGTTTGAAAATAGTTGAGCTCTATAGTCAGCCGGGTCTTAAACATTTCGAAGCAAACAATGGTTGAAATGGCTCTGAGCACAATGGGACATAGCTTCTGAGGTCATCAGCCCCCTAGAACTTAGAACTACTTAAACCTAAGTAGCCTAAGGACATCACACACACTCATGCCCGAGGCAGGATTCGAACCTGCGACCGTAGCGGTCGCGCGGTTCCAGACTGTAGCGCCTAGAACCGCTCGGCCGCCCCGTCCGGCATCTCGAAGCATTGACAGTGAGTACTGAAACTGCACCGAACGATGAAAAACCTCCAGCTGCACCTTTCAGAGAAAATGAAGGACGAAGAATCCTATTTCAGTAGTTTTTTTTTCTTATTCTCGAAGACCCGTACAGGTGGATCCAAAACTTCGTATTGGAACGAATTGTTCGGGAAAGACAAATTTCTTCTTAAGCAACGTACAGGAAGAATTAAATGTGGTGTAAATCTTGAGCTTCTAATGGCGTAATTAGTGAGTAAATAGTTCAGGTGTACAACAAACACTTCGTCAGGGTATATGATAGATCCGAACGTGGGAGGATATATATAGGTCAGACGGTGCGTACTGCTGAAGATCGTTGACAATAACACCTACGTCACACTAGACTGAAGTAGCCTAACACGTCGTCCGTTGCCTAACGTTGCCTATCGCAATTACAGCGACTGGATTACGACCATGCTAAAGTTCTAGAGCAGAAGCCTGGGAATTTATCGAGATTCGAGTGAGGGAGTCGCTGATCTATCGTGATGGAGGTTACGTCATTAGCTTAATGTGTGTTCTGTAGTATGGGAGCGAACGAGTGGCTCTCTACCGGAGTTTGGAAACCCGAACTTAGTCTGATCAACATGAAGAAAGAGAATCCCAAACCAGAACTGATTTTAGGAGAAAGGTGGAGTAACAGCAGATATGCGGGCAGTGCTTATTCCTCTTTATATTCTGACACGCAGAAAATATCAACTTATTAGTCGGTGCTACCATTACAGACGAACTCAGCAGAGCTTGTTCTGTACTAACAGGCAGAAAACTCAAGACCTTTTATATTTATTTGGCCTCCAGATCTGGCCTGTACTTAGTCATCTAAAACATAGAATTAAAATTTACACTGTATTTTATGAAGTATAAATACAATTGACACAATTTTCTCCACCACAAATTGTTAACAAATAGATTAGGAGTAAATTAGACAGTTTTGACTGAAACTCAAGGTAATAAATGTTGATGGATACTTGTAGGAAACTCAGTAGTCCTCTGACGAACGTTTACAGATGTCTCGTTTTTTTTTCACTGCATCAGCATCGAACTGTAAGCTTGTAGGGACTGCTTTCGACGATTCGGCTGTGCTAGTGTTCCCAACTATTTCCTAGTAAACAATGTTTAGCTGATCTGCACTCTTAATGTATATACTGGTTTCTCAGGGGCTTTTTTGCTAGTTTCCCCGTAGAGATGTTTCGCCTAAGTCTACCAAAGGTAATACAATGAAGGCTCCCAAGACCAGATGACATAGCTGTTATATGTCTGTGGTCGAAGAAACTTTTCGGTTCCTGACGTTTCGTCCAACGTTGTGCTGGACATCTTCGGAGCTGCTCCTGGCATTACTGAGTCTCACCGACTGATGAGTCGAACGTCGGAGACTGTATAGTGGGCATGATAGAGTTTAACAGAAAAGAAGAACCCATGAAACTCGATATATGGAGAGTGGCTCTGCGGAATTGACAGATACGTTTTTGTCCTTGACAAATATTATCCCTGCTGATCACGTGAAAATCGATCACGTCCACTTTCCACAGTATTTATCTGACACCCGATCCGTCAGTCGGCAGGAATATAGGTCGCCAGGAGCTCCTGCGACGATGTCCAGCGCAGCTCTGGACCAAACATCAGGAACCGAAAAGTTTCTTCGACCAAGGCCATACAGCTCGGAAGAATCAAGAACAGCTCTTCTGAAGATCTTTTCAAAGATTATTACAGAACCTTCCAGAAGGTGTATTGTGTGTATTGAACCGGGGACCTAGAAGCGACAGAGAGGCTTCGTCCCCGCCGTAGCCCTCAGTTGTTCACAACCCCACAACTGGCTACAACAGTCCACTCACCCCACCGCCGCCCCACACCGAAGCCAGGGTTATTGTGCGGTTCGGCCCCCAGTGTCTCATACCAGCAGAGTCTAACCCCAAATGTTTGCATGGTTGAGTAATTATGGTGTACGCGTAAGTCGAGACAGTATTTGCGCAGCAATTGCCGACTTAGTGTAACTGAGACGGAAGAAGGGGAACGAGCCCGCATTCGCAAAGCAGATGGACAACCGCCTTAAAAACCATCCACAGGCTGGCCGGCACACCGGACCTCGACACTAATCCGCCGTGCGGATTCGTGCTGGGGACCGGCACGCCTTCCCGCTCGGGAAGCAGCGCGTTAGACCGAGCGGCTAGCTGGGAGTGCTTCCAGAAGGTTCTCGAACATTCTGGCTCTATTCCGTAACCTGCGAGTCGCTTTGGTGCCCTAGGACGTTGCTCTCGCCCAACCATTCACCGCTGCTTCCTCGGCGGGTTGTCAACACGCCTGACATACGCAGCGCGGTCCACTTTATGATGTCCACCTGACACAGCGCCTTGTGCGTCGTCTTAAGTATTACTCTCAATAAAGCTTCTCTCCTTTCCTCGCACTACCCCAATTCTTGCAGTAGTAAAATTCGATAGCCACGAGACTTTTTTCAGACGGTGTCGGAGGCGTACATTTCTGGTAATGAAGAAGCGTAGCCAGTGGCCAGTTAAGTGGAAAGAGGCAGTGGGAATGAACTTGTTGAACGGCCGTTCACTTAACGGCAGATGAAAAAGAAAGAACAGAGAGAGGCAGGGGAAGCTCTTTAGAAATTAAGCCTGCTGATGAGCGGTGCGAGAACTGCCCTCGGCTATGGGGCAGTACGGTGTCGTAAACTTACGGGAATTACGCCACCATCTCTATAAACTCGCAACGACAGAAATTCCCTTTTTTACTCCCTGCCCCTCCCACCCCCTTTCTTTTTCCTGGATAATCGCGTGGAGTCTTTGCTTTCGATTTACTGTCCTGCTGAACGCTCGTTATACCGCAATATAAATGGTCCCGAACCTCCCTGCCACCACCACCACCCCCTCTCGCTTAACTCCCTCCTTAAAAAACTTTTCGTCCTTTTTCCTCCCGCCGGCCGGCCGGCGGACTCGTCAAAAGTAATAATTCCTATCTCTCTTGGCGCTCGCGAGGACGCTAGACAGAGAGAAAGGATAAAGGGGACGAGGAAGCGGATTAAGTCGGAGGAAGAAGCGGAAGAAATGAGATCCCCGCGTCGCAACATAATTAGGCCGTTAGGGGGAGCCCCGCGCGCTCCTAATGTTCCGTGATACATGATTTATCCGGTGCAGTTTTCTTTGCGAAGCGCCGCTTTCGCCCCGGGTCCGTGCCGGCCTGCCGCTAATGCGATGTATTGCCCGCCAGCCAGCCAGCCAGCCAGCCAGCGCCCCCTTGTGTGTTTTCCGATAATTACTTTGCGGCTGCGGGGGACGAGCGTTCGCGAGGACTCGCCGCAGTTGGGAGTAGGCGCACGAGGACACTCCAAACTCTCCAAAGTCTCTGAAGCCCCGCCAGCTATCGAGTTTCACTCTCGTATTCTCACATGATGGCAGCCGGCCAGGGACACACGGTACTAATTAATAAGTAAGCAACCGCTAACACGGAAGTTCGCTTCGCTACTGATGGCAGCCCCCTTACCCCTCTCCAGCAAATGCTAGACACTGTTTTGAACTGAAACACGATATTTTCTTCAGATTTAAAAAAGTACAAGGCAGTTTGGGCTTTGTCAAAAAAAAAAAAAAATGGCTCTGAGCACTATGGGACTCAACTGCTGAGGTCATTAGTCCCCTAGAACTTAGAACTAGTTAAACCTAACTAACCTAAGGACATCACAAACATCCATGCCCGAGGCAGGATTCGAACCTGCTTTGTCAAGGACAAGAACTTAATATAAGGCGATGACTGCAAACAGCAAAGAGAAAAGTTTCCAATTTTATTTTAACACAAGCCCTCTCCCCACGGCTTTGCCTATGCATGCATTTGATACATATATTGAAAACCACTTCTGCCCCCACTCTCTGTATCCACCTCATCCTCCCACCTGTCTATCTCCTCCTCCCCACTCACTTTATCTCCTCCTCCCCATCTTCCTGTCCATTTCTTCCACCTCCGCTCTGAGACCAAAACCTCCTCCCTCTCCCTCCTCCCATATCCTCCTCCCACTGACTCTTTCCATCTACATCTCCCCCTCTTCTTTTCACCCCACTTACAACCCCTCTACACCTTCCACCTGGGCGGCCAGTGTGGCTGAGCGGTTCTAGGCGCTTCCGTCTGGAACTGCGCGACCGTTACGGTCGCAGGTTCGAATCCTGCCTCGGGCATGGATGTGTGTGATGCCCTTAGGTTGGTTAGGTTTAGGTAGTTCTAAGTTCTAGGGGACTGATGACCTCAGATGTTAAGTCCCATAGTGCTCAGAGCCATTTGAACCAATTTTATCATAGGCACCTTCCACCTGCCTTACGTATCTCCCACTCCTCCCTTCTCTCTGTCCATTTCCTCCTACCCCTCCCTCCATACATCTGCTCCTCTACTCACCACAACCACCCCCAACAATCCTCATTGACTCACGTGGTCCCTGGAGTACTCTTCAATAAATCACTCCCACAACAAGCCTGTCATACAGGGCAGCCTATACATCAATGCCTTGAAAATCATTCATTTGCCCTTGATACATAAGCCAACTGATACTATTCCAACACAATATGCCTACATATCAGGCCCAGAAAAATATTTCTTGCCTCTGACATGTAGGCTGCCCTGCAAAGCTGGTAATTTGGTGGGCCGATACTGTTAGCACACAATATGCCTCTCATACAGGGCGGGGACTGGAAGAAACACGTTGTTGGCTGTATCTCTGCTCCTGCTGGAGCTGTGAGGTTATAAACCCCATAGTGCTGACACTTGTGAGGCCTGCTGTTTGTGTACCAAATTTGGTTGAAATCGATCCAGGGGTTTGGGGGAAGATCCCAGACATACACATATAAACTCTGCTTTATAATTATAAAAGGTGTTTAAAAGTCTTTGTATCCAGTGGCCAGGGGTAATAGATCACGACATGAGGAACAGATTTTGTTAGGAACATGGTACTGATACTTCCTAGCAACTATAACACTCTTTTAATATTGGTTATGCTCCTGAGAGGTGGCTGGATGGAGGCACTCTTTGCGGCATGTGCATCTCATGTGTGTTGCCTACAACCCAGCTATCTGCTCAGTGGGGAAGAGGATAGACCAAGTTCTTCATTCACTTTCAAATACCTCTTTTGCGCTTGGATACACTCATTCATATGGTCTTCTGACTGAAAATAACTCTCTTAATTTACTAGGGTAGGTAGTATGCAGCACATCCGCTCAGTAGACCCTGCTATTCCAGTGAAATCTCGTCGTCCCAGGACCATCGATTTCATTAAAGAGATTCATAGCGTCGCCAGTAAGTGTAGCAAACGTGTAGACTATAGCAACAGTTGTTCCCTGTGACGTGATCTGTCACCCCTTGACATTTGATACAAAGATTTAGAAAGACACTGTATATCTGAAAGCAAAAACGGAAAAAGAGCCTGAACCACAGGGTTAAAATAAAGGTGACTGAAATGAAGATCTGCATCACAAAGGTACACAAACTAGAGACAATACCTGCAAACCTCGTCACTGGAAGCTTTGACACTGCTATATACACTCCTGGAAATTGAAATAAGAACACCGTGAATTCATTGTCCCAGGAAGGGGAAACTTTATTGACACATTCCTGGGGTCAGATACATCACATGATCACACTGACAGAACCACAGGCACATAGACACAGGCAACAGAGCATGCACAATGTCGGCACTAGTACAGTGTATATCCACCTTTCGCAGCAATGCAGGCTGCTATTCTCCCATGGAGACGATCGTAGAGATGCTGGATGTAGTCCTGTGGAACGGCTTGCCATGCCATTTCCACCTGGCGCCTCAGTTGGACCAGCGTTCGTGTTGGACGTGCAGACCGCGTGAGACGACGCTTCATCCAGTCCTAAACATGCTCAATGGGGGACAGATCCGGAGATCTTGCTGGCCAGGGTAGTTGACTTACACCTTCTAGAGCACGTTGGGTGGCACGGGATACATGCGGACGTGCATTGTCCTGTTGGAACAGCAAGTTCCCTTGCCGGTCTAGGAATGGTAGAACGATGGGTTCGATGACGGTTTGGATGTACCGTGCACTATTCAGTGTGCCCTCGACGATCACCAGTGGTGTACGGCCAGTGTAGGAGATCGCTCCCCACACCATGATGCCGGGTGTTGGCCCTGTGTGCCTCGGTCGTATGCAGTCCTGATTGTGGCGCTCACCTGCACGGCGCCAAACACGCATACGACCATCATTGGCACCAAGGCAGAAGCGACTCTCGTCGCTGAAGACGACACGTCTCCATTCGTCCCTCCATTCACGCCTGTCGCGACACCACTGGAGGCGGGCTGCACGATGTTGGGGCGTGAGCGGAAGACGGCCTAACGGTGTGCGGGACCGTAGCCCAGCTTCATGGAGACGGTTGCGAATGGTCCTCGCCGATACCCCAGGAGCAACAGTGTCCCTAATTTGCTGGGAAGTGGCGGTGCGGTCCCCTACGGCACTGCGTAGGATCCTACGGTCTTGGCGCGCATCCGTGCGTCGCTGCGGTCCGGTCCCAGGTCGACGGGCACGTGCACCTTCCGCCGACCACTGGCGACAACATCGATGTACTGTGGAGACCTCACGCCCCACGTGTTGAGCAATTCGGCGGTACGTCCACCCGGCCTCCCGCATGCCCACTATACGCCCTCGCTCAAAGTCCGTCAACTGCACATACGGTTCACGTCCACGCTGTCGCGGCATGCTACCAGTGTTAAAGACTGCGATGGATCTCCGTATGCCACGGCAAACTGGCTGACACTGACGGCGGCGGTGCACAAATGCTGCGCAGCTAGCGCCATTCGACGGCCAACACCGCGGTTCCTGGTGTGTCCGCTGTGCCGTGCGTGTGATCATTGCTTGTACAGCCCTCTCGCAGTGTCCGGAGCAAGTATGGTGGGTCTGACACACCGGTGTCAATGTGTTCTTTTTTCCATTTCCAGGAGTGTAGTTCGACAGTTATCACATTTGATATTTTTGCTGGTGAAAGAGTAGTAGTTCCGTACAGAGGGAAATATTCCTATAGGTGTGCGTAAGGCACAGGGCCTGAGAGAAGGAAGCTTGGATCATTGAAACGACAAGCATAGGACAACGCCATGGGTGAAGAAGGAAGGACAGAGTACATGTGTCGTATTGTACGTTACTGAAAAGTAATTGACAATTATTGAAGTAAGTAACTGATAATTACTAAAATTTTTCTTGTAAGTTCTGTTGCATTAGTGGGAAGGAATAAACTGTAATAGTTTACTTCCTCCCTTCTTCCCTCCTCACCCGCCTCTCTCTCTCTCTCTCTCTCTCTCTCTCTCTCTCTCTATCTATCTATCTATCTGTGTGTGTCGTGTGTGTCTCTTTCTACGTGGCTGATCTATCAGTGAGAACACACGTCTGTTTACTGGTCGTACACAGACGAGTGGTGTTTGTACGGTACGAGACTAATATCCAAAAGAAGCGATGACGGTGGAACCAGACGCCAGGCGCGCTGTGTCACACATAAGCCACTGTTAGCTGTCGCCGGGCGTAGCACGTGTCATTAGATATATTTAGCAACGGAAAGTTACCAGCCGTGTTTCGTCATGGCTTACTATCCGCCGATGACTGCAGCGTGACGTTGCTGGAGCAGGGCCGCCATACACCGATCCGTTGAGCGGAAGGATATCGGCTCTTCCTAAAAAGTCAAGAAGAGGAGAGGGCAGATTTTTTTTGACAACTGTTTTCAGCTATTCTAAAACGACAAAATCCTACATATAGCACGAAGTAGACAAAGAAGAACGATACACATACTATTCATCTGTGATAATGAAATACCCGTCATTCACATTTAATAAAATGTTACGGGCTATTCTACATCTACATCTAATTTTATACTCCGCAAGCCACCCAACGGTGTGTGGCGGAGGGCACTTTACGTGCCACTGTCATTACCCCCCTTTCCTGTTCCAGTCGCGTATGGTTCGCGGGAAGAACGACTGTCTGAAAGCGTCCGTGCGCGCTCTAATCTCTCTAATTTTACATTCGCGATCTCCTCGGGAGGTATATGTAGGGGGAAGCAATATATTCGATACCTCATCCAGAAACGCACCCTCTCGAAACCTGGCGAGCAAGCTACACCGCGATGCAGAGCGCCTCTCTTGCAGAGTCTGCCACTTGAGTTTATTAAACATCTCCGTAACGCTATCACGGTTACCAAATAACCCTGTGACGAAACGCGCCGCTCTTCTTTGGATCTTCTCTATCTCCTCTGTCAAACCGATCTGGCACAGATCCCACACTGATGAGCAATACTCAAGTATAGGTCGAACGAGTGTTTTGTAAGCCACCTCCTTTGTTGATGGCCTACATTTTCTAAGCACTCTCCCAATGAATCTCAACCTGGTACCCGCCTTACCAACAATTAATTTTATATGATCATTCCACTTCAAATCGTTCCTCACGCATACTCCCAGATATTTTACAGAAGTAACTGCTACCAGTGTTTGTTCCGCTATCATATAATCATACAATAAAGGATCCTTCTTTCTATGTATTCGCAATACATTACATTTGTCTATGTTAAGGGTCAGTTGCCACTCCCTGCACCAAGTGCCTATCCGCTGCAGATCTTCCTGCATTTCGCTACAATTTTCTAATGCTGCAACTTCTCTGTACACTACAGCATCATCCGCGAAAAGCCGCATGGAACTTCCGACACTATCTACTAGGTCATTTATATATATTATGAAAAGCAATGGTCCCATAACACTCCCCTGTGGCACGCCAGAGGTTACTTTAACGTCTGTAGAGGTCTCTCCATTGATAACAACATGCTGTGTTCTGTTTGCTAAAAACTCTTCAATCCAGCCACACAGCTGGTATGATATTCCGTAGGCTCTTACTTTGTTTATCAGGCGACAGTGCGGAACTGTATCGAACGTCTTCCGGAAGTCAAGAAAAATAGCAGGTAGATGCTATTTTTCTTGACTTCCGGAAGTCGTGGTCGAATGGATTTCACTTTAAAACCCTACGTTTCGTCCCCACCTGCGGACGTTTTCAAGGGGGATCGTAGCGTCTTTAATGTGTGTGAATTCCTAAGGTTCAAATGGCTCTGAGCACTATGAGACTCAACTGCTGAGGTCATCAGTCCCCTAGAACTTAGAACTACTTTAACATAACTGACCTAAGGACATCACACACATCCATGCCCTAGGCAGGATTCGAACCTGCGACCGGAGCGGTCGCGCAGTTCCAGACTGTAGCGCCTAGAACCGCTCGGCCACCTTGGCCGGTGAATTCCTAAGGGACCAAACTGCTGAGGTCACCAGTCCTTAGACTTACACGCTACTTAAAGTAACTTATGCTAAGAGCAACACACACACCCATGCCCGAGGAACGGACTAGTACCTCCGGCGGGAGGGGTCGCGCAATCCGAGACATGGCCCCTCAAACCACGCGGCCACTCCGCACGGATCGTAGCTTCTTTGAATCCCCTATTACCACCCAGGCTCACTACCGACTGCAGCAAAATTCCGCTTCCGTGTGATTCGGCGCAGTGGCATGACGTCACGTGTTTTGAATACGTGTGCGCAATTGGCCTTTGTCGATTGTCGTCGTCCGCTTTTGCTACCTCCCCATGGTGGAAGACTGGTACAGATCTTCTTCAGCACCTGAATCCAGATGTCATTCAATTTCACGCCCTCTTCCTTCCTGTTGAAATTCCTTGGGTGTTTTACAATCAGGATGGCCTCTAGAAGTACAGCTTTTCTTGATATTCGCTTGTGTCTGCCAGTACTTGAGTCGTATCGGAATGAATGTAGTGGTCACTTGGCAGCAAAGCATGCTCCGCGACAACTGATCTGTCAGTCAGCCCTCTTCTGCAATTACCCTCGTGCACTTGTAGTCATTTTTTGACCGTTCTTTTTTTGTAGTGCCCCCTTGCACCTCCCCACAACTATTGGAATCGTATAAATTCCTGCTTTTTTCACCGAATGGCGAGCATTCTTGACCGATTTTAGGTGATCTTGTATGTACCGGGTGGGTTTGCAGATTACCGCGATGTTCCGCTTTTTCGAGATTTTTCCTATGCGGTCAGTAACTTCATTAATGAAAGGGAGGAAAATTTAGACTTCACCGGTGCTTGAGACATCACTATGATTTCTACCTGGTGGTCTTAACGTTCTTTTCACTTCAGCGAACGAATAACCATTCTTGAGTAATGTTTTGAGGAAAAGACACTGGCGAGCAGTTTGTGAACTGGGCATTCAAAGAAGCTATGCTCCCCCTTGAAAATGTTCTCCGCCTCTGGGACGAAATGTTGGGTTTTAAGGTGAAATGTATTCGACCACGGCATAACAGCCCGGAGTATTTTATTAATTGTAACCTTTCCAGCTGTGAAAGTTTGCATTTTACGGGGCCTATCCTTGTTACGTGTATTGTCTTGTTGATCCTATTCTTCGTGGTACCACGGCCAAATAATTTTGTTTCATGCAACTAACTACGTGTTGGTTACGGTACATTTTCGTACCACGACCAAGAATATCACTAATATACAAAATTCATGGACGACGGCCAGAAAGTATTTGATCACTAACGCAAAAGCTCGGTTGTATGTTAAATGTTGGCTCCTGACCTTCATCTGCGAAATCCAGAAGCGTCCTAACCGAAAGCGACTTTACCATTAATAACAAATATACGTTTCACGATAAAAGGCGTTGTTGTTGTTGTTGTCTTAATCAGTCCGAAGACTGGTTCCAGCAGCTCTCTACGTTAGTCGAATTCGTGATTTCCTACCACAGAGGTCACAGTTCGTATTAAGTGACGGAAGGTCATCGAGTAAAACAGAAATGATTTCTGTCGATCTCCAAGGAAATGTTATACGACTTTTGCTGTTTCTAATTCACATAAGCGATTTAGGAGACAATCTGAGTAGCCCTCTCAGATAGTTTGCTGCTGATACTGTTGTTTGCCGTCTAGTAAAATCATCAGAATACCAAAACCAGTTGCAAAATAATTTCGACAGAATATCTGTATGGTGCGAAGACTGGCAATTGACTGCAAAAGTGCAAATAACGAAACAGGTGAGGTCATTCACATGAGTACTAAAAGGAATCCCTTAAATTTCGCTTACACAGTAAATTATGCAAACATAATGGTTGTTAATTCAGCCAAATATCTAGGGACTAAAATTAGGAACTACTTAAACTGGAACGATCGCATAGATAATGTTGTAGGGAAGCCAAACCAAACACCGCCTTTTATTGACAGAACTCTTAAAAGAAGAAAAGGATCTAATAAAGAAACTGTCTGCTCTACGCTTCTCGGCTCTCATCTGTATTATTGCTGCGCGGAATCAGATAGGATTGGCGGAGGACATCGAAAAAGTTTGAAGAAGAGCAAATCATTTTATGTTACCACGAAATAGAGTAGAGCGTGTAACGGAAATGATACGCGATCTGAGGTGGTAAACATTCAAACATAGGCGGTTTTCGTTTCGACGAGAAGTTTTCACGAAATTTCAATCACCAACTTTCTCCTCCATTAGCAAAAATGTTTTGTTCGAGCCAGCCATCATAGGGGCAAATCGTCATCGTAATAAAATAAGAGAAATGAGAGTTCGCACAGGAAGATCTGAGTGTTTGTTTTCCCCACGCGCTCTTCGAGAGTGGAATCGTAGGGAAATAGTCTGAAGGAGAATGAACCATCTGCTTGGCACTTAACTATGATTTACAGAGCAGTCTTGCAGACGTAGATCTTGTGTAGGTCTCTTCAAATCTTCGTAACTACTGCATAGCAGATCCATTAGAACTATTTTACTATATTCCAGGCTTCAACTCCTTGTACTATTTTTTGCACTTGCAGTACCTTCTATTTCCAAATACACTGCTCTTTTTATTTTCATGGCGGGTAGTACAGCAATGAGCTTATTAGAAGAACGTGGGATTTTTCGCTTTTGCTTATTAATTTTATTTTCGTCCTTCTAGGCCATCATCAAGTGATTTGGTGGTTCTATATTTGTATTATTTCCAGGAAAAGAAATGTAATGATGTGTGTGCAAACATTTTTAAATACATTTACCTGCAATTGGTCAAACCAACAACACAGCATTTGTGTTGGTGGTCGAACCAACAAGACAGCATTTGAGTCTCCGGACACATCTTCACTGATCATCAGGGCTCAGTTGGAAGCGGAACTGATGACTGAAGACAATGCTCCAGTCAGTAAGATTCCAGGCCGAACACTTGTCTGCAGACGCACCTGACAGCGGTGGGATAACAACATGACCGTCGCGCGCCTTAGGCGTAATGCCCAGGAGTGATAAATAGTCTGGAATGCCATTTTGTTTCACAGTAGAAGACATTTGGCGATCATTCTGGGTACACTTACAGCACAGAGGTACGTCGACACCATTCTGTCCCCAGTTTTGTTGCCCTTCATGGCAAGCCATCCTGGGCTTACACAACAGCAAGATAATGCTCGCCCGCATGTGGCGGTAGCTTCTACCTCTTTTCTCCGTGCTTGGCAAACCCTACCTTGTCCAGTAAGGTCGCCTGATCTCCCCCCAGTTGAGAACTTTAGGAGCATTGTGGGCAGAGTGCTCCAACCAGCTCGGGATTCTGAAGATCTAACGCACCAAGTGGACAAAATTTCGCTCGATGTCCGTCAGGAGGACATTCATCAACCCTGTCAATCAATGCCAAACCGAATACTGCTTGCATAAGGGCCAGCGGTGGACCAACGCGTTACTGACTTGTTCAGTTTGTGAAGCACTTTCCTGAAATTTTAATCATTTGTTTGTCTATACATGTACGTTAAACCTATCGATTTGTGTCACATTTGGATAATTCTTTCGTGGTGCGTCATAGGCTTTTCTTTTTCTTATTGTGTTTATGGAGATCCGCCTTTACTTCCACTGCCTCGTTTTCGTCCATATCGTGACAACATTGTGGACTGTGTAAATATTTCTGACCCGGATACGTACTACGTATTGCATATTGCCCGGAAATATTTCCGAATATGTAGCTGCAATGCGTGTGAGCGGCAATGTTACCACAAAACATTGGCGGGTTATATTTTCAGCAATGTGCAATTGCTAAGGGCCACATAGTAGTTTTTATTTTTATTAGTTTATTTATTTATTGCCAAATTATAGACCTGTTACCTGATGTTTAAAACAGGTCGTACGTCTTACAATTTTCGTTATTCATCTTTTTACAGTTTTCTTTCCTTTTGTTTTATCTAGAGCATTTACAAAGAATGATACTTTTCAAAATAACAATACTTTAAGGTTGAAATACAAATAAATTTTTTTTTTAAGAAGAATATAAAAAGAAGATAGGTTAGATGAGAGATTTGTTAGTGCCATCACCGAATGTGCCTGGCGATGAATACCTCGGAATGGTTTCTTCGAGCCGTTGACCGCCAGTCACACACACACACAAATGGTTATTAGTAGAGAAATAATTTGCTTATCCTATTTATTACTAATCCTATGTATTACCTACTTTAGGTGCACATCCATGTACAGCATTTGGTGTTTTCTTGGCTAGATTGCCAGCACTTTTGCTTATTTACTGTCACATCTCAGCTTCCTCCTCCTGTTCCTCCTCATTGTCACTATTTTCGCTGTCACTGTGGGTATCGCTGTCCATCCTCTGGAGATTGCTGTTACGCTGCACATAGGCATGTCTGTAATGTCGTGTCCGCATATACTCTTCATGTGTTGTTTTTTAAATACTGTTTGCCAGTGCGTTTAATTGTGCCCATTGTTCTTCGTCTCTTATTGCTGCGTATATATCTATGTCTGTATCTGTGTAATCTAAGTGTAGTGTATGTCTACTGTTCGCGTATTGCCCGCAGAAAAAGACAGTGTGTTCTGGGGAATCTTCTTCCCAGCATGTGCATGTAGGTGTCTGCTTCAGACTCACGCGGTTTAAGTGCGTGGGATAAGGTCCGTGTCCGGTTAAGAAATGTACCATACCGCGGCTGAGATCGATATGTCTCATTCTCAACCGCTCCCTTATGTCAGGGAGGAAGTCGTGCAGTCTACGTCCCTTGTCACTCACATCCCACTCACCTTGTCATGTATCCAAACGCCAACTTTTAAGGTGACGTATCGTTTATCTAGTCTCCCCACCTTTAACCAGTACCTTGCAGCTCTGTATTTCATCGTGATATCTATGGGGCATATTCCGAGCACCACACACAGTGCATCCGCTGAGGTGGTACCGAAGGCTCCAGATAGCCTAAGTAGGACACTTCTCTGCTCTCGTCTGACGGATGCTTTGTTGGTGACCACGTTCAGTTTATGTGCCCACGTGCTAGCTGCGAAGCTGAGTACTGATTCGAAGAGCGCACAGTGGTATGTACATATGACTGGTAGAGGTAGTCTGTACTGTTTTGAATAGTAGTTCCGCCACATGTCGAAGTTGTCGCTGCGGCCGCTGTGACCTGTGGTGCGGCGTAGACTTTCCTCCCACGCTGGACCGCTCCAGTGGCCGTCGCGCCGGCCTCCTCTGAATGGGACTCTCAATAACGGCGGCGACGCGGCGCGCATCGGCAATCAGGGCTGCGCAGGCTGCCGGCAGGAAATTACTGCTGCCGCCGGCAAACACCGTGGCGGCCAAAATGTCACGCCGTTTCCTCACAGCTTTCACACACGCGGAAAAAAAAAGAAACGTTCCTCCTGCCTACGGCAGCTTCCGCCAGGTGACAGGCCTCGAATAATTCCAGCGCCGCTACTCAGTCACTCGTCAAACAGTCGACTAGGAACGGTCGCGAGTGACAGAGACTAGAGCGATGTGTCATTTGGTGTAATTAGCGGCAGCTCTCTTCAAATGTGGATAAACACACTGAAGAGCCAAAGAAACTGGTACACGTGCCTAATATCGTGTAGGACCCCGGCGAGTACGCATAAGTGCCGCAACACGACGTGCCGTGGATTCGACTAATGTTTGAAGTAGTGCTGGAAGGAATTGACACCATGAATCCTGTAGTGCTGTCAGTAAATCCGTAAGAGTATGAGAGGGTGAATTCTCTTCTGAGCAGCACGTTGAAAGGCGTCGCAGATATGCTCAATAATCCGGAATGAGATTTTCACTCTGCAGCGGAGTGTGCGTTGATGTGAAACTTCCTGGCAGATTAAAACTGTGTGCCGGACCGAGACTCGAACTCGGGACCTTTGCCTTTCGCGGGCAAGTGCTCTGCCAACTGAGCTACCCAAGCACGACTCACGCCCCGTCCTCACAGGAGACGAGGTACTGGCAGAAGTAAAGCTGTGAGGACGGGGCGTGAGTCGTGCTTGGGTAGCTCAGTTGGTAGAGCACTTCCCCGCGAAAGGCGAAGGTCCCTAGTTTGAGTCTCGGTCCGGCACACAGTTTTAATCTGCCAGGAAGTTTCATGCTCAATAATGTTCATGTCTGGTGAGGTTCGTGGAAAGCCCAAGATTATAAACTCAGAATAGTGTTTCTGGAACCACTCTGTAGCAATTCTGAACGTATGGGGTGTCGCATTGTCCTGCTGGAATTGCTCTAGTCCGTTGGAATGCGCAATGAACATGAATGGATACAGGTGATCAGACAGGATGCTTACGTACGTGTCACCTGTCAGAGTCTGGACGTATCACACCATTACAAAGCCATCACCAGCTTGGACAGTCTCCTGCTGACATGCAGGGACCATGGATTCATGAGGTTGTTTCCATACCTGTACACGCCCATCCTCTCGATACAATTTGAAACGAGACTCGTCCTACCAAGCAACATGTTTCCAGTCATCAACAGTCTCTGTTAAAGGCCCAGGCGAAGCGTAAACTTTTGTGTAGTGCAGTCATCAAGGGTACACGAGTACCTGCTTTCAAATGGCTCTGAGCACTATGCAACTTCTAAGGTCATCAGTCGCCTAGAACTTAGAACTAATTAAACCTAACTAACCTAAGGACATCACACACATCCATGCCCGAGGCAGGATTCGAACTTGCGACCGTAGCGGTCGCTTGGCTCCAGACTAGCGCCTAGAGCCACACGGTCACTCCGGCCGGCTACCTGCTTTCCCTAAACAGCTTAGCGCAAATGCTGGGATGGTTTCTTTGAAAGGGCACGGCCGATTTCCATCTCTACTCCGACCTTGTGCTCCGTCTGTAACGACCTCGTTGTCGATAGGATGTTAAACACTAATCTCCCCCTCCTCATCGGGTTATAACCAATTTAAGTCGGAAAGCGAGGAGCCCTGGGGGGACACACCTTTGAGCACTCCAGCTGGTGGACGTATATCTGTCAACATTACCAACAGAGACGTCGAGCTGTGCAGCGAGGTATTTGAGTGTGATCCGTCGATCACCTCGAATGAGAGTGTCCGCACGTTCCAACATTGCAGGAGTCACAGCATTGTGCCGACGGCCGGCACGTGAGGGATGGTACCGGTTTGCACGACCTTGTTGCGATGACAGACGCCTCGCCCAACGACTCACCGTGGTTTTATTGACTGCCAGGTCTCCGTAGACATTCTGCAAGCGCCTATGAATATCTGAGGTACTCTCGTTTTCAGCCAAAAGAAACCAAATGGGAGTCCTCTGCTTGGAACGCATCTTCGTTACATACGCCATTGTGAAGGCTGCGTATAGCGCTGCGACCTTTCGGAACTTTATGAAACTATGGGGGCTGAAGCGGGAATATTGTATGATGCCCCACAACCATAGAAAGAAGGATCCTTTATTGTATGATTATATGATAGAGGAACAAACACTGGTAACAATTACTTCTGTAAAATATCTGGGAGTATGCGTGCGGAAGATTTGAAGTGGAATGATAATATAAAATTAATTGTTGGTAAGGCGGGTGCCAGGTTGAGATTCATTGGGAGAGTCCTTAGAAAATGTAGTCCATCAACAAAGGAGGTGGCTTACAAAACACTCGCTCGACCTATACTTGAGTATTGCTCATCAGTGTGGGATCCGTACCAGATCGGGTTGACAGAGGAGATAGAGAAGATCCAAAGAAGAGCGTTGCGTTTCGTCACAGTGTTATTTGATAAGCGTGATAGCGTTACGGAGATGTTTAGCAAACTCAAGTGGCAGACTCTGCAAGAGAGGCGCTCTGCATCGCGGTGTTGCTTGCTGTCCAGGTTTCGAGAGGGTGCGTTCCTCCCGAGGAGGAAAAAAAAAAAAAAAAAAAAAGGTTCAAATGGCTCTGAGCACTATGGCACTTAACTTCTAAGGTCATCAGTGCCCTAGAACTTAGAACTACTTAAACCTAACTAACCTAAGGACATCACATACATCCATGCCCGAGGCAGGATTCGAACCTGCGACTGTAGCAGTCTCGCGGTTCCAGACTGTAGCGCCTAGAACCGCTCGGCCACCCCGGCCGGCAATCGTTCTTCCCGCGAACCATACGCGACTGCGACAGGAAAGGGAGGTAATGACAATGGCACGTAAAGTGCCCTCCGCCACACACCGTTGGGTAGCTTGCGTAGTATAAATGTAGAAATCCCGCATTTTTTCTGCCAAAAGTGGCCGTGAAACACCGTGGTTTACGTTACTTATTGAACGCCCATCGTAATAGACAGAGCAAAAATAATGAGGAAATATGTCACACAACGTAGTCAAAAGGGAACCGGGTCAGTGAATGGCCACTGCTCCGGTTCATGTTCTCCGAGGTCTACGTGCGGCGGCGGTATAGGCTGCGGAGCCGGCAGCGCTGGCTCGGTGGTCCCAAGCAGCGCACCGCACCGCTTCGCATGGAGTGCCCACCCAGCCAGGCCGACGTCGGCAGGCCGTTGGGCGCCTACTTGCCCGTGCGCCGGCGGCGGGACGCACTTAGTTGTTTTAACGAAGCGCAAAAGCGGGCGCACACAACGGAGTTCCGGTGGGAGCGGCGGCAGCACAGTGCACGGTGTGCGTAGCCAAGGGGGGGGGGGGGGGGGGGGGGCTGCCGCCGCCAAGGAGCGCGCCCGTCCGGGCCGGGGCCGGACCATTAGCTGATTAAATCCCGGCCTCCAGATGCACGCCGCCGCCGCCGCTGCCAGCGCTGTCTCGGGCCCACTCGGCGCTGCCCACTGCAGCCTCTTAGCCGAGCCTGCTTCAGCCAGAGGCTCCTACTCGCGAGGAAACGCTAATGCACGCTTTTTGTGCATTTTGTTAATCAGTGCGTCAGTCATTCAGTCTGACTGTCTACAGCCTTGGAAAAAAGCGCAGGTCGTTGCACTTTTAAGAAGGGTCGTAGAACAGATGCACATAATTATTGGGCTATACCGTTAACGTCCATCACGTGTAGAATAACGGAAAATCTTTTGTGTTTACTTATTATGCCGTTCCTAGTGAACGAAAGATCTTCTGTACAAAAATCAACGTGGATTACGTCAACAGAGATACTGCGAAACTCAGCTCGCCGTCTTTCACCATGAGATCCGTAGCGCTGTATACAACGGCGCTCGAGTACACGCTGTGTTACTTGACCCGCACTGCCGTTTAGTAGAAAAAATACGAACATTTCGGGTATCGGACCAGATTTCCTTGCAAATAGAAGTCAGCACGTCGCTCTTGACGGAAAAAAATCGACAAATGTAAAGGTAATTTCCTGAATACCCCAAGAAAATCCGCCCGGCGTATTTGTGTCGAGATCCGGTGAACTGGCCAGTCTGTGGATGGTTTTTAGGCAGTCTTCCATCTGCCTCGGCGAATGCGGGCTGGTTCCCTTTATTCTGCCTCAGTTACACTATGTCGGCGATTGCTGCGCAAACGAGTTTTCCACGTACGCGTACACCACTATTACTCTACCACGCAAACATAGGGGTTACACTCGTCTGGTGTGAGACGTTCCCTGGGAGGTCCACCGGGGGCCGAACCGCACAATAACCCTGGGTTCGGTGTGGGGTGGCGGAGGGGTGAAGTGGACTGCGGTAATCGTCGTGGGGTTGTGGACCACTGCGGCTGTGGCGGGGACGGAGCCTCTCCGTCGTTTCTAGGTCCCCGGTTAACATACAATACAATACAATACAATACCTCAAGAAAGTGTGATAGGACCGCTATTGTTTACAATACAGGGTTATTACAAATGATTGAAGCGATTTCACAGCTCTACAATAACTTTATTATTTGAGATATTTTCACAATGCTTTGCACACACATACAAAAACTCAAAAAGGTTTTTTATGCATTCACAAATGTTCGATATGTGCCCCTTTAGTGATTCGGCAGACATCAAGCCGATAATCAAGTTCCTCCCACACTCGGCACAGCATGTCCCCATCAATGAGTTCGAAAGCATCGTTGATTCGAGCTCGCAGTTCTGGCACGTTTCTTGGTAGAGGAGGTTTAAACACTGAATCTTTCACATAACCCCACAGAAAGAAATTGCATGGGGTTAAGTCGGGAGAGCGTGGAGGCCATGACATGAATTGTTGATCATGATCTCCACCACGACCGATCCATCGGTTTTCCACTCTCCTGTTTAAGAAATGCTTCTGCTTTAGCCTTTTCCGTAAGATTTTCCAAACCGTCGGCTGTGGTACGTTTAGCTCCCTGCTTGCTTTATTCGTCGACTTCGGCGGGCTACGCATGAAACTTGCCCGCATGCGTTCAACCGTTTCTTCGCTCACTACAGGCCGACCCGTTGATTTCCCCTTACAGAGGCATCCAGAAGCTTTAAACTGCGCATACCATCGCCGAATGGAGTTAGCAGTTGGTGGATCTTTGTTGAACTTCGTCCTGAAGTGTCGTTGCACTGTTATGATTGACTGATGTGAGTGCATTTCAAGCACGACATACGCTTTCTCGGCTCCTGTCGCCATTTTGTCTCACTGCGCTCTCGAGCGCTCTGGCGGCGGAAACCTGAAGTGCGGCTTCAGCCGAAAAAACTTAATGAGTTTTTCTACGTATCTGTAATGTTTCGTGACCATATGTCAATGAACGGAGCTACAGTGAATTTATGAAATCGCTTCAATCATTTGTAATAACCCTGTACATATGAATGATCTAGTAGAAAGCGTCGGACGCTCTTTCAGGCTGCTCGCAGATGATGCGGTTGTCTATAACTAAGTAGCAGCGACGGAAGATAGTAACTACACTCCTGGAAATTGAAATAAGAACACCGTGAATTCATTGTCCCAGGAAGGGGAAACTTTATTGACACATTCCTGGGGTCAGATACATCACATGATCACACTGACAGAACCACAGGCACATAGACACAGGCAACAGAGCATGCACAATGTCGGCACTAGTACAGTGTATATCCACCTTTCGCAGCAATGCAGGCTGCTATTCTCCCATGGAGACGATCGTAGAGATGCTGGATGTAGTCCTGTGGAACGGCTTGCCATGCCATTTCCACCTGGCGCCTCAGTTGGACCAGCGTTTGTGCTGGACGTGCAGACCGCGTGAGACGACGCTTCATCCAGTCCCAAACATGCTCAATGGGGGACAGATCCGGAGATCTTGCTGGCCAGGGTAGTTGACTTACACCTTCTAGAGCACGTTGGGTGGCACGGGATACATGCGGACGTGCATTGTCCTGTTGGAACAGCAAGTTCCCTTGCCGGTCTAGGAATGGTAGAACGATGGGTTCGATGACGGTTTGGATGTACCGTGCACTATTCAGTGTCCCCTCGACGATCACCAGTGGTGTACCGCCAGTGTAGGAGATCGCTCCCCACACCATGATACCGGGTGTTGGCTCTGTGTGCCTCGGTCGTATGCAGTCCTGATTGTGGCGCTCACCTGCACGGCGCCAAACATGCATACGACCATCATTGGCACCAAGGCAGAAGCGACTCTCATCGCTGAAGACGACACATCTCCATTCGTCCCTCCATTCACGCCTGTCGCGACACCACTGGAGGCGGGCTGCACGATGTTGGGGCGTGAGCGGAAGACGGCCTAACGGTGTGCGGGACCGTAGCCCAGCTTCATGGAGACGGTTGCGAATGGTCCTCGCCGATACCCCAGGAGCAACAGTGTCCCTAATTTGCTGGGAAGTGGCGGTGCGGTCCCCTACGGCACTGCGTAGGATCCTACGGTCTTGGCGTGCATCCGTGCGTCGCTGCGGTCCGGTCCCAGGTCGACGGACACGTGCACCTTCCGCCGACCACTGGCGACAACATCGATGTACTGTGGAGACCTCACGCCCCACGTGTTGAGCAATTCGGCGGTACGTCCACCCGGCCTCCCGCACGCCCACTATACGCCCTCGCTCAAAGTCCGTCAACTGCACATACGGTTCACGTCCACGCTGTCGCGGCATGCTACCAGTGTTAAAGACTGCGATGGAGCTCTGTATGCCACGGCAAACTGGCTGACACTGACGGCGGCGGTGCACAAATGCTGCGCAGCTAGCGCCATTCGACGGCCAACACCGCGGTTCCTGGTGTGTCCGCTGTGCCGTGCGTGTGATCATTGCTTGTACAGCCCTCTCGCAGTGTCCGGAGCAAGTATGGTGGGTCTGACACACCGGTGTCAATGTGTTCTTTTTTCCATTTCCAGGAGTGTATTTGCACAATTACCTCCAGAGAACTGGTGAACGGTGCAGACTCTGGCTGTTGACCCTGAACGAAAATAAATGTAACATGTTGCGCATACATAGAGAAAGAAATCCACTACTGTACAGACATACTGTTGGTGAAAACCGCTGGAAACAGCATCCACCGCAAAATATCCAGGAGTGACTAGCCAGAACGACGTTAAGATGAATGACCACATAAAACAAATAGTGGGAAAAGAAGTGGAACGACCAAATGAAACAAATAGTGGGAAAAGCAGATGCCAGTCTCAGATTCACTGGAAGAATCTTAAGGTAATGTAACCCATCCACGAAAGAAGTGGCTTAGAAGGCGCTTGTTCGGCCGATTATTGACTATAGTTTATCTATCTGGGATGCCTACCTGGCAGGACTGATAGAAGAGAGAGAGAGATTCAGTGAAGAACGGCACGTTTCGACACGGATAGTTTAGCCGGCGCAAGAGCGTTACGGGCATGCTCAACAAACCCTAGCCCGCATCTCGTGGTCGTGCGGTTGCGTTCTCGCTTCCCACGCCCGGGTTCCCGGGTTCGATTCCCGGCGGGTCAGGGATTTTCTCTGCCTCGTGATGGCTGGGTGTTGTGTGCTGTCCTTAGGTTAGTTAGGTTTAAGTAGTTCTAAGTTCTAGGGGACTGATGACCATAGATGTTAAGTCCCATAGTGCTCAGAGCCATTTGAACCATTTTTGAACAAACCCCAAAGGCAGACGCAACATGAGTGGCGTTATGCGTCACGGAGAGGTAGGTTATTGAAATTTCGAGAGAGCACTTTCCAGGAAGAGTCGGACATTTTCTCCCACGTACATCTCGCGAAATGATCACGACGAGAAAACTCGAGAAATTGTACATGGGCTTACCGACAATCATTCTTTCCACACGCTATACACGAGTGGAACAGGGCAGGAGGGATCCGTTAGTGCTACCGGAAGTATCTTCCGTCACACATCGTTAGGTGGCATGCGAAGTACGATGTAGATGTAATTTATACAAATAAATATTTTTTTTCGTCTTTTATGCATTCCTATATCGTTCATCCGATTAAGATGAAACTTTTATGAGCAGTAGTACACATGGCTGCGGAAGTTTCTTTGGAAGTAAGCACCAACTACTACCCATAGGGGTGGGGGTGGAAAGAAGGTGACATGGAAGCTTAACTCAGAAATGTCTGGAGCAGTCCCAATCAACTTTTGCATATGCATTACTCACTATTATTTGTGTAAAGATATTGTGTGGTTACACACCCAAACCAGTCCTAGGGGTTGCGGAGAGGGTGAGAAGAAGTGACATGCAAAAATACTCTATAACGACCTCAGAATTCACTTCGTCCTGCATTGCGCGAATTGCAGGAAGCAAGATCAACACCATAAAGTGTTGCATATGCGGTTACGCCTTTTTGCGTGCAAAGTGCAAATTGTCCAAGCATTGGAGCCAAACGATCAAATGGTTCAAATGGCTCTGAGCACTATACTA